>NC_087478.1:47972382-48275412 GCF_036417665.1 Passer domesticus | reverse complement strand
ATTAGTTTGCTCAGGCTTTCACAAGACCTTCCAGATCTTCTCATCTGAAAAATTTTCGTGCCATTACAGGTTAGGGGCATGTAGCACTGACTAATTTTTTTTCCCTCCTCACCTTGTGCTTTGTATTCCCTCTTTTCTGCTAGCTATCCCCTCTGTGAGCTGCTGTGTGTGTATGAGCCAGGCCTGGGGCTGCCAGGGCTGTGCCCAGCCCAGATGTGTCAGCCCTGGGAGATTTTAGGCATTTCTTCTGCAAGTTTTTCAGTCTTACAGAATGGCAGGAAGTCTCTTTCCTGTTCTCCATAATCTCCCTGATTAGGCTGTCTGCAGTGGCTAGAACCTTGCCAGAGCTCTCCTAATCCTTCTCTCAAACTCAGATGCTCCTTTTTCTTTTCCAGACCTGAGAAATTTTGCACAGTTGACCTCCTAATCTGCATCATGTGTTTTCCCTTGTGCCAAAGTAATTTTCATGATGTCACCTACTTCTTGAACATGCTGTAGAGGTGGATTTCAGAGACTCTGGCTTCATGCAAAGCCTTTCTGTAAGAGGATCATGTCCCTCTTCCTGGATGTACTTTTATCTTTGAGCAATAGCTTTGAACAGAAGGTGCTGAAAGGTTTAAAAGAAAAACTGAGGCACATTCCTGTGTGCCCAGCATGGCAGAAGGGGACCAGACAAAAGAGCCACTGGTTGGGGCACTGACAGAACAGCCAGGAATGTGACAGGTCATTCATGGGATGATAAAGATGAGGTTCAGGAGATGCTTTTGGCTATTCATGGTCAGCAAAACAACCCCCCAGTCTGTCTCCCTCTCTCTGGCCCTTATCCAGAGAGGAGAGTACTGGGAACCAGCCCTGGTCTTGGGGTTGATGCCTTGAGAGGCTACGTGGAGCAGAGGCTAGATGGTGTTAAAGGAATAAAGTAGGTATTTATTAAAAGGCCTTCAAGAGATACACCTTGGGCAGTACAAGAGCCTGGCCACGGCTCCACCCAAGATGGACACCCGGTCACAAGTTTTCACACTTTTATAAGTTATGGTCCATTTATATATTGGGGTTAATTGTCCAATTTCAGCTGCAGGTTATGAAGTCCCATCCTCCCAGACTGCTCTCCTCACTTTGCTGTTGTTTACACTTTTTGGGCCTGAAGCTACAACAGTGTCCTTGGTTCTCTGGCTGGAAAAGGATTGTTTGTCTGACTGCCCTGGGAAGAGAACTTGCTAACACTTTATATGAAATTCAGAGTTATATACCAATGCAGTATAGAAGCTAGAAAATATGAAAGCTAAAACTGAAGGCATCACCTCTCTGTGAGGGGGTGGCCTGGAGGCTGTGCATGGCAGACTCACCCCTTCCAGGAAGATATTGGCAGCTATGGGAGAGCAGCACCATCCTCACGTTGTGCAGCCTCCTTTCCTCCCCAGTTCATCAGGCATGCCATGAGTTTGTGCTCAAAGGCTGCTTGGAGAGGCTGATCCCTGTTATCAGGATAGACTTAACCTTGGAGGCAAATGGAAACATCTGGAATGACATCCAATTAACTCTTACGGGTGTCTGCCATTTTAATTGCTGGACAAAGCAATTAAATTTTCTTCTGCCAGGAAGAGAGTTTGCCTGGCAGAAACTTAAGGCTTTCTATTAGCCCTATTTATCTCCTGGAACAGCCAGAGCTGCCCCAGGGAGGAACAGTGTGAGCCACGTCAAAACTGACCTGCTCCATCCATGCAGAGGCACCGGAGATGCTTTCCATCATCTTTCCTGACCTTTGCAGAGTAGATACCATTGAATTTTTCCTGGCTGTCCCTGCCCTGACACTGCCTGTTTGCTCTTTTCGTCAGTATAGAACTATATGTGTATGAAATTGATGCTGTTTTAATTTCCACTCTGTGGCTAAACCTTTATGTTTATTTTTCTTGCTACATAAATCTGTGGTTATATGCAGAGAATGTTTTGGAAGAAAGACATCCTGCCATTAATTAAAACAAACAAAAAAAAAGAAAACAGAAAGAAACTGGATTCCCTAGGAGAGGAAGCATTGACTTGAGGGCTGAAAACTAGCGAAGAGGCTGTAAACAAAGGTTTGTGATAAATGGGAAAGAGCTGCATTAGAAGAAGGTGCCTAGTGGGCTACAACAAACATAATTAATGGGACCTTTGGCCACAAATCTTTTTTTAATGTCTTTTTAAAGTTCTTCATTACTAATCTGAAGCAAGAGGAAAGTCTATTAGTGCAATGTACTGATGATACCAAGCTGGAAGTGCTGCAGGTGCTACCAAGGAAAGTGGGAAATAGGACAGCAGGAGGCAGAGGGAGATTGAGGTCGTGGCTGTGAGTGTGAGATGTCTGGGGAGAGGCAAGGAGTGGGGGTTATTGATCCCAAAGTTGATTGATTGATTCAGCCAAGTTCAAAAGGCTGTGGTGGGACAGGGGGGGTCAGTCTTCACCTTGGGCGTTTCAAAGGCTTCAACATGGTCCCTTCCAGGTAGGGACTGATTTCCACAGGGGAGTCTGGCTGTGTGGACTGAATAATGGCAGTTTATTATCAGAAGAATGGACAAAAATTATTAGGAACCTGACTGATTAGAATATGAGTGGAAGAGTGCTCAAGTGATCTGTCAGGCAGATTATTTAGTGCCCAAAGAACTCTACTAATCTACCAGTGTTTGAAAGGTCCATGTACTTACATGAGAAATTTCTGGAGAAGTTGAATAGAAATTTTGTACTACGTGAAGGAAAAAGAAAAAGGCAACAGAAAATTAGAAGAGAGAAAATTCAGACGGAATTTCTAAAGAAACTGTAGCAACATGGAAAATGTTAAATTTATTTTATATTCTTAGCAGGTAGGCAAGGCTGAAGCTTAAATGCCCAAATTCCCAAATTGGATGTGTCTAACTTCTGCTTATGTGTACTTATTTGTAACATGAAACTACTGAAAGCCCTTCCTCACAGTGACACTCCTGAGGCTTTGAAACAATATCACACAAAGAGCTGTCTAATTATATTTACTCATTATCTTTGGTACAAAGGATGCATGTAAGGATGTAAAGCCTCTCTGAATCATGACAGAAGAAAGGGACAACCAGTGTAACCAAAAGGTGATAAATGTCCATTGAGAATGACAGTTTCTACCCAGTTTGTAGTCAGCCTGTAAAACTCACTGCCACAGGAAGTGGCACTGTGCAAGCAAAGGAAGTAAAATGGGATTTTCCAATAGGATTTTCCCATCCTTGGAAGTGTTCAAGGTCAGTTTGAATGGGGCTTTGGGGGACTGGACTGATGGAAGGTGTTCTTGTCCATGGCAGGGAGGTTGGAAGTAGACGATCTTCAAGGTCCCTTCTAAACCAAACCATTGTGTGAGGACTCACATGGAGACACTTCTGGATTTCAAACATCCTTTGGAGCTAGAACTGATCTTTAGCTACCAGTTATCAGCAACTGACTGCATTTCTTGCAGTTCTCAGCAGGATGTGCTACTGACCATTTCAGGTTTCCTGTCTGAAGCAGTCTGGGGCTCTGCCCTGCCTGATCATTTCTCCATTCTCATGCCATATGTGGAGCATGCTAAGAAAACATGAAGCACCCTGGTCTTGTAATAGGTATCACACCTTCATTAACAGTCCCTCTTGTTCTGGCATTCCTGACTACAACCCCAGGAACTCTGCCTTTTGGGCTCGTGTTTGAAAATGCAGGAAATGAAAAATCAGATTGGTTGGTCCTATTGCCACGGGATTCAATTCCATGGCAATGAGTTGGTGTGAGAAGCCCTGAAAGTCACTGAATCAGTATAAAGAGTAAAAAAATACCCTCCAGGTCTCAGTCAGAGGTAGCTGCCTTCTGCTCTGGCCATGTCTGTGTCCTGGTCTTGGGGTGAAATTCCACATCCATTTGTTGTTATCCTTTTGTGATTGTGTTGCAGGTTGCTGGGTGAAATATTGCTCTTTGTGCTGGCTCTTTATTTGTCCCTTCTTCTCAAGGCACGGCACAAGGTTTGGGGGGGAGGCTGGTTTTATTTTTACCTGTTTTGGACCAGTGAATCTGTGATAATTTCTGATAATTTTAATTTCTTGCTCTTCTTTTATTAAGTTTTGTTTTTTTTTTTTGACATTGAAAAAGGAAATGTTTCTTCATTTTACTCTTTCTTGTCACATTGGCCTTATGCAAAGAAGAGCCCTGCATTATATGTGATGTCTTCCAGTTTCCACTTACAATTTAGTAGCTGATTCATCATTTGGAAGCAGATTTCTTCAGCTGGGTGCACTGTATGCAAGTGGAGGAATCTGTTGCAAAGCAACTTTACAGAGTAGAAAGTATACATATGTGCTAATACTTTGTCTGTAAGTACAGTAATATTTATTTGGAATTATAGGTATTAAAAAATAACATTATATGCTTATTATTTTGTGTGCAGGAAATAAAATTTCAGACCTGTGGGAAGTTCTGCTTTTTCTAAATGTTTTTTTCAGTCAGAACAAAAATAATATTTTCCCATCCTTTTTAATGCAGCTTTATGCTGCCTAATTTTAGATTTTTTTTCCATTTAATATTTTTTCCTATATTGGGTCCTGACAGAAAAGTCTAAAAAATCAGAAATCCTTAATCATGCCATTCTAGTATAAGAATGCTTTCTTCTCTTCTTGTTCTCCTTTTCTTTTTGCTAAACATTTTAATGACTACTGCAGTGTTTTTATTTCAATCAAATTGCAGTTTTTTTCCTAGTACAAGTGCTGTGTGTAAAAAATCTTGATCTAGTTCCATTTTTCTTTTTTAATGATTGTAATTATAGTAGCTCCATGGGTCCAAACAGACTGGAGTTCTCTCCTTTTCCTCTATGGATCTCAAAGATATAAACCATGGCTTGTTATTTTTAGTCTTTCTTATGTTTCACACCAGGTTAGTGGGACCCAGTGAGTGTCACCAGCAGACTCAGGAATACAACTGACATCTCCTAACTCCTAGCTCTGCACTCCTCTCACTAGACCAAAGCCCCAAAATAAAAATAATCCGAACCATCTGAGTGCTGAAATGGGAAAAGCAGATGTTTAACCTGCAAATGCCTGCTTTAAATCTGTATTCCACACCAAGGTACCTGTGCTTGGCACTGTAACAGTGCCTAAAACAGAGTAAGCTGGCTACGAACCCCGCACTTGGCATGGGGGAAAAGTGATGACATTTACTTCTCTAAATGTGTTTTTGAAGAACTAATTTCACTGATGAGCGTGTGTGAAATGAGCTTCTGACTGAGATATATGAGGCTGTAAAACAGTCTCATTTGCAGCTAGATCAGACAAAAACCAAGCACATTTGACAGGCACAGTCCTGCCCTAGCAGTTGGAAATGCAAACAGATTATGGAATTCCTCTTCTAAGTGCCCCCCATGGGGTCTTTGCTTCAGATGCTTCAGTGTTTTTGCTTCTTCTCTTCCAAAGAGAAGAAGCAAGAGGACTTGCTTCTTCTCTTCCAAAACCTATCCCCTTTCAAAAGTGTATTCTTCCAAATTACTCTTTTGGAAGTACATTTTTCCCCCTCTCTCAGATTTATTTGTGAAGCAGTAGCTAAAACTCAGATACTGTTGATTTTTCCAAATATTTAAACTTACCCAACTCACAGTTCTTTGTATGAGGTGCTCTGTAAACACTTATTATCACACCTCAGTGACAAACAAACCACACTCTCAACCATGTGCTAATGTGTATGCCCACAGATTTATCCACACACAGCCCGAGCAGGTTAGTGAGGGCACAGGAGTGATGTTCTCTGGCAGCACCCATACGAAAAAATTAAGAGGTCACAAAGCCCTGTTCGCTCCCTGATCAGGCTGTGTGCCTGAAATGTATTTAAAGGTGAAGCTGTCAGCTTCCTGTGGGGGACAGATCAGAGATGGAATTGTACTCAGAGCTGCACTATCCTGTATGTGCAGCTCTTTATCAAGTGTCTTTATCAAGTCAAGCCCTAAATTAGATGGGCATACCCAGGATAAAGGGAAACCGTGTGAAGGGGAGCAGAGCAGAATGAAGATAATACAGACCAGGACATAGAAGAAGGGGGGTTGGATAATACAGACCAGGACATAGAAGAAGGGGGGTTTGAAAGAGAAATGCACAGGAGGCAAGTGGTGGGGATTGCCTGGCACAGCAGACAGAGGCCTGATGCACCTCTGTGTGTAGGATAATGCAGAGAAGTGGCGGGGAGGAAATCAAAACTGATACAAAGATAAGGACAACATAAAGAAGATTTGTTGACTCACAAATATACTGGATGGGTTTGCAAAACAATGCATCTCTGAAGCTTGTTAACAAACCAACTGATCTGTAACCAGACCCACATTTTGCAGTGCTCATAGAAGCCTAAAATGGTTTGGGTTGGAAGGGACCTTAAAGATCATCTCGTTCCAACCCCCCAGCTGTGGCCAGGGACACCTTCCACTAGAGCAGGCTCCTCAGAGCCCCATGCAGCCTGGCCTTGAACACTTCCAAGGATGAGGCATCCACAATTTCTCTGGATGTTCCAGTGCCTCGCAACTCACAGTAAACAATTTTTCCTGTACTTAATTTAAGTCTTCAGTCACTGAAGACAGGCTCCAATTTTATTTACTTCTTGTCTGATCTCAGTGCTGTTTTTCATGTGGATTACAAGTGTGCAGTGTATTGCCAGGTGTTTAACTGGGTAATCGCAGTAAATTTTGGAGAAAACCCCCAAAAGATAATGAAAATTATAATCCTTTGTTAATGTAAACCTTAATGCATCATGGCAAGGAGCTGGGAAACACTGAAATGCAGGAAATAGAGACTTGGAAATGCTTTGTATTTTTTGATACATTGATTATTTTCTATTTTTTGTGGTCACAGGTCATAGGAGAAAGTAATATTTCCTTCTCTGAACCAGTCCACTTCATTTTAGGATTATTAGCAAGTATTCAAAAGTCACTAATTGTGGGCTGTAGGATATTCAGATGGCTTTAAAGGCATGAGATTTGAAAAAGGAAAAAACAATGACAGATTATAATAATTTATTTTTCACATGGCTTTTAGACCTTTGTATCTGTGAGTCATATCTTTTTTTTTTCCACCCATAGTAGTGGGGAATAAAAACTTCTCTCTTTTTTTCTTTTTTTTTTTCCTTTTTGGCTATAATCTGAGATTTTCAAGTCATAGCAAGATTTCCCACCTGAAGGTTTCTGCCATGCATCCAAAGACTGATGATAAAAAACACAAGAGTCTGTAACAACACTTCAGAATTTGTGTTAGTGAAAGTAAAGCAAGCCTGGAAAAAACCAAACCAAAACATTACAGAAACCAGTCACAGAAAGACCTTTGATGGAATCTTTATTTCTCCCTTCTCCTGCAGGGGAACCTGCAGAGCCAGAATTTTAAAAAATGCTTAGTACCTCACAGCTCCCATTGTGACAATTCTGCTGCCTGTTCAAACAAGCTCAGCCTCCAGTGTACACAGCAATCACGAAAGCCTAGCCATGTATTTTGCTGCCTAAATGGGAGCTGAGCTGTTTTGCAAAATCTGTCCCATGGGACCTATCAAGCAATGGATACCATGGAAATGTGAGCAATAATGACAGTGTATTATGGGGTGAATGATACTGTCATATCACACTAATGCAAATTAAACTTTGTGTGTGTGGGCAAGGCAATTTACAATCATAACCTTAAATTTCTCTATCTTTGTGTATTTTGGGACCGATTCTCCTGTTCACACTCATTTCACGTAATGTCGTGTCATTGCCTGCAGTAGAAAGAAACATGATTCATGCTAGTGACAGCAAGAGGAAATTAGTCCTGTTAAATCTTACCCAGAAGTTGCATTAATGCTGTTTTACATAATATTTTGCATTATTCTGTCCCACTTAGCACTAGAGATGTGTAAAGAGCTTAAGGATATTTACAGAATAGGAGGCAAGTGGCTCGCAGCCACAGCACTGGAGTTGACTTTTGTCCCTGGTGTTAGGTGGCTCCTGCAATTCTGAAAGAAAAGCTGGCACTGTATGTTTTTAATAGACTCTCCTCTGAAAGCGAATGCAGTCATCACTGCAGTGATAAATGGGGGGGAAAAAATGAGCTGATCAGTGAATGAACTACTGTAGCAGGTGGTAGTAGGTGTTACTTATTAGATGTTCAGTATTACAAAAAAGAACAGAATGACAGTAATCCCCCAGAGAGACACCTCTCTAAGAAATAATCTGACACCTGTCATCACTTTCCAAGACAAGGTTGCTTAACAGTCCAAAGCTTGCAAGGGGATAATGGCAAGACAGTGAAGCAGGGGGCTGCTGACTGGGACCTTTGCCTGCATGCATTTCTGCTCATGTCATGGATTATGTGGCTACCAACCATGCTGTGATGGCATGTACTGAATGTGACTGCTTGTGGAGGAGGAGTTTTTGGTTGTTATCTGTGAACCTTAGCTGGGCTTACAGCATCTATCATAAGGTGGAGTCTGCTGCAGAGTTTGGTGTCTCCTTCTTTTTGGATGACAGAAAAGCTTGGACTCTTTTCCCAGAAGTGTCAGCATTTAGGTGTCAAGGTAAATGCTCTGGATTTTGCTCTGCTCTCTTTCTTGAGGCCTCTGCATCCATAGGGTCAGGTCTGCAATTACGAGGTTCATTTCTGAGCTTGCTTCTTCACATCCCCTGGCAGCACCACCTGAGCCCCCTTTGGCAGCCTGCTGAGCACTGTGGCTCTGCAGTGCCTGTGTGCTTATTTGCTCCTCTTCCCCTCCAAGGAAAAGAGCTTATCACTGGTTTCATTTGCACTCTCTTTTCAGTGGTTGTTTTAGCTGAACATCTATCGGGAAGTGTTTTAAGTGGTGCATTTTTCTTCCCTTCTTACTTTCCTTTTTCATGCTCATGACCTGACCTGGTCTGTATCTTGCTCTCTGACTGTAAAGAGGTGAGGTCTTTGTTAGTCCCTGGATCCCAAGGGAATTGCTTCTAGAGCCTTGGAGCAAGCTTAAAGAGATTTTTTGTCTTCTTATATGAATGTACTCTAAACCTAGTCTGGAAAGCTCTGTTCCAGCAGGGTGAGGCTCTGGCCAACAAGTATTTTTCTGGAGTTTCTCTCTTTTGGCTACCTCAGGCTTAAGCTGAGAAGTACCTTGAAGGTAAGGACTAGGGGCACTTAACGTTTGAGTATTCCAAGGGAAGTCATTGTATGAAGATGAGGATTGGTATGCTCATGCTACTGAAAAAATGAACAACAGCTCTCTGTACTGGTTGAAGCTTTTTAAGTGCTGGAAACGTCATGTTTTGATCTCTTCTGTGGTTACACTGGGGAGTGAGAAAGATAATTTGAGGTTATGTCATCAACAGGCTGTGTAGGATGAGGTGCCTGAGCCAGTCAGGGATGCTAAAAGGCTTTGCTTGTAGTAAGGCAAGAGTGGGGATTTGGTAAGGAGCTGACCAGTGCTCCTGAGCTATGGATCATGCTGACCTTCAGCAAGTGCTAAACCCCCAGCTCTAAATGTACCCTGCAAACACACCCAGAACATGACAAAGAGATTGATGGGAAGACTTTGCTTTTCTCTGAATGAGCCCAGGGTGTCTGGGGCAGTTTTTCCTTAGCAGCACAAGTGGCTTAAGGTCTCTCAGTACCTCATACTGTCTGTCAAGTGGACCAGTCTTTCCACAGAGTTGATTTAATTTGGGTCTGGCCATCCACCTGGACACACTCTCTCTCTTGCCTTGGTGCAAAGCAGGTGGTGATGGTTTGCAGTGAATGAACCTGGCTTTGCAGCTGGAGGACAAAGCATCTGGAGCTGCATGCTGGCTCTTCCAGCTGAACTCCTTTAGCTTTGCATGTGTTGTTTGCAGAAGAGGCCTCAGCTGGAAGGAATGCATCAAAGAGAAAAGATCTGCGTGGCAAGGGAAGCTGTGGTTATAGTACAGGTCAGCTTGGCAGTGTGTCTGCTGTTGGACCCACAGCTGATTGGTGTCTCTTGGTAGTGTTTGGCCCAAGCTGGAGCTGATGTTTATGAATGCAATGTGTGAAATGACAGCTAAGCCTCGGGTCAGCAGGAGATCAGTGAGGATGGCCACAAGTTGGAGCACCAGCTTGCACTGTGCACACAAACGGAGATTATTTAACTACAGGGGTTGGCTGCAAAATTAAAAAAAAAAAAAGAAGAAGGTGCGCGTCTCTGTCTGTGTACTTTCTGCACAATCTATCTGCTGGACTGGTTCCTCGGTTCTGAAAATTTCCATAAAGGAGCATGCACAGGAGAATCCTGCCAACCCCATGCTAGCTGGATGGACTGCCATGTGTCCTGGGGCAGGGCAGGAAGGAAAGAAGGCACGCTTGGACAAGCAGCCTGGCTGAGGGACATAATGACCCTCCAGTTTCTGCATTCTGCAAAATGTCCTGCCAGCTACAGTCATAAGTACTGACGGGAAGGAGATTTGGGTTTGTTCCAGTTAAAATGACAACTGGGAGCTTGGTCCGCGATGCAGGTGAGATGGGAGCTGAGGATTATGTTCTCCTCCACCTTTACCCCAGGCGAGGCAATGACTGCCTCAAACCGCGATCTCCTTTTGACTTCACGTGCCTTGGCTCTGTCCCTCACGCTATAGCTGGGGCGGACTGAAAGCCTCAGAGCTGAGAAAGAACAGGGCTTCTCACCCCCCCTCAGCCAGTCCCGTTCGTGTCACAGCGTGATTAGCGCCAGGGAGTGAATCAGCTCGGCTGTCCTGGCGCTCGGGAGGAGGCAGGCGGGGAGAGGGCGAAGCGGCAGCGCTGCCGAGCCCCGGCGGTGCCGGGCACAGCTCCCCGCAGCGGGGCTCGGTCCGGCCCTGCCCGGCCCGGCCCAGCCCTGTCCGGCCCAGCCCGCTCGGCCCCGCCGCCGCCGCGCTCCCCTCCGGGCGGGCACGGCAGGCGAGTGCGCTTAGGCAGGCTAATCAGGGCTGTAGCGAGTGTCGGGACGGAGCTGGGGTCATTGTAGTGTCTGCTGGATTTGTCAGGAAGGGCCTCTGGGTGCCACCAGGATGAGACAGATGATTTACTTCCGAACCACGGAGGGAGCTCGGAGGCCTTGCTCAGCCCTGTGCTTCCTTCTGATGGTCACTTCCAGCACTTCTCTCACCCTCCCACCATTTCTCATCCCTGTACATACTTTCCCCCCATCTCCTGCTGTGTTTGAGTGGTGAACACCCCTGTGGCTTTGCTCCTGCATGATATCTTACGAGAAGCAGCCCTGCCTTCAAGGTACGATCCAACACCTTTCTCTACTCCTAGCTCAAGGGCATGGGTGAGCAGCAGGGAACCATTGTGTGAGCATTGTTTCCTTCCTTGGATGCCCACAGACAGGGCCATTTCATTTCCTCCCTTCCCCTGGTCAGAGTGAGTGGAGAAAAGATCTTTCAGAGCCCACACCTGGCACTCATGAATATTTAATGTTTCTTGCTTTTATTTCCCTTGAAGAGCAAAACCTTTTCATATTTGATGCCCTGGAAGGCTGTTTGGTTGCTGAATGTTGTTTCATCAATGCTGTCCCTCCTCGCCTTTCCTCCAGACTGCCCAGCCTCTCTTCCTTTCTCTTCTTGAGCAGTGTTCCCTTTTTTACAAAGGATGCTTCAGAAAAGGTCACTGTCCCTTTCATATTCCCTCCTTACTGTGAGCCAGCACGGCTTCTGCTCTGCCAATGGTAAAGGACAAATGGGGAAAGGCAGCAGTGGGGAGGGAGGCCAGGAAAAGGGTGCACAGAAGCTGAGGAGCAGCACAGAGGTAGACAGGAGTTGTAGGCAGAGCAAGAGAAAAATGGCTGAGCAGCACGTAGAGGCAGCAGAAGGTGGGAAGGAGGCAGCAGCAGGATTTTGATGAAGGGGCTTTCCAGCACCTTTCAGAATTTGTCATTCAAGATGTACAGGTATTGCTGTGGATGGCAGCCTGTCCAGCAAGGACCCTTTGGAAAAGGGAGGCATCCCAATTCCCCAAAACAGAATACTCCCAAAGCTGTACTTCCCATTTCACTGTCCAGCTGTTGTTTTAGAGACCCCATTATTTTAGCCACCAGCTTCTATGGTAAATCATCACCTATTGGCCTTAGGCTATTCAGCCTTTCTCCCTCTTTCTCCTGCAATTGCAACTGATGTTTGAATGCTTGGGTGGGTGTAGATTCAGTGTTACTGCTTTTGAAAAGCCAATCTCATATCCACAGTCAACATCAATGGGAAGAAAAAGATGAATCTGTCTAACTGGAAAATTAACAAAAAAAAAAAAAAAAAAAAAAAAAAACAAAAACCCACAACCAAAAACCCAAACTGGTTTCCTCTGGACTTAGAACCTGTTAATGCTGAAATTCTTTGTGATGTGGAAAGGATGCCAGGTGGTAGAGCCACCTGCCAGTTCTTGGGTCATGGCCCCACGCACCCCATGAGGGCCTAACATGGGGGCAATAGCTATGATCTTGGAGCTGTGGAGAGCATAATCTTACCATCAGTAATCCTTCTGAGAGTCAGCATGGAGAATATATGGGCAGGCAGGATTCCAGTTTCCAAGAAAAAGGCAGGCAAGTTTTGCACTTGCTTTTTCTTGGAACATAGACAAAATCAATTTTTGTAAATTCTGACCCAACAAGGATGCTGTCTGTATAATTCTGGTGGGTATGTCTGTTTTGTCTCTTCTGCATTTCAGCATAAGGGCAGCCTCATCTCTCCCATTACCCAGCTCTGAAATGGAGCTAGCATCAATTGATCTGAAAAACACCATCCCCTCCTGCAGCATTACTGGCACAGCTTCCCATGTCACTTGGCTCTCCCTAAAGTACTGACCAGGACAGTTTATGGGAACTACTGAGCTCTTTCTGTGACACAACATTAATGCTGGGAGCACGTAGCACTACAGTGAGGGTGTCTTGAAGTCCCAGTGCTGTCCAGAGCATTTCTCCAGGGCCCAGCTGGTCTCAGTGGCTGTGCTGTTGGACTTGGTGTGCTGAGAGGTCAGAGAGCTGCCAGTGACTCAGGGCACAGTGAATGGCTGGAGCTGTGTCCCTCATGTAGTTGTCTAGAAGCTGCCTCATGTGGTGACTGGTGACCCAGCTGGACAGGCAGGCAGCAGGGCTTAACTACTGCTCCACAGCCTGGTCTTAGAGCTAGTGCCATCATCCCTTATCCTTCATGATCCCATGGAGGCACCAATGAGCATCATCTCCTTCCTGCACATCATGTACCTGTAAATACCACTCCTGTCTCTTCCACCCCACTCTGTCTCCAAAGCATTCTCCACTAATCTAAACCAGTCTGCTGTTCCACAGCAGGCACACTTCTCCCTCTTCCTTCAGTGTTTGTGAATTCCATGCCTGCCTGCCCCACCACAGGTGCCACTTCCCTCCCCTCTCTGTGGGGTGAGCAGTCTGGGGAACAGACACGAAGCATAATGTATAGTATTGGGTGGTAATTACTTGGTGCTGGGCACACAAGGGAGATTATCCTGTGCCTCAGAGGACTGTCAGAGAATCCTAATCCTATCTTCCCCTCCTCTTTCCCCTGCCACTGCCATCTGAAGCAATGAATTGGTTATAAATACCTTATTAGCTAATTATTTGCTGGCCTACACGGAACATCTTCAGTGAAGGAAGTCTCTGGGTATCTGAGGGGGGACCTCCATGGAGACAAGGAGAGACAACATCATGAGGTGTGCACAGGGATAAAGGCAGTACTGTGATGCTCAGAAGAATTTCTAGGCTTTCACCATCCCTGGAGAACAGAGGAAAAGCCATTAGCTCCATGGAGAAATGGACTATGTTTACCCCTACTTGTGGCTGTGTGCTAAAGAGCCAAGGGGAAAATAAAACCACAGGAATAATTCATTAGGTAATTAGAGAGTAAAAAAAAAAATTTTTTTTAAACATTTTCACTGGGCAGAGATTCTGTGCTGGAAGCTTTTTGGGCTGTGCCTGCTACTTGTATGCTCCAGCCCCACTGGGGCATGAGGACTAGCCAGGGGAGGAAATTGTGGTTTTTATTACTGTCTCCTGATGATACTGTAACTGAAAAAGACCCAATTATCTATGCCAGTTTATATGTTCTGAAAAGGTTCATCCTGCTGGCAGGCTGGCCTTGGTCTGTCCATGCAGGTCTGTCTCACAGGCTGCAGGATGCAGTTGCTGTGCTGAAATGACTTTCAATTGGAGCCATTGGATAATGGAGCTGTTGAGCTGACATGCCCCTTTGGGACATTGTCACTCTGTTGTCCTTCTGCAGGGAAAGAGGAGAGAGGTATGCCAGTCAGATAGCTGATGGCACCAAAAGTCTCATTCTCTTTCCTTCTCTGCTGCAGATGGAGGCCTAAGGTTAAGAGATCACAGCAGCTCTGCTGGCTGCCTGTCAGCAGAGGTTAGGACAAGGAAGGGCAATAACAATGAATCTGGCCAGGTTTGGACAGTGGTTAATTTCTGACACTCTGCTTTTATTTTCATGGAGCTTTTTGCTTTTATTATGCATACCTTGTGAATTTCTTTCCTTTTCCTCTCCTTTCCTTCCTCTGTCCCTTTCTCTATCCCCGTGTCCCACACTTGCTCCTTCTGGTTCTCTTCTCCCCATGCAGGCATGCGCATCCTTGTGAACCTGCTGCTGGACACCTTGCCCATGCTGGGGAACGTCCTTCTTCTCTGCTTCTTTGTCTTCTTCATCTTCGGCATCATTGGGGTGCAGCTGTGGGCTGGGCTGCTCCGCAACCGCTGCTTCATGGAGGAGAACTTCACAGTGTGAGTGACTGGAGACAACTTCCTTTCCTTTTCCTTTTCCTTTTCCTTTTCCTTTTCCTTTTCCTTTTCCTTTTCCTTTTCCTTTTCCTTTTCCTTTTCCTTTTCCTTTTCCTTTTCCTTTTCCTTTTCCTTTTCCTTTTCCTTTTCCTTTTCCTTTTCCTTTTCCTTTTCCTTTCCTTTTTCCTTTCCTTCCTCTCATGCCTTCTGCCAGGCCCTCTGTGCATCACGTACTCCAAGTGCGAGGTGTTGGTCACATCTTGCAGTAGAAAGGGACAGTGGGCAAAGACAGCTGCTTTTCTTGTGTCTTCATCTCAGGTGTCTGGGCTCATTTGGATTTGATGAAGGCTCAGGTTAGCATGGCTGTCCCCTCCAGCCATGCCTAGTAATAGAGAATGGTGCTACACCCAGAAAGAAGTGAAACCCTGAAGCATGCCATCGAAAGATCCTGAACCTGCTCCCTCTTGACAATGCTCACAGGAGTCTTACAGAAAGCCATAGTGCTGCCTGATGCATCCGGAAGCATCTTTGACACCTCCAAAATGGAGCTGGGTTCACTGTTTCAACAGCAGTGCATTACCCTTGGAGGGACACTGAGAAATTTCTAGAAAACTTCAGGAGTAGAATTGCATATGGGCGGTGGCATGGGGAAGGAATAGAGGGCTGGAGGGAGAGGTGTCCCACAGCTGGATTAGTAGAAGGGAGAGCATCTGAAAACAAAGAATGGATGTTTGAATGGGACAAAAAACTCGTGAGGAAACATGGGAACAGTTCTGGCAAAGAGGGCCTGAAGCCACGCAGAGGTCAGTTAAAGGTATCTGAGGTTTGTTAGGGGGTTCAGGGGGAGTCTGCAGAGCACAGCTTTACTTCTCCCACAGGCAGTGGGGTGGAATAGCTCCTGCCTGCCATAAATTCTGCGATTACCCAGTTTCAGGGCACAGCTCTTCCTGTTGACTCTCTGGCTTTAGTAGATCTCAGGCTTTAAAAGGTTTTCTTAAAACCGTATGATAATCCCAGGCGTGCTATCAGTGTAGACTGCTTAAAGAAAACCTAGAGCTGTAGATCAGTTTAAACTGATTAAACAATTCTGAAGCTTTAGAGCATCTCAAACTGGGAAAAAAAGTGTGAAAATACAATGTGCAGAACAGCAGTGGAGTTGCAGAGTAGGAGCTGCTTAAAGCAGGCATTTCCTGTGTTTATTTATTCCTTGGGGAAGAACTACTGTTTAGGATGATTGTCCTTTATGTAAATCAGGAGTAGCACTTCTTTAATGAGTGCAATTACATCCACACAGGATTGATGTAACTGAGAAGTGAATTGGGGCCATAGCCTTCACAATGACAGATATTAGAAAATATTTGCCTGGCCATTACTAGGGAAATCAATTCTGAAGGTGCCCATGCACCAATGATGAGGATGAGTTACAACGTACCTTTGTAGTTTAGTTCTGCTTAGTTAACAATCAGAGCCTGTCTTTTTCTTTTTCATCAACACTGTCCTCTTCCAATGACACTTAGTGAAAAAGTCTGCATTTGCACAACGTGAAAGTTGTGCTTTGTAGCACTGTGAGGAATACACCAGATAGAGCTTAATCCTTTTTTTTTTTTCCTATCTGCACCTTTCACTTTTCTCATATTAGCTCATCTCCAGCTAGGCAAGCATAGATGATTTTAATTATTCATGCATTTGGAAGGTGCTTGCATTATTTGGAAAAAATACATGAACTTGTCATAGAACATTGCACCCATAATGCCAGCTGTCAAGAAGGAGTCAAAGTTAAGGTTAAGTCAATTTTATCTTTCTATTTCCGAATTTTAAAGCTTATCTGTGCAATGTTAATTATGCATGAACTGGATTTTTTTTTTAGAAGTACAGAAGGTTCACTACCAAATGTTATAAAACATGTCCATCAGCAGTTACATATATGAACATATTACAGGAAAGCCTGATGAACTTCCTTAATGTCATTGCATCTGATTTAGCTTTGATGTTAATGGGGAGAGTATCAGACTGCAAATCTCTGCGTTCCAGCTTTTTTTCATCTCCATGCAAGCGGATTGTGCAATTTGGCCTGGGGTGATCTGATGGCAGGAAAAGCTCTGAAAACTGGGGGCTCACCCTAGAAATTTGCTGGTTTTCAGGAGCCTGTCATTCCTCCCCTTCTCCTGAGTCAATAAACCTGGAAATCCCCTATCCAATGCAGTCCCTATGTCGGAATGGGGCCTCCCAGCCCCAGCAGTATCACTGATAGACAGGAAACTCTTTGTCACAGTAAATTTGACTGTGCTTTTTTTTGCAGACAAGGTGACATTGTCCTGCCCCCTTATTACCAACCAGAG
Organism: Passer domesticus; assembly: GCF_036417665.1. Lineage (NCBI taxonomy): Eukaryota > Metazoa > Chordata > Aves > Passeriformes > Passeridae > Passer > Passer domesticus. The sequence goes on along the minus strand of NC_087478.1, from coordinate 48,258,375 downwards.
GAAGATGATGAGATGCCCTTTATCTGCTCGCTGTCAGGAGACAATGGAATTATGGGCTGTCACGAAATACCCCCGCTGAAGGAGCGAGGCCATGAGTGTTGTTTGGACAAGGATGATTATTATTATTACAATTCAGTCCGGCAAGAGTTTAATGTCAGTGGCATGTGTGTGAACTGGAACCAGTACTACAACGTGTGCCGCACAGGCAACGCCAACCCGCACAAGGGTGCCATCAACTTCGACAACATCGGGTATGCCTGGATTGTGATATTTCAGGTAAGACTGGGTTAGCCTCCTTACAAGGCTCAAGCTTATATTTCTGTTTTTCAAACTCAGTCTTTCTGGGCTCCAGGGGTAGTTTCTGCAGGGTGTGACAGAGATGCAAATAAAGGGCCTTGTAACTCCCCTGGTGAGGCAGACAGTGCACACATGAACACGCTTGCCAAAATAAGCTCCACTCTTCAGGCTGACTTGTACCAGTTTCCCCTCCAGTCCAGACAGCTATAGTAAAGGAATCTTGGTTGGTTTTTTTTGTTTAATTCCCAGCACGTGTTGCAGATGGGAGCTAAAATCCATGTCCTTTTTCTTTTCCTCCGGCTGTACGTGGTGTCCAGTCCAAGGGGCACAGCAACCTGCTGCGGGTTTTCCCCTGCTGTGATCCAGGGAAATGAACTATTTTAATGAAATATTCCTACTGTGGACTAGAATGATCTCACAGGCTTTGACAGTGTGCCAGTGTCACCAAGCAGTACCATGCTGATTTCCCAAAATGGAAATTTGGCTTTGTTGAAATGAATTGTTGTTTCTCACCTTTCTTGGGTTGCAACCGTCCTGCCAGTATCTGCTTGTTATACACTGAGGAGTGAGCTCTGGAATACCCCTCCTGTTTCTCTTGTTTGTCTTTGCAGGTGATCACACTGGAAGGGTGGGTGGAGATCATGTACTATGTGATGGATGCCCATTCCTTCTACAATTTTATCTACTTTATCTTGTTGATAATCGTAAGTATAAGGTTTGATGAATGTCAGCAATGCAAGCTAAGAGCTGACAAAAAACAGGTCTTAGGTCAACATAGATACCAGGGAAGCAACTTCTAGAAATTTCAGAAATCCAGCTAATTGATTTTCACCAAGAGTCCGAGGCAAGATCACATATATAGTTGTCAGCCAAGTTATTAACCTTCACTCAAAAATATACTTAAGATTGATTTTTAAAGTTATAAGTGCCCAGTGCAGAATAATGTTCACACTGGCAGATATTCTTGCAAAGTAAATTCCCCAAACCAGTTGACTTAAAAGCCAATTCTTTCTCTGCTCTTCTGCTATACAGTTTAAGTTCTTGAGTAATTTTGGAGTCATGTTGATTGAGGAGCTTTTGGCAGCACCTGGATTTATCAGGTTGAGTCTGAGATTCACATTTTGTTAGACTCAGGGTCTGTCATGCTGAATTATTTCCTCACCATGAACAAAAAGGAGCTACTGCTCCAGAGGTGTTAGCAGTCCGAAATAAACTGGCTGTGTGAGATCCCTTGTGGATGATAGAAAGGAAAGAGAGGAGTGTGTCAGCAATGAGAACTTAATAAGCAGTTTATAAGCCCTGTGGATTTATACAAATGAAGTTTGAAGGTTGGTTTTCTGCAAGGATATTCATTATCAGCACTTGGGACGAGAGCTGAGAAGCATGGTGCCATTGCCTCCCCATTCCTCAGGCTTCCCTTGCATAAGTGCATTTTCTTAGAGGGAATATCCTGTTTCTAACAAGGAAGGATTTTGGTTTTTTATGAAGGCTCTTGCACATTGATCACCTGGGGGACCAAAGTCAAGAGTGAAATGGAAAGACAGGATGAATTATGAGAAGTATAAAATCTGTACATGGTAGATGCAGTTTAGTTTCAGGTCACTGAGTAAGGACCTCAGTGTGTATTTCCAAGGCCAACGTGCATTTGGATGAATGGACCTGGCCAGGACTTTGATCTTCATCCAACACTTGTCCTATGGGGCCATGCCCTTCAAGAAATAGGATCTCTAGAAGCAGTCACCCAGTAGCACTAACAGATTGACCTAGCACAGGATCTAGTTTACATTCAAGCTGGCATGCAATGACTTGAGATAAAGCAGACTTTAATCCATTTCTGTGAGAAATTCTGCAGCCTGCACATATGGAGGGTGGCTCAAAAGAAAAAAAATTATTGGCCCATTCAGATCAGAAAACTTAAAAAAATCTTACTATATCCTTGATTTCACCCTGCCTTACGGCCTTCTATTCTCACAAGGGAAAGACAAGGAGATAAAAACAGGAATATGATGTAGTCCCTGTGGGCTGAAGCATGAACCTGGACAGCAGAGGTGAAATATACCTTAAGGAATGTTGCTTTTACTTTGATGCTGGAGAGTCCCAAAGAGACAGTGCAGAGATGTGATTGCACAGGATGGGATGATGGGGGGGAGTTTCCACAGGCTCTGTTCTCAAGGGCAAACTGGACATCTACTGCTTTTTGGGAGTTCAGAAAATAGTAATTTCCCATGAATTTTTTTCATATACCCCACAATGGAATAGCTATTTAGTACCTACCTGCATTTTGACTTTGAGCAGCATGATCAGGATACCCCAATTTGTAGAATATGCAGAATATGTAGACACAGACTTTACTCCTTGTCCCACACCCCCAGTCTCTTCCAGAGCCTGGAAGGACTGTGCAGGATCATTGTTTAACCACTGGGGCACACATACTCAGTCTTTTGTAGGCCAGTTCCAGGAACTGCCCTTCCCCCCACATTTCAAACTACATAAATTCTGTCAGCGTATTTTTGGTTTCTGAGTATCCTTCTAGTGCTGGCTCACGTCATGTGGATTCACAGTGATTCAAACTGTGTCTCTGAATTTGCAGGCACTGAAAACCCTCAATTAAACACTCCACCTGAGATGTTACTGCAGAGTGTCATTGACATTTCTAGACACTCCCTCCTCATTTGCAGAAGCCATATAGGTTTATTTCTGTCAAACAGAGGAGAACATGAATCTCAGGTTACTTTGGGGACTGCTGAGAACAAAGGAATCATATGCTAGGTGGAATATATTCTTTACCTTTGGTGGAGTTAGGCCAAGGAAGTATTTAGCCTTCCTGCTACCTTCTTGGTGTATGAAGCATCTTTTGCAGCATATAGCAGCACCACCAAGTCTAGCTCGATATCATTTGTCTGCATTTTCTGTCTGAATCTTCATATAGAAATTATGATCCCTCTTTAAGTCTCATGAAGTATGACCCTTCCAGCCTTTATCCTTCCCTCCTTCTCCATGTTTGGAAGGCCTGGCTTTCTAAGCAGTCTTGTTCTGACAGTTGTACTTTAAGCCCTGACTCTTTGCTTTTACGCTCACATTCTAGCCTTGGCTCAGACTTACTCTTCTGGGGCTGGATCTCTGCAGCTTCTGTCTGGAGCTATGCTTTCATCCATGACTTCTTTCCTACCATGATATCTGCAAACCCCTACATGAGGGCATTACCTGCTACTGCTCATATGGCAGGAAGAAGGCTCCACCACCTGGATACACTCCCAGCACAGTCAGAAATCCTGCATAGATCTGTTTCTCTGAGGGGAAGGGTGCTGACTAACTGTGGCACTCAGTGGCCTCACAGAACAACCTGGGAAAAGCATTTTATGTGTTCAGCAGATTTTAAAATGCTTCCCCCTTGACCAGAGATCATGGATATGACATGAAGGAAGGAGTGCTTCCTGCTGTTGGCTCAGTGTTTCACTTGGGTTTTCCAGCTTGAGGTCCAGGTGTCTCTGACCCCTCTCCAGCTACTCGGCCACTGCTATGGTTCCTGGACTGGAGCAAGCTCTTCTGAGCTCTTACACTGGTATCTGCATTGCAGCACTCAGAGGCTCCTTGAAGGGCTCTGTGCTTACATGAATGGGCCTCAGAAGGCAAGCTGGATATCCAGGCATAGGCAGTAAAAGTAATTGACAAGTCAGGATCTGCAGCACTAGTCAGATTTTGTCAGATATTGCAGAGATGAGGCTTGAACTTTGGGCTGAATGAGGCCAGGATCTGCTTTATCAAAGCACACCTCAGTCTCAGGGCTGAACAGGACCCTGTGTTGGGACTCAGAAGCAAGGGTCTCCATCTGCTTCTCTCAAATGCTTTGACTCCATGTCTGACTCTCTCTGCTCAGCCAGCTGAGATGAATCACTCAATTAGAAGCCTTCTGGGACCCTTCCTGTCCTTCTCCTAGCTGGGAGGCAGTGCCCAGCTCAGCAGAGACTGAGAGTTTATGGACTTGCCTGTGGTTTTAAAGATTAATCAAGCTAATTTACTTTATGTTTGATGTGCTTTTGTGTTTGTCTAGCTAAAAGAATAAGGACTGGGGAGTAGTTCCCATACCCAGTCCTCTCGCTCCCCCCCCTTTTTGTTCATCTGGTGGGAGATGGCAGCAAATGGTGCCTGTGAGGACAGGGCTCAGGGATGTGAACCTGAACCCCTCTCCAGAGCCAACCCTAGACTGACAGTGCAGTCCTGGTGAGGGCATCTCAGCCCTCGGCTCTTCCTCTGGTGGCCTAGAGAGAAGGTGTTGCAGGCCCTAATTGCTTGTTGTTTGGGAGTTGTGGGAGGTTGCAGAGTATGGGGCGGTGTCACAAGTGGTGTTCCAGAAATGCTCACACAGCTGGTGTCCATCTCCCTGCCTTGCCTCACTCGGTGCCAGCTGAGGGACATAACCAAAAGAGAAAGCCCAGATGAGTATCATGCTGCTGAGGATTGTGCATTGGAGAAGAATTTGGATTCCAGTAATATGCTCATCAGTTAAAATAAAACATGCAAGACATCACAGACTAGGGAAAGTGTTGGGTGAAGGCAAAAGAATTGGAACGAGGCATTATTTCAATTTTTAAGGCTGCATGCTGAAGCTGAAGGAAAAATAGGCTGAAATATGGGGGAAGGAAAGAGAAGAGAAGGGTTCAGTGATGAAGGGAAACAGAATTAGAACAGCTTTGAAGGGTGCTGAGAGGAGGAGGGGGGGAAAAAAGCCCTTTATTTTGAGATACTTTATTGTCCTTATGTCGAATGTGGTTGGAAAGAGCTTCATGTTTCAAAGGGTTATTGAGATGCTAGCAGGGACATGTCCCCTTTGAACAAAGGGCACCTGTGTCCGAGAGAAAGGGTCACCAGAAGGGCAATCTGGTCAGGGGGGCAGTAAGGGCTATGAACTGAGGGAAAGGCTGCTTGGATAGGTAAAACAAGCTTTGAGGTACTTCCTGAAATAAACCTTTTTTCCATTCACAAGCACTGGGGTCAGTTTATCACCACCTTTGCCTGCTCTGTCCCCTTTGCTGGAAAGGCTTTACAGGAGAGGAGACGTGTGAAGACAAGGTCAGGACCGAATCCTGCTGTCTTTCAGAGCTGTTTGCTTGCAAAGGAGGGACAGTGAGGGGAGATGGGTCCTGTGGGGTTCATACAGGAGAAACTGGTGCCAGGGTGCCCCTTAGCAGGGATGCTCACAGGTCCAGGGGAAGCAGAAATCTTGGTGCTTAATCTCCTCCCAGGGGCTGCCCCGCGGTGTCTGTTTCAGAGCACTGCAGGTGGAGAGTCCTTGTTCTTAGTTTAGGCTCTGCATTTTATCAGTGCCCTATTGACACAGCACTGCAGGGAGTAGGCACCAATCAAGGTGTCATAGCTTTTGAAAACTATTTTGAATGTAGTTACTAGCCCTTTTATGTATGAAATTCTCATCATATTGAAGCCCAGGATTTATCCTCTATCTGTCTATCTATGGATAGATCTCCTGGTGGAAATTAATCTCTAATTTCGTGATATGTAACACAGGGTGAGTTTATTTTGCCTCTAGAACTCCCAGCACAAAGAAATGCTTGCTCCATTTTATAAATAGGAAAACTGGGGTTTAAAGGGAGCAGGCAAGCTTTAAATTAAGCCTGGTAGATATTTGGGCTTCTGTATGGAGAATAGGGAGAACTTGGGCATTTTGTTTGCTCTTTCTAAGAAATTGGGAGTATGTTTTTTACAGTTTTTGTGTTTGAAATGACAAGCCTATGTAGGCCTGAGGACAAGTTAAAGAAGAGCTAATATATGTCTGGTATCAGAAGAATAGAAAATAAGCAAGGAAGCTTGGCTTTAACAGACTACTCAGTGTCCTTCTAAAAAAGTACACGTTTTATTTGCAAAATCTTTTTTTATTTCAAAAGCTCACTCATTTCAAGAAAGCCCCATCTCCCTATATGGAGAATTAAGGTGCAAATGGTAGAAATCAATAACATGCCCCAAGTATACTAGTATGTCATTAAAATGATCTGAGAACACTGACATTTCTTCCAAGAGGTGGAGACTCTAAATGGCAGTGCATGATTTTTCCAGTCGTAAATTAATTAGCAGAGGAGAAATCAACCAAACTGGTTCTCTGTCTCCTACCTTCTATTTAACACAAAGAAGAGGGGAAAATAAAGTCCAGTTTTCATTGGATTTACCGTTTGTATGTAACTTATAAGTGATTGCTAAGGGTCCCAAAAGCTGTTGAAAGCTGGACCTATTTCCTGAATTTCAATGCATAGCTTTAAATTCTGCATGGAAATTATGTTGAGTGAGCTATCAGAACCAAGCTCATGCACTCCTGGCTTTCTCTGAAACCTCTCCTCCACATGCAGACTGATTCCTGCTCCTCTGTCTGCCTCCAGTCACTTCCCCTCCTCTCTCCCCTTACATTCCTTCTCCCACATGTTCTTTCTCATGCTGACATTGGTCCCTTCTCCTCCTTTGCTGCTAGGTGGGCTCCTTCTTCATGATCAACCTGTGCCTGGTGGTCATCGCCACGCAGTTCTCGGAGACCAAGCAGCGGGAGCACCAGCTGATGCAGGAGCAGAGGGCCCGGTACCTCTCCTCCAGCACCGTTGCCAGCTACATGGAGCCGGGAGACTGCTACGAGGAGATCTTCCAGTACGTCTGCCACATCCTGCGCAAGGCCAAGCGCCGCACCCTGGGGCTGTACAACAGCGTGCAGAGCTGGCGCCACGGCCACGAGCCCGGCCATGCCAAACCCGGCGGCAGCAGGAAAAGCCAGAGGCGCCACAGTAAGGATTGCCTGGGTAAAGCTGGAAATGCCAGTGGCAGAAATGTAGCTGGGACCATCTCCATGTGCCATCTTGCCAAAGGACCTGTGCCTATAAAGCACAGAATTAGAATTAACACTGGCCAATGAGCGTGGCACTGTGGCCAGCATGCCAGACCAGCAAGGTGGGGGTGACCAGCAAGAATGGGAATGGAACAGGGCTGACCAGCAGGGAGCATGGATAATCCAGATCTGAAACCCAGAGACCATAGAGAGATAAAGGCTTGTAAAGGGCTCCATGTCTGGTATAGCCAGGCGTTGATAGCAGTTTGGGAGAGAGAAGAATTAGGGGATACAACAAAGTGGGGCAAAGAATCTGGTGGCACAGCAGGTCTCCCAGAGCTCTCCTCCCAAAGTGAGTTGCTTCCAGACCTCAGGAGAGAGGCAAAGAGAGTTGTGTTGCAATAAGGTGTCGCCTGAACCTAAGGAGTGATGCTGAAGAAGTCTGGTTGATGTGCAAGGACAATGGAGACAATTTCTCTTGACGGCAGCACATGCTGTTGCGTAAAATTAGACGTGAGATATCATTTAAATTGGGTTCCTGGCTGGAAAAGTCACTGTAAAAATTATTTCATAGAGTTAGTATTAAGTGCCTGCTGATGCCTTTCCTAAGTTATGCTCCCATTAACAACCAAAAAGGCAGATTTTCCTTCAGCGTGTCTTGCATACTCAAACTTTCATTTTCTTTACTTGCTGGGAGAAAAGTTTCTGCAGGCTTCATGCACTGTGTTAATGAATTAATTGCTTTATTTCCCCCGGTGTCCATTTGATCTTCCAGGCCAAAATGGAGGATCAAGGAACACAAATTTAGATTTTTCTGGTTCATAGTGTACACTGCCAGGAGGAAGTGTTCCCATGTTACCTCTTCTGGCTTCTTGAGATGCTTTGCTAATGTAGTTTCTCTGATTTAGAGAGTTCAGTTCAGACTGGGGGTTCTCAGACCCCACTTGTAGCAGTTCAGGCCAAAAGCAGCTCTCATGACCACTTCTCCCCTCAGGTCCCACTTAACACAAGCTCGTGATTCTCAAGCTATGATTTCTGCATGAGACAAAGCAATTCTTTCTCTGATGGACATGCACCCCATTCAGTCTAATCAAAGGCAAGCTGAAGAGTACCGTGTGTTTTGGACACACAGCCTGTCAGCATAGAGCTCCCAATGGCAACAGCTTCCATTGCTGCCCTTGAGATGACGTGTCAGTGTTTAATCATCCCCACAGCTAAAAAGCCCAGTTACCCTGTCTAAATACCCAGAAGCCAAGCAGGTGTCCACTTTGAATGTCTTTTTCGTATCCTCCTTCTTTAAGCAGCACCATTTCTCTTTCCAGGGCTTTGCCAGCAGCACAACTCTCTTGGCTGCCCTCCTCAGGGCTTGGTCCAGCCCATTGCTGTGACAGCAACCTCCGATCCCACCAACTGCCCCCGATGCCACAGGGCAGAGCACGAGGCATCCAGAAGGCTCTCAGTCCTGGATAGCGCTGGCTCAGACCAGGAGGATGGAGGACCCAGTGAGGGGGAGGGCAGCCAAGAGGACCAGGGTGCTTCGGCGCTGGAGAAGGATGAGGAGCTGGAAGAAGGAGGACGGCTGAAGCTCTGCAGTGACATGTGGCGAGAAGTGAGGGTCAAGCTTCGAGTGATTGTGGACAGCAAGTATTTCAACCGTGGGATCATGATTGCAATCCTAGTGAACACCATCAGCATGGGCATTGAGCACCACGAACAGGTAAAGCACCTCAGGGCACAAGGTGGGCAGCGTGGACTCCCCGCTCCTGCTGGGGGTTATGGCCTTGCTAAGCAGCTGATGCATCTTGGTGGAGGCAGAGACTGAGCAATTTGGACCTCAGACTGCAGCACAGATGGTCCCAGCGTGACTTTGGAGAAAGCCTCAGGATCTTGCAGGGTCTCTTACTTTCTTGTACCTATACTTAATCGCCTTGTCTCTCTCTCCGTTTATTTTCCTCTTAGCTCTTTTCAGTCTCTCTCTTTTCCTCCTCCCTGGTCATTCGTCCCACTGTTTTTCTTTTTTACCTGTCTCCACATTCTGGCTGCTTCTCCCTCTGTCATCCTCGTCTCTTCCATCTTCCTCATCTCTCTCACTCATTTCTCTCTTCATTAGCTTACTGAATCCTTAATCTATGTGGTTAATTTAATGTGCCCTCTGGGGATGTCAGAGGCACTTCACCAGCATCTCAATTCAAATCCATCAGCTTGCTAGCCTTCCCAACTTAATTAAGAGATGTCTGAGCACATTCTATCTATACAAGAAGGCTAGGAAAGGCACCACCTCCAATCTCCAGTCATTCTGGGGGCTCAGGCTGCTTGAGCCTTTCCTTTGCCCTGAGAATAAGAAGTGATTGATAGGTCAGACACAAGCATCAGGTGTGGGCACAGGCTTGACTTTCACACCAGTAGTTTGCAGGCAGCTCTGAGTCAGCCGTACACTTTATCCTAATGGCAGACTTGTGAGATGAAGAGCAATTGTGTGCCCTCATTTTATAGCTGGGAGACAGAGCCTGTGTCTACACTGTGATGTGCAGTGCCAGCATCAGAGGGGGTTAAGCATGCTCATTGCCTTGTATCTGCATTGCTGGTTGGTAGCTCTGCTGCACTTTGCATTGAATAGTCCATGCTGTACATCCACATCTCAGATCTGTGCTGCCAGTCTGAATGTGACCAAGAGTCACTCCATGTGTCTGCCCAGATCACAAAATAAGAGATTGCTGACTGTATTGAAGCTCTGGAGCCAAGGTGAAGTCTGAGCACAGTCTCAGGCAGCAAAGAGACAGGCAGTGAGCCCAGTTCAAGCAAGGCACTCAGATTCCTGTGCTGTACCAGGATGAAGATACCTTCAGACCCACAGTATCTTAAATTCCCTGTTTGAGGCAACACAGTGTCTGAGGCAGTATTTGAAGCCTCAGATGTCTGGATCCCACCCACGTATCAAGCTTTAAACCAATTTTCAAAGCCCAGCTAGTTTCTGATACAAGGCTGTGACACCTTAATTTGATCCCAGAATTCAAAACTGCACTGGCTGCTTCAGTACCAGAAAAATACTGGCAGGAGCCCAGAAGAGAGGAGAATGAAGAAGACGCTGGAGGGGTTGACTCATGAAAATAGATAAAAAAGAGCAAAGTATTTATCACGTAGCAGAGAGATGACTAAGGGCTGGAGCCCAGGACAATTTGAAAACTGCCCACTGGTATTTTAAAGATGTGATCACTAAGCAGGGAGAGCCATTGTTCATCCTGGTTTAATGGACACAGCGTGAATAATAGTTTGACAGAAGAATACTTGAGCTGGAGATAGAGAATTCACTCTCATGTTCGGACTATTGTATGTGCAGATTTAAGCCCTTCTAGGATGCCTCTGCTGTGTTTGTGCAGCCTGCAGCACAGTAGGATCTGCCTCTGCAGCCTTGGGGTTTCTCATAGCAAGTTCTTAATGATAGTCCTTAAAATTGTACTATCACTTTTTATCCATAAGTAGTTGGGAAAAGCCTATGACCCTGCATGCTGTTTCCACCAGAAGAGCTGTCAGCCAAACTGATCATAACTGAAAAAGGTGGTGCAGCCTGATTATTCAAAATGTGTACTCAATTCTGTTATCCTGGCACAAGAAGACTAAAACATATTCAGACCATACCATGAATTTTGTGTTCTTTTCTGCCAGCAGTTAATTCAGAAGCACACAGACATTTATACCTCCCTTTGCTCTCCTCAAGTTTTTATCAGACCATGCCATCAGTACATCTTAGGCTGGTGCTTCATTGCCTACTTATTTCTCTATTCTTTCTCTTTTCCCTGTTGTCTTTTCTCCTAAAAGCACAAATTTTCACAGAACCAAGTCCAGCAAAGCCCCTCTGTCCACCAGGATCTGTGCTTTGCAGGGTGATGCCGTCCTATGATTGAAGAAGATTCTGTTGCTTCAGCTATTTCATCATGTGATGTCTTCTGACCCAGAGCTAATGCCCATGGAGACCTCTTGAGCTTTTATTTTTGGGTACATGGGCTATCACAAGCCTAGCCACTCTCTGGGGACATACCTGCCTGGGCAGCTCATGGCATGTGTGTCAGCAACTTGCCACTGCACTTTTTTATAGGCTGTTCACCAGCAAGCTGACCAAAGCACCCACAGCCATCAGGTGAGGCACAAATTTCAGGCTTATAAACACACAAACTCAGGGGACAGAGCACATGTGTGAGTGCTGCCCTGTCTTGACCAACAGACAGAAAGACATGAATTTAAACTGTTTGTTATAATTCAGGTGTTTAATATTCATGGTGGCTTTCTTCCAGGAGACTTAACTTCAGCAACTCAAATAACTTTACTCATATTCAAATGACCTTGGGATTTGGCTTCATTTGGCTTATTCATCCTGTCCTTCATCCAGTCCTGATTGTGTGGCCAAGGCAGCTTCCATCTGCATATATATTTCTTGTGAGGGAAATCAGTTCATTTTAGGAAAAAATGCATTTCTATGAGTCATTTTCAATCCATGATCTTATAACAAGATATCATTTGTAAATAGCTATGTTTATTTAAATCCATCAGTGTGCAATATACCATGTAATATTCCCAGTATTAGGCCTTTAGATATTGCTGAGACATTGCATAAGCCAAGACCCATCATTTCAAGCTTTGTCCTGCTTGAAATAGTTTTAGCAGTTCTTCAGATCTGCCTCTATTTGGAAATGTCTATTTTTAAAATCCAGTGTAGAAAATATTAGATTCTTGTGGCTGTCCAGAAGAATTCTTTTAAGAGGCTTATTCTTTTCTTAATATTCACAGTGGGTCTGGTGCTGCTGACTTTTCTCTCTTATTCAGCATGAGAATGAAAAGCTTGTCCCAGCTGAATCTCCCAGACTGCCTTTCTCATCATGTATTTCTTGAATGGCCTGTTGGATTCAAGCCTCTCTGCCATTAGCAGCCACTTTAGACAGCTGAGTGACTTGGTTTATCTTCTACAGTATCTACTTACAGCTTTCCTTCGTACATCAGATCAGTTCTTTATGAGGTCTCTGTGTGTGGATTAGATGATGATCCTCTGTTTCCTAACTAGACCCATCCTGTGGATCAGTACCCTCATATCCTTTAGCCTGTGTGATTTCACCTTATACCAGCATTTATTGCATTCACAAGTTCATCTTTTACAGTTATTGCTTCTCTTTTTGTTATTTGCTCCTTGTCAGAAACATTCAGCAAATGTCCAAGCCAGCTGACGTTTAGTGAGGATGGAACAGTCTCCCTGGAGTGGTAGATGAAACCACAGTACCTCAGCCTTGTAGAATCAGAGTATAAAAATAATGTAATCCTGCATTGGTTGGGGGGGAGGGGGGATTAAATTTATGTGAAATTTGGTATGTTCCATAGCTGATTTTTATGGCTCTTCTAATTATTGCCAAGTGACTTTGAGAGTAAAAATAGACAGGCTGGAAAGATGTCTTTATGAAATATTTCTTTTTTGTGATCTCATCACAGAGGCAGTGATGTGTAGGTTCAGTAGGGCTGGTCTGCATAGGTCACATTAATTACTCTTCAGTTTCTAGACAGTTGCAAATTTACTCCTGGTTAGGAGAAACTTTTCCTGTGGGGGCTTCATGGTGATCTGTATTTTCTTTGCCTTTCCTGTGATGCAGGAGTTTTTGTCTCCTGCCAGATAATGGACTAATTATATTTTCAGTCAAATCCAGCAAAAGAGCTCAAAAGTTAGTAAGAAATTGAAAGGGAGAAAAAAGCTGAGCTGCTGCCCTCTATTGCCCCAGTTCTAGTTTCTGATCATGGGACAGGAGTGCTGAAGTAAATCTGAATAATATATTTTGCTCTCAGTATTTGATTTACATTGTTAGAGATGGAGGACATTATTCCACAAAGATATGAATTAGATTGTTTCATGAACTGGGAAAGAGATCCATATAGGATAGATTAACCATTCTGGTTAAAATACTGTGTCTGGACATGCTTGCCCCCTGGGATCTCTTCCCCTTCAAACCACCCTCCTTACCCCCATGCTCAGCTCCCATAATTATGCTCAAGTTTCACTTCCAGAGTGATGGGTTAATCAGTCTGTCCTGTCTTGGCAATGTGTCCTGTCTTGGCTCGTGGGGAGATTTCTGGTGTTCCTTTCTTTTTCTTGGACTAAAGTAGCCTTGAGCTCAGTTCTTTCCTTGGGGATTCTTCAATTTACAGTTTCTGGGTGAACCTGGGAGGAGGAAGGGTTTAGATGCTGAATGCCTGAATGCTGTCTGTGGGAGCCTGGGGGGACCTCACAACTGAGAAACATTCACTGTGTTGGAGAACCCATGTGTTGGTAGGAAGAAAAGGAGAGAAGCAGTTTTCCTCTTTGCTTGTTCACTGCATCGAGTTCACACTTCCCTGGCCATAGAAGGGACCCCTGCACCAGCCTCATTGTCACTCCCAGCCACACTGCCCTAGGAACAAGGACATCACCACACAGGACACAGCCCCTGGTGAGCCCCACCCTGCAGCCTCGGCCCCCAGCTGACAGCTCTTTGCACTCTGCCAAGTTAGCTCCATCTCCAGAAACGGCTGCACTGCTGGGTCCGCCTTAGTGCCTCTCCATCTGGCTCCTCTTTATCAGCTCTTTTTTCCCTGAGTTCATTTCTTTTGTGTTGCTCTTTCTTTCCCAGCATTTACTTCTTTGCTACACTATTTAAAACAACTCTTTCTTTCATTCTCTACTTTCATTTCTACTTTTCATTCTCTACTTCTTGTGGATGCTAGTGAGTTTAATTTTTTTCCAGCTTTGTTTTTTGATTTCTGTTTTTCTGCTTTTATCTCTGTTTATTCCTTCTTTCTGTCTTTCTTTCTCTGCCTAGTCTTTCCTGTCCCTCTGTCTAGCAAGGATGCTTTGCTGGGGCTGATTGATGCTCCATTAGAAATAGATTAACAGGTGAGGATTGACTAGAGAAACAGATGTCAAGGAGGGAAGGAGAGACAGAGGAACAGGTGACCTTTTCCACAAGCAAGATGCAAGCATGATTTTTCAAAAATCAGTTGCTCCCTACAAGAGCACGGAAGAATGTATGGAAAGCAGAAAGGAGGAGAAGCCGCCATCATAACCCGTTGCTTTTTTGCATTGCTTATTTTCACTGACATAATGGTTTGATTCAGATTGAAACTGGCATCTCAGTTTAACATATAGACCTCATGTTCTCAGCAACTGTTACTGCTGGGTCTTGGTGAAGTGATCTTCATCTCTCCCTTCCCACATGCACTTGCTCATTCCTTCTCTCTCTTCTCTTATCTCCACTCCTTTCTCTGTCATTTTCAGGGTGGTTTTCAGATGTAACTATGGATGGAAATTGATCCATCTCCACTTTTTTTCATTTTAAAGACATGGACTATTTTAATAAAAAGCTGCAATGAGGAGTGCAAGAAATTAACAAATGTCATGAGAAGCCAGAGATGTGAGGAGCAATTTCCAGGTCAGTTGTTCACCTGGAAGGATCTTGGCCCCTGGAGGCCTCAGAGCAGGGGTTAAAGCAGACCCCAGCTTCAGGCAGAAAGCCAGAACCAGAACTGCATTCCTCCCTCTCTTCCCTTTCCACCAGCTGTATAGGGAACAGGCATAGCCAATGCAAAGGCCACCCTTCAGCAAAACAGCAATTTTGCAGACCATGGGGAGAGACCATGACTTCCCTTCTTTGTGGGCACTAATATTGATTTAATGCTAAAAATATTGGCTCTGACCTGCAGGGACTCACTTTTCGTTTCCACAGTGCCAGGAATGCCTGTCCTCTCTTGCTGTCTGCAGCAGACATTTGCAGTTTTCTTGTTACCATCCATTTTATGTGATGCTTAAAAGAATGGCTTGGTGGTCAGGCACAGCTCAGACCAATGCAAAGGAAGATGTACCCTCTTTATGTTTCAAAAGTCATCTTGTGTCATTCTTGGATTTTTCACCTTGTGCATTTGTCTTTCTCCTCTTCCTGTTCATTTTTCTGTATTCTTCACCCAGTTCTTCTTTCCCTGTCCTTTACAGATAGGCTTTAGCAGTGTGGTCCTCCTTGCTGCTGTCTTGTCTAGTTTGATAGTTTCTTCAGTAATTATTGAGACCACTCTGAGGATAGAATAAGAGTGATGGAGCAAAACCAGGAAACTAATGCATACAAGGGTTTGGTGGGGAAAGGGGAGGAGAAAAATGGAGAAGTGGAAAAATAGAGGGGAAAGGGGCAGATTGGTGCAGTAATATTTAGAGGAGGAAGGGAAACTGCTTTCCAGTCAATTAAATGTTTTCCAAATTTTCAAGAGGGAAAAAAAAAAAGAAGCCAGCTACCTGTGGAAACCTCAGAAGAAGAAATTATTGAAGGAAGAGGTTGACTGCAAATCAGCAGAAATACTTCAAGAAATACTCAAGTTCTTTGCCCAAAACAAAGCATCCTTTAACCAGGGGAACGGGATCTGAGGTGGGAAGTAGGAGATTCTTGGTCAGCCTTGGCTGTGTGAATGGCTGTGAGGCTCCTGATTGCCTCTAGTGAAAAAAAAAAAGAAAAAAAAATTGTTAGGGATCTAATCTATGATGAAGGTAGCAAATCTGCAAAGGAATTGGAGTGCAAGTGTTGCCATCCAGCTCCACTCTAGTCTCACCCATGGAAATTTACAACTCCCTACCAACCCCGTTCCTTGGGAAGGGTAACAGTGTATTTCTCATAATTATAGGGCTCTTTCAGTTCTGACTCTCTGAATTTGCATTCTCTCTAGCCAGAGGAGTTGACCAACATCTTGGAGATCAGCAATGTTGTCTTTACAAGCATGTTTGCCCTGGAGATGATATTGAAGCTTGCTGCTTTTGGTCTCTTTGATTACCTTCGCAACCCCTACAACATCTTTGACAGTATCATCGTCATCATCAGGTGACAAGGGCCTTGGGGATCAGCTGAAATACACACAGAAAAGAGTACCACAGAGCTTGCAGAGTATTTAAAAAAATATTTAGCAGCTACACTGAGGGGAGCTGGGCTGATGCACAAGGCCAAGGATTGGGAGACCAAGATGTCTTTTCCCAATGCTTGGTGTTGGTGCTATGTAAACCACGCAGCATTTCTGTCACTCAGTTCTCTCCTCTGGAGGCAGTTGCAATTGTTGCCTTGTTAAGTTCACAACTAACGTTAGTTGGGAAATATTTTGAAAATGCAAAATTGAAGATGTTGCAAAGGTTTAAAATGTCATAGAAGAACTTGTCTTGCTGAAATTTGATGCTGCAAGCCTTTCTTCATTCCTGCAACATGTACTGCCACGTGCATGCTCTTAAGGCATAAATGCAGCTTTCAACATACAAGGATAAGCCTGTAGTTCATACTTTTGCCTTGCTCAGACAGATTTTCTCTCTCACCCCTTTGTACTGCCAATGCCAAAGTGAAGACTTAGCATTGTTATTCCTTGTTTTCTTCTGTTTCTTCACTTGTATTTTGTTTTGTCCCTCGTATTTGCCGCGCCTCTCTGGGCCACAGCATCTGGGAGATCATTGGCCAGGCAGACGGGGGCCTCTCTGTGCTGAGGACGTTCCGCCTCCTCCGGGTGCTGAAGCTGGTGCGTTTCATGCCAGCGCTGCGCCGCCAGCTCGTGGTGCTGATGAAGACTATGGACAACGTAGCCACCTTCTGCATGCTCCTCATGCTCTTCATCTTCATATTCAGGTGAGCAGGCAGCCAGCTCACAGTGTGCTGGAGTGGATCTGTGTGGCTCATAGGGACAGCAGCTTCAGAGCATGACTGCATAACTCATCTTGCCCATTGCTCCAGGCCAAGACAGTACTGACAAATATTTATGTTTTCATAAGGGCTGAACTTGCTCCTGCCTTAAATTGGATTCAGCAGCTGAGGATTTTGGCCTGGATGGGGTGGTAAAATACTGCCAGCAAATGAGACATTGAGCATAATGTCCCATTGCAGGATAGGTGAAGTCTCCTGCTAATGAGGACTAGCTACAGGAACAGTTCAGTCTGGAGGCTGATTCTGGCAGAAGAGCAGCAGGAAGCAACTGAGAAAGTTTGTCTGTGCATGCTATGGATGCCCCAATAGCAAGATGAAGACATATGAGAGCAAAAAGGGCAATAGAAAGGACAGATCTGACTGAGAGGTTGGAGGAAATATATGAGCTCTGAGTCAGAAGAGATGGAAAGCAAATTTTTTTGTGACCTACTGGGTTGCAATATGTAGTTCCTTCTTCACAGATAGCTCCCAGTGGTCTGATTGTGTTGCTGTACCCCTTGCTGCTGTGATGTTGCATTAGATTTTCATGAGAAGAGAATTACTCTGGTGAGTTCATTGTGGTGGCCGAAATATTTATATTTGACATCATCTTGTTCCAAAGCATCCTGGGAATGCACATCTTTGGTTGCAAGTTCAGCCTCAGGACAGACACAGGAGATACGGTTCCTGACCGGAAGAATTTTGACTCACTGCTGTGGGCCATCGTCACCGTCTTCCAGGTGAGCCCACTTTGCTCTCTATGGGTGGGTCAGGGCAAAGTGAAGAGGATCATGAGATGCTTTTTCCTCACTGAGGAACACTGCAGTGACTCCTGACAGCACAAAAGGTTGTGGAGGAAGAACAATTGCATATTGGAACCAAACGACTGGTGTATATCTCAAACAGGGCACCTTCCTCCTTCCTAGGAGACGATGTGCAAAGGTCACTCCTGTTGTGGCAACTCCCAGCTTTAACACGCTCACTTCAGCACATGACTGTCCTAATGGTTGTTCTTGTTTCTTCTTGCTCAGCTAAGGTTTTTGGTGCAGTGCCACAGCTGGACAGTGACAGTGGGTATGTGTTAATGGGGAAGTTCAGAGGCCTGGTCTGGTCTGGATGTGTATTCTTTGACTGTCCTTTTCTGGGAATACGCTTCATGTTCTTCCTTCAATATTTTCTGACTTTCTCACCCTTTTTTGCAGATCCTAACCCAGGAGGACTGGAATGTTGTACTCTATAATGGCATGGCCTCCACCTCACCGTGGGCTTCCCTCTACTTTGTGGCTCTCATGACATTTGGCAATTATGTACTCTTCAATCTTCTGGTGGCCATTCTTGTGGAGGGATTCCAGGCTGAGGTGAGGAGCTGACACCAAGACTTCATCAGGAAGAGGAAGAGAGGTGCTAAAAAGGGATCCTTTGTGACACTTCGAGCATACTGGACTGGAGGCCTTACAAAGTATCACCCCTCTTTAATTTCACTCATGAAATAACCCTTGTTAGGGTAGTATTCAGTTAAGCAAAAGAAAAAAACCCAGTGTTAATTCTTGCAAGGAAAGAGGATCTCCAGAACAGGATTCACAGTTTCTCTTCTGTGTAACACAACAGAACCTGCTTTAGGGTGAGCCCTTTACCCATACAAAAGCAGCAGTGCATTCATACAGTGGATTCAGCAGCTGAGGATTTTGGCCTGGATGGGGCCAAATCACAGAAGACTCTTTCCAGTGATGACACTGGATGCCTGACTGCCAAGGACAATTTTGCAGTTGTTCCAGAAATGAAAGGCAAAAACAAATTATTTTTTCTGTTTGAGTTCCCAACTTCTAAATTTGTGTGTTCCAGGGTGATGCTAACCGGTCATACTCAGATGAAGATCAGAGTTCTTCAAACATGGAGGAATTTGATCAGTTCCAAGAGGTCCAGGAAGGCTCAGGTATGATAACTCAAACAGTCTTATTTGCTTGGGTCCTGCTGCTGTTTGGTGAGAAATCTAAAAGCAGATTCTGCAGAAAATTTACTCCCACTTCTGAGAACTTGCCAGTTTTAATTTTGAACTTTATGCCAGTTTGTGATGTTATTTGTGGAAAAGCAGAGACATGTTGGCATCCTGAGGAATGTGGTAGCTAAGTGGAACAGTTCTTGAATGACCTCCAGAACAGCAACTGGAAGTGAGAAGTGAGGCTGTCTCTGGCTGTCTTCAGGGTCACTATTTCAGGAACATTGTATCCAAATCTGAAACCCACATTTGGAGAGGAGATACCAAGATGGTAAAAAGGACTCAGGCAAATCTGGAAGCCTTGCCTCATAGTGAGAGACTAATGAAGCTTAGAGAAATCAGGAAAGTTACTTGACAAGAGTGAGCTCTGTAGTTGTAGACCAGAAGGAGGGGGTTGTGGTGGTAGATAGCTCTTTAATTGAGCAGAAAAAAGCATAATGAGATTGGAAAGGTCGAAAATTCAAGCTAGACAAATTCAGGCTGAAAAAACCCCATATATTTTCAAGAAGAGATAATTAACAGTGGGAACAACCTGAGTAGAAACCGCCTGGTAAGGTCTCTATCCCTCAAAGACTGAAAGTCTTTCTACAAGAGGTATTATACTCCAAACAGGACTTGGAGGCAGGGAGCAGTGAGAGCAGCTTGCTCTGCAATGGATGCTGAGCCAGGAGTTGAAGGGGACAGAGAGCCAAGCAGGAGGGCAGGGGCCACGCTGCACACTCTTGCACAAGGTGAGCAGAGCAGGTCCACTGACTCTAGTAAGAGTCTGCCAATGGTTTGGTAATTACCAGGCAAACCCACAGTGGTGAGGAAGGTCTAAGGTAAAGCCAAGTAAGTCCTGTCAGCAAGAGGATCAGGATCAGCAAGGTGCAAGGACAGGCACAAACATACCCACAGCACAACTCAGACAAGCACCACAGGCACATTTCTGAGCATAAATGCAGCTCCCTCAGCAGGGAGTTTGGCTCGCAGTTTTTCCCGCAACTTAGCTCTTTTCAAAGCAGTCCTATTCTGTTACATGGCTGCACCATATCAGAGCTTATGCTGAATGCAGGCAGTCAAACCCCTGAGATGGCAGAGGAGGAAGAGGTTACAGAGGTGTTAGTGGACTCATGGCTGTCTGTCATGCAGACGTGGATAGGTGACCTTCATTATGCAATAAGTCAAACAAAAATGATTGCTCCAGTCCTTTCAGGCATTAAAACTCAATACCCTGTCCTTTCCATGCATCTCAAAAAATGCTGATGGTCATCTGCAGGACTTAAGATTTCCCTCAAAAGTGTCCTAGATCTTAAAGGACAAGGATCAGTCATTTGAAGAAGGGCAGTGTAGTAGGATAGACTGGGATGCAGTTTTTGTGTGCAGTATGAGTGCAGGAATTTTAAGGTGACCTTAGTACATGGATGGCTGTGGCTATGCCTACATCTTAGTCTCTTGCCCAGTGTTTCAGCCTAACTGCTTTAAGTAGCCAATCTGACAGCTGGTGGAATTTTTTCAGACCTGAAGACACTGGTGTCTGCTTTTGGCATGCAGAAGCACGCTCTTGTTCCTCTGTTCCCCTTCATGCTCTGCCTGTCAGTCTGAGGCTGCCTGGCCACCACTCTGCTCGTCTGTCTGTCCCCAGGGAAAGACATGGTTGGTTTTGGAGGCTGAGGAAATGACTTTAAAGCCTTCCCAGCTTGCACTGCCTTTGTCACCACACCCTAATCAGAGAAATTGATAGTGATTGGTGCTAAAGGGCTAGCAATCTGTTAGCTGCTGTTAACATGCTAAATGGCTTAAGCATCAAAACAGTCACTGGATAGTGAGGAACCCAACTTCTTCTTTCCTCATTCTTCTTTCTGCATCTTTCCACTTAGATCCCAAGCTCTGTGCAATTCCTGTGACACCTAATGGGCACCTGGACCCATCCTTGCCTTCTTCCAACCCACCAGTGGCTTCTGGGGGGGTCACCAACTCTTCACGCAACTCACTGCAACTTGACCAGATCCGTGTTGCTGTTGGCTCCCGGAAGAGCAGTGTGATGTCCCTGGGGAGAATGACTTACGACCAGCGGTCCTTGGTGAGTGAGGGAGTAGAAATGTGTGTCATACCCTGCCTTTGAAGGCCAAGCACTTTGTTGGTTTTCTGCCCTCATCTGGGGATTTCTGGGAAGGATTGCCCTGCTGCTGTAGGCTTCTGACACAACTCCATTGCCTGTCTTTAGAATCCAGATCAGTTCACATTACTTTTCTAAATTTCCAGATTTTTGAAATCTATTTCTAGATTAGTTATCTATACTCCTTTGAGTGTGGGAGAGGGCGAACACCAAGAAGACAGTCTCCCTCTTACAGTGGAACATGTTTTTCCTCCTTGCCTTTTCCTTGTTTTCCTAGATTAAAGGACACAAAATGTTGCCTTGAGTTAAGAAGTGATGGCAGAACCACCAAGTCCCGTTACAGATGGGGTTGTGTCAGAGCTTTTGTAACAGTGGAAATCTTGACTTTGAGCTCCCCATGGCAGATTCTGCTGCCCCATAGCACTTCCCCAAGCATGCAGGTTTGTCTAACCAGTGCATCTCAGACCTGTCCACCTTGTAACATCAGCTTCTGGGCTTTCTACCCACTGGCGTACACAGCTCTGGGGAGTGCCTTGGTGCTTAAAGGGTTCATGCCCCTGTTATTTCCAAACAGGGAGTGCTAGCAGCCATGTACTACATGTTACCTTGCTGATGTGGTTGGACTAGGCTGTAACCTACAAGCCTGGTTCTCTCAGTTCTCCCTTTTACTAAGACTGGACTCAAAGATGGTGTGTCAGACGATCCATCACCCTGTACCTTGTGTTATCCTTAACCCCAGCGCAGTGTAAAAAGCTGCCAGT
The DNA here is from genome assembly GCF_036417665.1 of Passer domesticus. Classification (NCBI taxonomy): domain Eukaryota; kingdom Metazoa; phylum Chordata; class Aves; order Passeriformes; family Passeridae; genus Passer; species Passer domesticus. The sequence continues at coordinate 48,236,699 of NC_087478.1, read as the reverse complement.
CAGATTCTTTGAGAACTTTACTCTTGCTCTGTGCTGGTGTAAGTAACAGTATCAGGCACCTGGCCTTTGGCTTTATTACTTACCTTCCCTGAAAGTGCTTTGCACACAGATGGTGCTATAAAGTAATCACAATCAACACCATTGCTAACTCATTACCAATTTATTGTCAGATTTACTGAGATTGCTGCTGAATTCCCACCATGCAACTTGCTCAGTGTCTGATAAATGGCAGCCTTCTGGCTTGGGGGCTCAGGGAACAGTCTGTGATCTGAGAGGGGAGCACATGCTCCCTCCTTGTGCCCAGAGTCACAGAGTCCCCATCCCAATCTCTTACAGTCCAGCTCCCGCAGTTCCCACTACGGTGCCTGGAGCCGCAGCGGAGCCTGGGGAAGCCGTCGCTCCAGCTGGAACAGCCTGGCCCGGGGACACAGCCTGAAACACAAACCTCCCTCAGCTGAGCACGAGTCCCTCCTGTCTGGGGAAGCGCACAAGGCGGCAGACGGGGAGCCGGATGGGACAGGAAGGGTGTTTCATCACCGCCGGACACTCTCTCTGGATAACAAAGGCTCCTGTGACCTGCTGGAGTTGGCCTCGGTCCCTTCTGGCCACAGAGTGACCCATAGGCTGGGAGCACCGCCTGGGGCCAGTGAGCATCAGGACTGCAATGGCAAAATGCCCAGTATTGTCAAGGAGATCTTCCCAAAGATGAACAACCACAAAGAACAGGGAGAGGATGATGAAGAAATAGATTATGTGAGTGCTTGGTGGAGGAGCCTGGGGTTCATCACAGTGCTCTGGGAAACTCCAAATCCATCCTCAAATTTCAGTCTTCTTGCTTGTGAATGGGAAGTCTTGCAAAGGTGTGTTAGGAGAGCTGGAGGACACCTGGAGGACTAAATGCAGACAGGACTTTCTAGGCACAGACAAGCTCACACCACATTGTCAGGCTGCTTGCAAGGCAGGTGGGTGGTGGGAGGAAGGCAGATGTGCCATGTACATGTGGTCAGTCAGGGGCTGTTATTTCAGAGCAGTGCAACCAGTGATTTCTGCAAGATAGGAGAGGTCAGGCTGTGCAAGAGTGAGAGTTTTGCGTGGGGAACATCAGCAGACCAGAGCAGGAGGCACAGGCACCACAGGCAAGGCAAGTGGGTTTTGTGGTATCAGCCTGGGGGACAGCAATCTGTGAGCAGACCAGAAAGTGGAAAAAGTGGAGTGAGGGTCAGTAGAAATTTGAACAGTCATAAATGTCTGTGTGAAATTCTCAGCCCAAGTGCCAACAGAAAGCCTTCTTGTCCTGGCTTCTGACTTAGCTGAGGTAGGGAGGAAACACTGTCCTTGTGTAATACAGTCCCTCCAACACCTCAAAGAAGGCATCATGGGACAGCATCCTGCTCTAGAAGGGACACCAGCAGTTTTATTTTTCATGAGCTGGGGAGGAAACCAGATGCCAAGAGGTAACAAGCCCTGGCAAAGCAGCTTCTACCTTTTCCATGACTTGTTGCCTTTGAGTTGATTTTCTCAGTCGAGGGATTAAAGAAGAACAGGTAGTGGTGTGTTTGAGTCAGATGTGAAAGGAAAAATATCTCTCTCAGGCAAGTGGGAAGGTGACCAGTGGCAATTGCTTCTGCTGCATCCCTACAGAGCCTGTGCTTTCGCATCCGGAAGATGATGGAAGTCTATAAGCCGGACTGGTGTGAGTTACGCGAGGACTGGTCCATATATCTCTTCTCTCCACAGAACAGGTTTGTGCAGTTTTTGCCATGAGAGGGTTGAGAAAATGGGGCAGATTTTGTTGCTCTGCTGGCCACATCCCCTGGTGCTAGGTAGCAACTTCAAACTTAGCAGCTGAGAATGTGTATTTTCTCCTCCATTGTCCCTTCTACAGCCAAACAGCATTTCTTTTCCTAGATTGTGGCAATGAAAGGAAAGTTGAGCATCCTAAATAGCTATTGTGATCTTCCCTTCCTTTGGAGCATCCCATTTTTATTTTCTGTAATCATAAATATTTATAGCAAAGCGAGGCAGGGAATACTAATGTTAGTACAAAGAGGATAAAGAATGTATTATTGATGACTCCATAATACTGATATTTCCTCCCCTCGTACCAGAATAGCATCTTCATTTAATTTACAGTACCAGTATCAACTTACCATCAGTTATATCACACCTTTTAGGGTAAAGTTAGAACTCTTCTTGCCTAAAAAAAGGAAATTTGGGTTGAATTCTTCCTGTTAAAGAGATCTCACAGGAGAAAATGTCCACGTACCCCAGCTAACATTATTGTCACCCATTCATACTGCTCCTTGAAAAGAAAGAGCTTTCATTTTAGCTGATGAGGGAGAGCTTTTTTTGCTCTATGTGGCACCTATGTTAACATACACAGTGTCTTTCAGAAGTGTGGTTCCCACAACTGCCAACCTACTTGCCTCTCCTGAGCTTTCGTCATGTGGCCTCTTTGCTGTGGTGGGGTACAAAGTGTGAGTTTGGGAGGAAAACTGGAACTCAGCCTCTTTACAAGGCAAGAGAGGAGCACAGGGTCATAGTGGTTAGGAAACCACTCTGGCACTGGAGAAATCAATGGAGGTTCAGCACATTGCTCTGCCCTTGCTCTGCTCCAGGCTCCCTGTATGACCATGTACCACCCTGGGCTATTGCCATTCCAAGGGACATCAGTATCACAGATAGGAAAGCTGCTATATCAGAGCCCAGTTTTGGCCAGAATTCTTCATTCTGTGTCCTCTTTGCTCCTAAATCCATTCTGCCCAAGGCACAGGTGCCTAATGGAACTCTCTTGCAGGTTTCGCCTCCTCTGCCAAACCATCATTGCTCACAAGCTCTTTGACCATGTAGTGCTGGCCTTCATCTTCCTGAACTGCATCACCATTGCCCTGGAAAGACCCCAGATTGAGCACAGAAGCACGGTGAGAACCATTACCTGTCACCCACTTTATAGCACAACCTCTAACAGTGGTTCCTGAGTGTTCCTGGTGCTGGTATGATTTCTGGAAGAACTTCAGCATTAAACACCAGCTCTGACTCATCTATTCAAATACCTCAGTATTAGTAATTGACATAAATATGTGTTTCCCCTGCAGGCTCCTGTAATGGGGCCCACTTTATAATACAGAAAGCCTAGTTCCTTCTGTCTTGGAAAGTAAGTGTCTCCTCCAGGAACCTGCATATAAGGGATGAATGGCAAAAGGGACAAGGAGTGGAACTGAGAGACAGAAGTAACTTCCATGCTGTAGGAATGGCACATCATCATTCATGTATGCTGCTCTTGAGCTATCTTGGAGGTAGCTCAAGCTGGCAAGTGAAATTACCTTTTCTGCTTCTCTGCCTCAGCTGACTCCCAGACTTTGTTGCACTTGGACACAATCAGTGGTCTGTGCTCAGCAGCTCTTTGGGAAGGAGTGCCAGGTCAGTGCAGCAGGTTAGGCCTGAGCAGCACTGATGGAAAAGGGCAGAGACTGCCTTGAAACCAGATCTGCAGGATGCAAAAAAAATCCCATCCACTATGGTCTGGCAGAGCTGCATGGGATCCTGTCCCAGCCTAGGTATATGAGCTGAAATCTGCCTAGCACTGACCTCTGCCAGGGACATCTCCCTTATTTCATCAACTTTCAGATGCTTCACAGGAATGCAAAAATATCAAGATCATCAGAGGGGACTGACAGAGTAACAAGAAGTAGTCAAAATACATTTAAGGTCTTTCTCTGTTTTGTTTTTTTTTTGTTTATTTTTTTCTAGGAAAGAATCTTTCTCACTGTGTCCAACTACATTTTCACAGCAATATTTGTAGCTGAGATGACACTGAAGGTAAGCTACGGAGAACAGCTCAGAGCCTTTTCCCAATGTCAAACACTGTTCATATTTGCTCAGCACCCTTTTAAAATGTGTTCATCTTTTTGGTGTGCCAGTCCTTCCCTCTACCTTTATAAAGGCAGATACTGCCTGGGGTTCAGTCCTGTCTTGTTAGGCATAGAGGAGATGTTTATCATAGGCATTAGATCCAGCTGGATCTTCATATTCACGAAGGGTAGCTGGCATTCAAGTATGGATTTTGTAACTATGTCAAATGTCCATTCCCTTTCTCCTGGAGCAAGAATGGGGGACATTACAACAATATTAATGACATGCTCAACGTTGAGATAATTATTCAATAGATGTCAAAGTACTTTGCAACAATCAGAAAACCTTGTTATTCCCTTCTCATATTTAGGAAAAAGTCCTAAAACTGTGTGCTGGAAGTTAAACCCCTGAAATTCATGTCTGAATTTCGACTGTGATTTGCAGGATGGTAATATCTCCCCATGACCACCAATTTCTGCAGCACCCACTGTTTTTGAGAACTGCTGACAAACAAATTACCCCTTTTAGAGCCAAAGTATGGATTTGGTGCCTGACTTTACCTCCTACGTGATCTCTGAACTGGGAGACTTTCCCCAAGTCTCTGGTGTGGCAGAGAAAGGTTTCCTCTGTGTCGCCTACAGTGTCAGGTCACTCAGGGAGGCAAAAAAAGGTGTTTTCCTTCACAGACAGCCAGGTGAAAGGAAAAGATAATGAGATGACCCTTCAGTGTCATGAGGAGTTGATAACTATTCCCCCTCCTCCCATTCTCTCCATAGTTGTCCTCTACCAGGTAACAGAGGAGCCATTTCACTCCCTCTTCTCTCCTCTCTCTTCCAGGTGGTCTCTCTTGGCCTGTATTTTGGGGACCAGGCTTATCTCCGCAGCAGTTGGAACATCTTGGATGGCTTCTTGGTCTTTGTGTCTCTCATTGACATTGTGGTCTCAGTGGCCTCTGCTGGCGGTGCCAAAATCCTGGGGGTGCTGCGAGTGCTGCGGTTGCTGCGCACCCTACGTCCCCTCCGGTCAGAACCCCACCGAGCCCCGCTTGGCCCCCTCTTCCCACTGGTTATCCCCAGGAGGAGTCCCAGAGTCAGATCTAGCTGTGCCAGGCAAAATGTGGTCTTTAACAAGCAATAAGCCACAAGTAGGTCCCCCTTAGCCATATGGGTCTGATGCTGGAGGTACCTCATCAAAGAACAAATCCATGGGAGAGAAAAGGCTTTTTGATCACGGGGGAGGGATCTTCATTGAGGGGTCACTGCACATGGAGACAGGAGTCTGCTGCTCCTGAAAATGCTTAGCTTAGGCTAAATGTCACTGCCCTGTCCCTCTGTCACCCTTCCCCTTCCTTCCTTTCCAGAGTCATCAGTCGAGCCCCTGGTCTGAAGCTGGTGGTGGAGACACTCATTTCTTCCCTCAAGCCCATAGGAAACATTGTCCTCATCTGCTGTGCTTTCTTCATCATCTTTGGCATCCTGGGTGTGCAGGTAGGTTGTTACTGTCCATCAAACATCCCTTGAGCCCCCACCCCAAGGGCACCTGTACCCCCAGGTCCTATAACAGACACAGGCAGCCAAGCAAAGCAGGAGAGACAGCGAAGCCAGTGAATTTTCTGTATTTACCCTCTTCCACAAGTCATCTCCATAATGACACAGCCTTTGGCAAACACAGACAGGTGCTCACCAAGTGCAGGCATTGCTGGACATGAGAGACAGGAGTTAGGGCTCACACCTGGCAGCAGCTGGTTCAGGGTTTGGGTCAGTGTCATAGTGAGAGCCCAGGGCTGGCACAGCAGCTCCCTGGACAGACTCATGTCACCCCACAAGGGCATGCAGCTCAGTGCCTGCTCGCATGAACCCCGTCTCCAGTCAGCTTTATTTCTCCCCTCACTCTGAGCCCTAAATCCACCCACAAGCTTCTTTAATTTTTTTATTTAATCCTCCTTATTTTTGGCTGTTGCATTGCAGAGGAGCAAGGGTGTGGGCGTTACTTCCATCTCAGGGAATGCGCTATACTTAGTTTGCTCTGATGCATCTGTACAAATGCACAATCCAGTACCTTCCATATGGGGAAAAGAGCCCTGGGCAGAAGAGTCACAGAAGTGCAGTGCAGCTTTGTGAAAAAATATATATGAGAAGAAGAGGATGTTTTTTTCTGGTTCTTTACCCTCAGATGAAATCTTTTCCCATCAGTGCTCTCAGTAACTGGGAAGCAGGGAGTGAAGATTACTCTAGGGGACTGATTAGAAGATACTTTTTCCTTTTGAACCCAGAAAGGCTGCCTTAAGGGCTGTCAGATGGTGGGCTTACAGTCACTGGTGGCCTGGAGCAATGGAGGAGGCTGAAAAGCCAACTGTGATCTTACAAGGGTGGTCCTGGCTCCTTTGCAATGGTTGAGCCTGTGCTGTACATTGTGTTGGTGATGTCCTTGTCGTGCTCTATGTGGCTTGCAGTCTTGCGGGCCATGCAGCATCTTGGCAGCTTCTGTACATCCCAGGGAGCATGGGGAGCCCTGTGGGGAAAAGGGCTGATGGGGTCACTCCCCTCCTGCAGCTTTTCAAGGGCAAGTTCTACCACTGCCTGGGGGTCGACATCAGGAACATCACCAACCGGTCTGACTGCGTGGCAGCCAACTACAAGTGGGTGCACCACAAGTATAACTTCGACAACCTGGGACAGGTGAGTTGGCCCACAGCCCCTCCCTCTGATGGGAACCCAACACAGGGTTTGTCTCCTCCCCAGGGAAGAGATGCAGTGCCTGGAAAGCCAATGTCTGGGCCAGAAGGAGCAGTTATTTGGCATGCATGCCCATGCAGAAGCTGTGCCACTAGTGAGTTGGTGTCAGAATGACACTTAGAGGATGAATGGAAAGAAAAGTGGTGGCGGTAGAGAGCTTGATTTTCTCTTTTCTCCTGCCATGAAGATGATGTTCTTCACAAACTCTCTCCTCTGGTGGGTCTGGCTGCACATGGCTTCCTGTCACCCCGTCCCTGTCCTCCACAGGGGAAAGAGCAGGTTTTGATGTGCGCAGAGACACAGGAAGAGTATTTCAGTGCTCTGTGTGTTACAGCATAAACCCACAATAATTTTTTTTTCTGCCTGACAGATGCACCTGCTCCACATCAGCTTTGCTTTTTATGTTGCAGGCTCTGATGTCCCTTTTTGTTCTGGCTTCCAAGGATGGCTGGGTCAATATTATGTACAATGGACTCGATGCTGTGGCTGTTGATCAGCAGGTACATGAACTTTCTTGTGAAACGATCTTTTCACTTTCCTTGTGCCTGTGAGGCAGAAGCATCCTTTAACATCCTGCTTCAGTACCTCCCTCAAACCAAGAGTACCTTCCAGGCCTCTTCTGAATCCTTGGCTCACCTATCTGCAAGGGGTCAGGTCCATGGCCTTGTGTAGTCCATGCAGGAAGGTGCAGCTGTGGCTGTGCTGTGGGTGTCTGTGGTAGGGTCAGTGGGCCTTTATCTATTTGTAATGAAGAAACAATAATGCCATGTGTCTTCCTGGGCGTTCTGGCTCCCCCCTGGCCCACACATGGTTATTTCAATGCATTGTAAAGCAGGATCTATTGGACTGCCACCCACTGCATCCCTGTTCCTCTACTGCTAAGACAATGTCTGCCTCTGTTCTCCTCCCACTCCAGCCAGTGATCAACAACAACCCCTGGATGCTACTCTACTTCATCTCCTTTCTCCTCATCGTCAGCTTCTTTGTGCTCAACATGTTCGTGGGGGTGGTGGTGGAGAATTTCCACAAGTGCCGGCAGCACCAGGAGGCTGAGGAGGCGCGCCGGCGGGAGGAGAAGCGCCTGCGACGCTTGGAGAAGAAGCGAAGGAGTAAGGCACAGCCTAAGTGTTTGTTTGGTTCGTAGGCCAAGGTTTTTTGAGAAAAACCTTTTCCTCTTATTTTTCTTTCCCAATGAGCTGGTCTCCAAAATCCATCGCTCATGGCCGTGCTCTCAGCCTTCCTCCCCGCACCACTGCTGTGTCACCACACACCTCACTGGGGTGGTCTGGGGAAGAGGGGTGGCTGAGGAGGTCTGCTGGGACTCCAGGAAAGGCACCTGGGAAGGGTTTTAGCACCCTGCTCCTCAGGAGATGATGTACCATAACCACCCCTGTGCACATGCTGACAGGCACTGTTGGCATGGGGGGTGCACACATTGTTACGCTTCCTGTGCTTGGGGTGAGTCCCACCTGGGCTTCCTGCAGCACAGCTGGTGGTTGAAGAAGAACCTGGACAGACCATTCTTTGTGTTTAAACCCAAATCTAAATAAGAGGGGAAAAAAAAAAAAAAGAGGAAGACCCCTGTGTTTTGTCTCACTGACCCCAGTGTTGCAGTGTCACTCCTTGGGATCTAAAACCCTCTGTGGTGAAGGAAACCTTCTATTCCTAGTGTTTCTGTCCTGTTTTGTGTTACCTTTAGATAAAAATTGCTGAAGCATACTTGCTCCTGGAAATCATCCCTACTACCCAGACTTCCATTCACAGCCTATGGGCATGCTTTCCTTGCCTCTGCTCCAGTTTTCCCCTTCTCTCCTATAACACCCCAGGGCCTCTCCTTGAACCATCTGCTCCCTTTTATCAAAAGTGATCTTAATTTGTCAAGACATGAAAGCTGATATAGCATCATTCCCACAAACATAGTCTAACAGATTTTTTTCCTACTATTCCGTTCTTTGTCTATTTTCCTACATATTTTTCCCCATTTCTTCTTTCAGTGGGGTTTTTTGTTGTTTTTGGTTTTGGGGTTTTTTTTTCCCATTTTTCCCCCTCTTCTCTATGTCCTTTACCAATTCTTTTTCTGGTTTTTCTCTCTCCCAACTACATTCCAGTTTCTTTCAATACCTATCACCAAGCTTACGCCTTCTCCCTCCTCAGTGTTTCTTACCCATTTCTCTCTTTCTTCTGATCTCTTCCTAACTCTGCCCATATCCCTCTTTCCTCTGAAGAGGCGCAGCGTTTGCCGTACTATGCTACCTACTGCCACATACGCCTCCTTATCCATTCGGTCTGCACCAGCCACTATCTGGACATCTTCATCACTTTCATCATCTGCCTCAACGTGGTCACTATGTCCTTGGAGCACTACAACCAACCTGTGGTGAGTGAGATCCTGGAGATAAGTCATGCCAAACATTGTCATTTTGGTACAGCTCTTTGGTGACCACTGCCCACCAGCATAAGTAGGACACTTGGGTGTCTCTAAAAACTACTGTTAAAGTTTTGTAGGAATTAGTTTTGTAGTAGGAAAATTTGTGTGAAGATTTTAATGTGTATCCAGAAAGGTAGCTCCTACTCAGACACTTGTTATCCATTAAAATCAATAGAGAGAAGGTGTCTGAGCAAGAGTCAAGCCCCTAGAAAGCATGGTACAATTAAGTCTCTGTGCTTTATATTAGTAAGTGGATATGTGGGTCACCCAAATTTAGCTGCCTGCTCTGCTTTTTATGTTTCCCTTGTTCCTAATAAGAGTTGTGGAAGCAGCAGTGTCCTGGGAGCTTCAGACTTTGCATCAGATTTCCAAATGTCAGCCCAATTCCCCTGCCTTATGGCCTCAGCTGAGAGAACCAGAGTGGCTGGTTGTATGTCATGGGATGGGCCATCTTTACCAAGCCACCTTTTCTTCATAAGAGAAACTGCAGGGCCAAAGTGCTGTGCAGAGCCTCTCTCAGCTGCAGGGTGTGGTCCCAAATACAGCACCTTGGAGGCCAGATAAGTTTTTCACTTTGCTTGGGTACAGACCATGTACCAATCAGTGTTCCTGGCAAATGCAGGTGCAGATGCCTTTGGTGGGAAAAATGTATACTGCACATCTGCCTCCATGTGTGGAAAAAGCATTCATCATGATATCTGCCCAGCAACATTTCAGTTTTCTCTTCAGAAGACCCTTGGTTCAGGTGATAGCTTTGATGTCTGAACAAATCATCTGAGGTAACTCAGGCTTTGATCAGGAGCTGAATCTGTCTGTTCTCATTCAAATCTATTGCTGGGCTCCTCTGTTTCCTGCTCACCTTGCCCAGCTGCCCAGCTCTCATCTTGCCCTAGATGGTGCCTAGCTTTATATTTGAGGAGCTCTCAAGATTTATCTGTTGGCATCCTCACATCAGATCTTTGTTCCTCAACAAGTCACTCCTCTTCCTTACTCTTCAGCTCCAGCCAAGCCAGCCTGCTGTCAGGCTCTGTTAAACAATCTTCTCAAAGCACTTCAAACCCTTCCAGTACAAAATGCCACCGAAAGCTGCCCACTGCTCACACTGGTTCTTGGTAGTTGTGAAGGGGCAGCACGTGAAAGAACCAGGAACCAAACAGCTCAGAGATGTGATGTGCTGGCACCAGACCAAAGCACATCTCTGGTCAGAGATGACCTGAATCCACAACCAGAGTAACCTCTGTGCTTCACTCCTGCTTGATAGCTATGCCAGTGCCATTAACAAGGTGTCATTCAGGTGGCATGGGCTACTGGTAGAAGAAAAGCCTGATGGTATTTTGTGGATTCTCTTGCAATAGCCTCCTCCTCCTGATTATACTGAACAGTACAGAAGAAAGGAGCAGGAACTGATCCTGAGAAGAACATGGGCAAAGGGGCTGGCTGGTGGTTGCCCTTGGTAGGCAACCTCCACATTCAAGTAGGTAGGAAGTGTGGGGCAGCCTCCCCACCTCACAGTGAATACCTGGGGCAGCTTCTGCACCTCAGGATGAATTCTTGGCACTTAGGAGAGTCCCTGCACAGGGGGGTCATGTGTTTGATGTTGCTTTTGCCTCAATTCTTTTCCCTTTCTTTCTGTGGCAGTCCCTGGAGACCGCTCTCAAATACTGCAACTACCTGTTCACCACTGTCTTTGTGTTTGAGGCAGTCCTCAAGCTGGTGGCATTTGGTCTGCGTCGATTCTTCAAAGACAGGTGAGCAGAAGGTTGTCAGCTGTGGCTGTGGGACAGCCGGGTTTGGGGTAGAAGTTTGGGGATGGTGCCCTATATAGACTGTGAAGTGGTAGCAGAGTGCTCTGACTGCCTCCCAGTTCCGCATGGACCTGACCTCATCCTCCACAAGCTGCAATGCCTAGGCAATTGCAAGAGTTGTCCAAAAATTGCCTCTTGGTTACAGTCTGCTGGTTAGGCTAGAAAGCAAAGGAGATGAGGTTAGAGAGAGACATTTTTTTTCCTGCCCTTGAGGCAAACTGTGAGCATGCTAAAGCAGAACATAGATAGAAAAGTTGATTCAAGGTAGTAAGGCCGTAAAAAGCTGAGCCCATTAGTCAAAGCACAGCGCCATAGTAACACAGCTCCATGCTTTCAAATCAGGCTGGCTTGCCTCTGGCTGCTCAGGGTGTGTGCAAAGTGAATCTCTGTTTCTCTGGAAAAGCCCATATAGGCTGACTCAGAATGGGCCTTGAACTCATACGTAAGGAAATGTTTAGGATGAAGTGGAGACTAAGTACCTTTCTTTCTCAGGAAAATGGAAAAATTCTATCTTCATTTATTCTCTTCAATTTTTCTCCTAAAGGTGGAACCAGCTAGATCTGGCCATTGTGCTGCTGTCTGTCATGGGCATCACGTTGGAAGAGATTGAAATCAACGCTGCTCTCCCAATTAACCCCACTATCATCCGGATCATGAGGGTGCTGCGTATCGCCCGGGGTGAGAGAGACGCTGGCCAGAGCAGGGATGTTTGTGGCCATCAAGTGCAACTTGGTGCCATGACTCATTGAGCAGTGGCTGTACAGTTGTGAGCTTGCCCTGTCCCCAGCCGTCGTGGAGCCTCTGGGGTGTCCTTCATCACATCCCAGCAGGGATTCTAGGATCTAGGACAGCCTAGAGGTTCAGGCTTTCTGGTTCCCTGGGAGGCGAAGCACTGGGAGGGTGGGCAGATCACGTGAGAGCTGAACTTTCTCTGTTACTCATTTCTGGGGCAACTGTAGTAGTGGTGTGGGGAGCAGAGGCCACTGAGCAGGTTGAAATTTGCCAGGTAAAGTGGTGGCCAAGGTGTGCCAAGATGGCATAACAGCAATGGCGGAAGGGAGAGAAAGTGATGGAAGGAAAAATCAAAGCAGAAGGACAATTGGGATACACATTCCTGGGAAGAAGCATGTGGCTGGAGTGTCAGGGTGAAACAGAAGCAACCCAACAGGTATGGGTGGCAGAAACAAAATATTTTGTAAAAAGGATATCAACTTGAGGAGAAGGAAAAACTGGGGTTGTACCATCAAAAGCAAGAAGAGGAATGAGGGGAAAATCCAGTTTTTCTAGGGGAACAAGAGACAGGACATCTGTCTTGTGCTACTGTTATTAGTAAGGCACACAAAGGATGCCTCTGAACTCAGTCTGACTGACACTTCTCTTGTGCTTGTTGTGGCAGTCCTGAAGCTCCTGAAGATGGCCACAGGAATGCGAGCACTGCTGGATACAGTTGTTCAAGCCCTGCCACAGGTAAAACATCTTCCCAAAAGACTGTCCTCTTCTGTCCCTTTTTCCAAAGGGTCGATTCTTGTGGGGTCTCAGAGGTGGTGTCTACTGTGGTGTGCAGGCAACTGCCTGAAGGTCATGTCCAAGTTCTCGTGTCATTCCTGGGGTTACAGCTCACCTCGCATCTTGACCCCTGGATAAGGGTAGGTTTCCTCCCATCACATCTAGCTAGTGTCTAACTGTTTGCAACTAGTCCTTGGCTCCTTTCTCCCCTCTCCATAAAAAGGCAAGAGTGATTGGAAGCCATTTCAGGAGGAAAGGACATCTTTCCAGCACTGCAGCTCTCATCCTTCCCCAAATGTGTCACCTTTGCCCTCCTTCTCTTTAATTTGCACTCTCCTTTACTTACCCAGTGCTTTCTCCTTCCTATTTTTTTCTTCTTTCCTCCTCCTGGATCCCTTTGTGTTTCTGAGCATCTCATGCATGAGAAGCAGTGACACGCTCTGTTGTGGCTCACACAGCCGGCAGTTAAGTGTCTGCTGCAAGACATCGAGACAGAAGGATCTCATGAGCTGTGAGTGGCAGCTGCTCCCAAACGAGATGCTGACACCATGCTTTACACAGGCTTCAAGCCCACTGTGATGCATCCTCCGTGATGGATGAGCAGTCAGGGAGTCTGGTCCCCTTCCTTTTGGATGGTTGAGGGAGAATTGTTAAGCAAGGAGTAATGGCACCGAGTGGCTGTGCGGATCATACATCAGACTGGTCCCTTGGCAGGCCCTGAGAAGGCAGCTCTACTGCGTGATATCAAAATGCACAGGCATTTGTCAGTTGATTTATCAGCTAATGTGCCAGCGCTGGTGAGCGATGATGAGCTGGGAATCAATCTGAAAACAGCATGAGTAGTTACCCAGGGAATTTACTTCTGGTGCTGGTGACAATAAATGTCAATCTGAATTAGTGGAATATGATGGCACAAAAGTGAAAAGGAAACTCTGCGATCTTTTATGGATCCTGAGCTCTATCTCATCTTCCATGTTTTTTATTAAGCAATATTTATTTCTGGTTTATTATAATAATAGTAATAACAATATTAATAATTCATGTGTAGGATATACAACATCATTTAGGATAGTTGTGGGCTGAGATACACTGGACAATAGAAGGAAGAGGAGATAAAGGATGTTCTTAGTGCAGGCAGATCTGGAATGTAAATTTTTATTAGTTCTGGCTCTGCTGCCGCAGACTGGCTCAGTGCAGCTTCTTTGCACCTTGCTCTTTTCCATTCCAGGAGCCACAACAGACAATTTTTCTCAGGAGAGGATCTGGGACAGAGCAGGTCTTCAGATCCAGTGTCTGCATGTCTGTGACATGTTTATTCTGAAACCCAGATAAATGCACACAGATATTAAGAAATAGTATCCAGAAACTGTTGGTAAGAGGACTCTGCAATATATTTGCACTTAAATTATGAGATTAAACTTCTACCCCCAAAATACAGATAATAAATAAGAGAGGAGGAAATATTCATATCCCTGTTATGTAGACAGAGAAACAGATTCATCAGTTAAGTGTTTTCTTCAAGATGGCAAAGAGCACAGGTGGGATCTGTGAGTCTCTGTTTCTGGTCTTAGCAAAAAACCACAAGTATATTCTTCCACACTTTCTCATTTCTGATTTTTCTGTCTCCCATTTGCCTACAGCTCCTTTGCTAACCAAGTTTGTGGGCCAGGTCTTTTGGAGGTCAGTAACAACTACCTCAAAGCAAGCAGATGTCTGAAAGTTTGGTCTCTAGGTATTCCCTGGAAGATAATAATGAGCAGTATTAATCCCCCCAGTATCAAAGCCCATGACTTCCTATTGACTGGCTTTTGCTACTTCTATAACAGGTTGGCTTTGATTAATAAAGTTGTGTAGCAGGGATAAAACAATTCCTCCATTCTTATATGTGCGTAAAAATCTGAATTTAAAGGTCTAAAATCCACCAGTTTCCATGTTAAAAGAATGAATTTAGTCTCCATATTTTATACACCAGGTCTTCAGGGGACAATTGAATTATCTGTAATATTATTCTCTAAGATTTATTGGCTTTGCCAAAAGAAGTAGTTTAAAATAAGCTGTCCTTTCCCTTGCACTTTCTCCTCTTCTGACCTTTCTCTTTTTGTTCCTAGAGCACAGACTCAAGTCAGGGATTTTGGCTTGCTAATAGCATACAAGGCATCTCCAGTTGTCCTGTTTCAATTCTCTTCCTGTCTTTGTTACACTGTAGCAATTCTTAATAGTGAATAGAGCTTTAATTTTAAAGAGCCCTTTGGAAATGTAGTCCTTAGTTAAGTTTTATTAACTTCCTTTTTTTAACACCCTGCAGACACAGACCCAGCACTGTGCTTTCACAGCATTTACTATGGTACCTAATTTAGTCATCAGAAATAATTCCTTCTAGTGAGTATGCAAGGAGCCAGGATGTGGCAGTCCAGGGGAGTAGGTGGGCTGAATCATTTATTTCTCTCCTGAATTTGGATGGCACAGCAGTTGCAATGACTAAATTAGATTCCTGAAGTGATGATCCTAATGTAGGCCCAGTGACCACATGCATTCAGATCAGAAACTGTTTAGTGTTTCAAAAAGCCCATTAAGTCCTTAATTTTTCCATGTCTTCTCTTCCCACCTTCCTGCTCCTCCCCCAGCCCTGATGGCAACTGGAGCCATCCCTGAACACTTCTCAAGTGGTGAGCAATTGTTTGGTTGCATTTGTATATTGGGATTTCACTGCTGCTCTCTTCAGACTTGGAAATGCAGAAACACTTTCTGTACAGATAAAATAGGCTTTGGGATAGGCTGACAGTGCCTTTGCTTTCAGGTGGGAAACCTTGGACTCCTTTTTATGCTCCTCTTTTTCATCTACGCTGCTCTGGGAGTGGAGCTCTTTGGAAAATTGGGTAAGTCTCAAGCAGACCATGCTTCAGTGTGAGCCACAGACATGCTGGGTGGGGTTTCTCAAAATCAGAACTCTTCAATCAAGGGACTGAATTGTTTGATGAACTTTATTCTCCCTTATGCATAAGTGATGTAAGAGGGATTTCCCTCTAAATTGTTGTTGTCCTAAGAGGCTAACAAAATAAGAGCAGCCTCTGTTTTCTCTTACATTCTTAAACATTTGCTTTTCCTGCACTCTGTCCCTGATGTTGCCTTCAAGATTACAAGAAAAAGTTTGTGAAATTTTATTTACATCTCTTGCCATGGAATATTGACCAAGAAGAAAGGCAGCACAACGACATGCTGGGAGGATCCCCCTGAGCAGCAGTTACACTACCTGATATCCTGCGGCTGGGCATTCAGGGATTTATTCCATATTGATGGCCAACAGCCAACTGTTGGGCAGGGGGCTCATACCATTCATTACCTGAGGTCTTCAGGTTGTGGGTTCATGTTGTTGGTCTCAGGGCTGGTAGTGTGTTCTCCTCTGAGTGTTGCACTCTGCGCTCCCCGTGTTTTTCAGTGTGCAACGATGAGAACCCCTGTGAGGGCATGAGCCGCCACGCAACCTTCGAGAACTTTGGGATGGCCTTCCTCACGCTTTTCCAGGTGTCCACGGGTGACAACTGGAATGGGATAATGAAGGTAACTGGGACTTGGAGGCAAGGATCTCCTACTTGTGGGGAATGAGAAATTCTGATGTGTGGTCTGTTCAACAGAGCTTGGGCTAGCAAAGGGGAGTAGAAGAGAACACAGAAGCCAGGTTGCTAGATAAGTCCCTGCTTGGTCCAGAGTCTCTCTCCCCACTATGGTAATTCATCTAGTCCTAAAGACATCTGATTGAGGAAAGTGCCAATTTTCTTTGGGAGGAACAAGAAAATCATTTAGGCTGAGAGAATATCCAGTATGGTCAGGACTGCATAGGACATGTGCATTGGACATGGCACTCATCTGTAAAGCTAGCAGGAAAACACAAAATAAATCCTTCCTTCAGAGGACATGGAGAAAGGAAAGTTCTTTCATCACAAATGGTGCTTTTGAGAATAGATGGGAGAAGGTAGTACCAGCCTGCTCATTTTTGGTCTTGTTCACGTGTGTGGGGCTGTGGTGGCAGCAGCATGTCATGGTCTGAAAGTTTGCTTCATATGCCTTTGGATGGTTTTGCTCTGAAGCAAACAGCGTATGAACAGAGAGTGTCCCAGGTTCTTTGGGGAATTATGCCAAAAGGTATGGGGTGATAGAAGTGTCTGCTTTGTTCTTTCCATTAGCGTCAGTGTTTTTTGACAGAGAGAACAGCCAGTCTTCTGTTCTTACTTTAGTTTTTCCTTCCTTCCATGATTCCCTCTCAATCCCAACTTCCCCTCAAGGATACCTTGCGTGACTGCAGCCACGATGACCGGAGCTGTCTCAGCAACCTGCAGTTCATCTCCCCACTGTACTTTGTCAGCTTTGTGCTCACAGCCCAGTTTGTCCTCATCAATGTGGTGGTAGCTGTGCTCATGAAACATCTCGACGACAGCAACAAGGAGGCCCAGGAGGATGCAGAGATGGATGCTGAGCTTGAGATGGAAATTACTCACGGGCTGTGCTCCCACAAGTCAGGCTCTCCAAACTCAGGACAGGGAAAAGGAGCAGGAACAGGAGGAGGTGGTGATAGAACAGAACCCGAAGGACATCTGTGCATGAGATGTTACTCTCCAGCCCAGGTGAGTACACCTTTGAACTTACTAACCAGACTGCAGCAAGGAGCTGTGGGCATTAGCTGGGCAGCTCAGATGACTGAGGGCTTAGCAGTAGCAGAGTCTTCCACCTCAGGGTGAAAGGTTTGCTTTTAGCAGTAGACTTCTGAGTTTATAGGATCATGTAGGGACAAGGCTATGACAGTAGTGTGTCCTCTTCATTGTCATCATGGTGTAGGAACCTGAGGGCCAGCAGAGGAGGGATGGAGCAGATCAGCTAAAGGTGTGACAGGAGCAAATTTGAGAGGGCAGCTCAGGAGAAGAGTGCAGGAGAAATGGCAGATCAAGAGTGAGTGACTCCAGCAGAGCTGGAAGGGAGACGTGAGCACTGAAAGTGAGTGAAGACTGTCCCTCCTTATTTTTTTTTTTTCTTTCATTGAACTCTGACACCTTTACACACCCTGTGGAGCAAATGTTCCCCCCAGTGACCCTGTGCAAGTACCTGCAGAACAAGATGCTGCTCCAGATGAGTCAGGGTGGAGAACCCAGCCCCAATTCACATGAAACTTGAAAGCAAAAAACTCGACATTCTTAAAATGATCTCTCCCATCCTCCCCCCTTTCTTGTCCCCTAGGAGAACTTATGGCTGGACAGTGTCTCTTTAATTATTAAGGACTCCTTCGACGGGGAGTTAATGATCATCGATAACCTATCGGGCTCCGTCTTCCATCATTACTCCTCGCCGGCCATGTGCGAGAAGTGTAACCATGACAAGCAAGAGGTAACCTGCGTACGAGGATGTGTGAGGGGACTCTTCCCCCAGACCTGCACACCCACACCCACGTGTGCCCGCAGGTCGTCCCATGTGTGCTCCTCGCTGTAGATTGTGTAGACAGTAGAGCTTGTTGACCTGTGTTTGTTATCTGTTGTGAAGTGCTGGCACTGCCTCTAGTACAGGCCTGCCCTCCTCAGCCACACGTGGATGTTTGAAGTGGTGGAAAAGTGAGACGTGACAGGACACGTGTCAGGAGGGACTGAATGACCTGGAGAGAAATGACTATGAAGGCATCCCTTGGCAGCTCTTGTTGTGTTCAAGTCTGCAAGAAAAGCCTAGGTTCAGGCTCATGTTAGACAGAGGACTCTAAGGATCTCACCCCAATGAAACCACTCAGGAGCAATTCAGCAGGATATTTAAGCTTGTGTTTTGTCCTCATTTTAAGCATGTGCTTGCTTATTGCCTGTTGAGGTCAATCAGTTAAGCACATGTTTAAATACTTTGTTGAATAGAGTCACGTTTGTGAGCAAGGATTGCTTTGTGGTGAAAACCAGTTAATTAGTTTGAGCAAAAACTAAATAAAAGTGAGCCCACTGAGAAAGTTTGTTAGCTGACAAATGGGTTGTTGCTAAAAGCAGGACCAAATGGTTTAGACTTCAGCTACTAAAGTTGGTAGAGGCTTTGGAAAACTTCATCCTAAGCAATTAGTCTTTTCAGGTAGTGAAACTTGAGGAGCAAAACCATCTGGGCAGGGTTAGGTGAGTAGCAGAACTAATTTAGTTCTGAAATCATTTTTATGGTATGTAGGTGCTCTGATTTTGTGTGGTCAGACTTGTAGCAGTATTGTGGCTCTTCTGACAGTAAATTGGTACATCAGTGGTAAACTTCACCCTCTCCTTCCCCATAACTGACTTGATATGTTGTTATAGCTTATAAAGAAACAAGGAAACTTGGGGAAAGAGCTCTTACTGGCAGATCATTCTATTCATGTTTGAAGAAAGTTCTATTTTGTTTGGTCTCAGATGCCTAGTTCTGAAGCTCTGATATTTTTTCAGCTTCTCAGCTGTCTGCTTTCCCCTACTGCTTCCTTTTTGAAACTATCGAAATGCAAACATTGCTGTAGTTTATCCTTATTGAGACACGTCACAAATGAATTCTGCATTAATGCAACCAAATAACCAGTTTTCAATTAACTATAATTTCCACTGCTTTACTTAAGGCTTTATCTTCAGCAACTGGTGCTTAGCTTTCTCAGCAAATGAGATCTAAGGCAGTCCAGAATTATTGCCCCCAGGTCATTTGCAGATAGTTTGCCACATTTGAAAACCTCACAGATAGTCTTCAGTATCCCACCTACGAGTGAAGACAACAACCCATTTTCTTACCTTTCCAGCAAAGAAATTAGATTAGCAAAATCTTCAAATGTAACCCACAGCCAGAGCAAAGAATTTGATGTAATTATCACAACTGAAAAATTATTCTTAGATCATACTTTCTAATGGGTGTTATAGAGCCATAAATTACTTTCAAAAATAGTTTTTCAATACATCTAAAATGTGGAATTGAAAAGAACTATCTTTGCAAGAATGGGTTTAGTAATAAAATATAGATGTTTTATTTTGGATTATATAAGTCAAAGTGATACCTTAGGATTTTGAGCCAGGACTGACCATGACCTTCTTTTCATATTTCAAAGTAGAAAAAAAGAATTGGGGAAATTTAAATAGTAAATCACTATATGGAGTCATAGCTAACATCAGCAATGCACAGAGTCATTAAATTATAGTGTACTCTAGTACATCAACATACCCAAATGAGCAT
The DNA here is from genome assembly GCF_036417665.1 of Passer domesticus. Lineage (NCBI taxonomy): Eukaryota > Metazoa > Chordata > Aves > Passeriformes > Passeridae > Passer > Passer domesticus. Next base: position 48,217,185 of record NC_087478.1, on the reverse strand, counting down.
TGTACACAGACTGAACTGTACAGTCCCAGAAGCAATTGACACCAAGTTACATAGGCAAACTCTTTATCCAGGGCTCTTAAGTGCGTCTATGTTAGAGAAACCAGTGTGCTTGCTGTCCACCCAGTCAGCCTTAAACTGCCCTTCTGACAAAAATCACAGATTGAGCAGAAATGTCCCCTCCAATTTCATTGGTAGTTTAATTCCCCAAGATGATGAGCACAGTGCATGGACACAACATTTAAACATGCTCAGACCTATTAATGTGTGCTAAGCTTTTTGTGGCATCGAGCAGAAGGGCTCAGTGCCTTCCCAATTATGCTCCTGATTCTTTATTTTCAAACCAATTATTTGTATAATTAAGGATTTTTGTGATCGTGGGTCTGTTCTAAAAGATGTATCTGCAAGTAGTAGTTTTCTAAGGGATATGTGTGCATTGTTCAGTATTTCAGGCTGATGCTCCTGGCAGGTTTCATGGATGGGATCTGGTCAACAGCCCCTTCTTCCCCACTGCAATTTAAAATATTTTTTTGTTCCTCATCATCAGTCAGCAGATTTTAAAATATTCTACTGTAAGTGAAGCAAAAAGAACAAAACCTCCTTTTTTCATGATGCTAAACTCTTCTTGTCATTTCCATCATTTCACTCTTGGGATGGTTGACAGGCTTTTGTATATGGATGACTGAAGTGTGTTCAGCCATGGTAGGAGTTTGTCAGTGAGCACCAGTGAAATGTGTTTTCACACCTGCAGTTTATTTAGTCATGACTTTGTTGATTGTGGGTTTTATGTAGATCTCAGGGTGGTCCGAAATTTCAAGCAAGTAGTTCAGTGACAAACAGACTGTTCTGGCTTTTGTTGAAATCCTTTTTTATGGATGGCAAAGGTAGTCACAGATGTTACCACATATCATGCACGCTTCTCTACAAGCACAGCTGTAAGGCCGCTTTGGTGTAGCAAGCACTTGGGAGAGTAACAGATGAGTACACACATTAAGTGGGACTGAATGAAGACTGTGGTTCTCTGCAGGAGTTGTTGCTGACTGGTGGTTGTGTAGCATCCCTGGCATAAGTTCATTGTGGGCTCTCTGTGCGTTCGTGCTCAGAGGAGCAGTTGTTGGTTTTAGGCTCTCTCCATGGTTGACCAGCACTATGTTCCTGTGTCAGAATAATATCTCAAATAAGGATGTCATTTGTGCACTTTATTTAAATCCAGCTCCGCTTTTCCATTCTGTTTGTTTAAAGAGCATTATCCCTCAGATGGAGACCTCTTCCAGCCTCTGGCATTGACAGAAGCCACTAAACTTCCAGCTGAAAAGTCACCTCTCCAAATGTTTCACCTGCTGTCATGGTGCAAGAGCTGTACCTGCTTCTTGCAAACACAAACACATGGCCAGAAGCTGTCCCGACTGAGACAACCCAGAATACAGCTCTCAAGAGTTAGCTGCTGGTGGTGCAAACTTCTGGCACTCCAGAGACCAGTGATGGAAATCCAAGCCCAGGAGGGACAGAGTAACTGCTTAGGCTGGCAGAAAAAGATGCTTTTCAGGCATTGTGAGAAAGTTGTCAGGCAGAGGGGATTTAAAAGCTTGGAGGAAAAAGGATGGGAGAGGGGCAAATGTGGTAATAAACAGGCCAAAAGATGAAGCAAGGTCAGGCACGGGACTGGAGCAGAGCTGAAGCACAAGAATGAGAGAGATGCAGTGGTCAGACTTGCTTTCAGAAAGCAGGAGAGCTAAAGTGTGGGTGTGTGGGAGGGGACTGAGTTTAGAGATGGAACACAGAATGGAAGATGGTGTTAGGTAAGATCTTGGGTAGGTTAGAGGAGAGGAGAAAGGCAAAATGCAGGAAAGCTGGAGAGAAACAGGGTTTCAGTAATGAAGGTAAGAGAATATGAAAAGCATGACACTGGCATGGATTGCAAAAGGCATGACTTTCCCTGGAATGAAAGCACCTTCATGTTGAAGCAGGGCTGTCTGTGGTGCCTTCAGAAAGAGGAGTCTACTCCTTATCCCTCAGCAGAGCTGGCTGCCCTGTCGCCAGCCTGAGGGACCCCTCTGCCTGCCTGGCTTTATTTGCAGGGCTTTGGGCCAGCTGTACCACTGTGACAGATACAGGACTCGTTCTTCCAATTCTGGCACTAGAGGAGCATGGAGTGATAGCAGCCTGCTTGCAGATCGTATATTCAACCTTTCTTAAAAAGTGAATTCTCCTGCCCAGCCCAGTTCTGGGTTAGGCAGTTCCTGATATGTCCAAGGAATATAACCTAAAATTGATTTTGGGTCTACAGGCTCTCACTTATCCACCATCAACAGTGTGACTGCTTGAAATGTGGATTCCAGGTATGACCTGTGACAGCTCCTTTCCCTTCCTGCAGGTCCAGCTGGCTGAAATGGAAGCATTATCCCTCAACTCAGACAAGTCCTCTTCCATCCTTCTAGGAGATGAGTCAGACAATCGAAACGCTGCTCAGCTGAATCCTAAGGAGATCAAGGTTAGCCTCAGACAGCCATGGGCATCTTACAGCCTGTGCTGTACTTACACCCCTGCTCATTTCACATGTTCTGTATTCATCCAGGTGTCCCTGCTGAGGAATGTAATTCTGGTCATTTTTCAACAGCTTCTCCATAGAGACATACTGTGGAGTAGGATTTGAGGAGAACAAAAGAATACATGTGTTTGAAAGTTTTCTTCACTACTGTTAGTAACTTCCTCTGAATTAGTCAAAAGGTGATTTGAGCTGGAAAGCTGAGCATCTCTTAGCTAGGTTGAAGTTATTATCAGAATCTGTTCTTCCTGAGGCTTTGAAAAGTCTGCTCTATCATCTTCCATTAAATTTCACTTTGCCCTCACTTATTTTTTCCAGCAGGATGGCCAGGACGACCCTGATTCCACTGGGGCAGACAATCTGGGGGAATGCCTGCTTCCAGCATCCAGTGAGGATGGCTCTACAAACCCAGAGAGTTACCTGTGTGAAATGGAGAATACACCTTTCGACTCAGTTCAGTCTTGGCTAAAGCATGAAAGTAGCAAAGGTGAGCAGGGCTCTCATTCTCCACGTCTGTTGAAACTGTGGCTTGGTTCAGCTGTTTTTCTCCTGCTTTCCTTCTGCCAGGGGGAGAGTTAATGTGACTTGGGGTTACACTAACCAAAAATTAGCTTTCAGTTTGCTATTTTGCTTCAGGAATGGGGGGAGGAGCAGTTCCTTCATTTTTGTTGCTAATTTTTATATCTTCCCTCAGACATGACCCTGTGCAGGAGTAGTTCCTTCATTTTTGTTGCTAGTTTTTGTATCTTCCCTCAGCCATTACTCTGCAATATTGTGAAAGTGCTGATCTCCATTTGCAGTAGTGCACCCATGCATGGTCAGAAAAGAGTGGGGACAGATTCTCCTGACATGCCAGATGGATGAACTGTGCTCACTCAGCACAGAAAAACTCTGCTGCCCCCTGAGACCAAGTAAAGGTTCAGGGTACATGTAACACATGTCTTGGTGGAAGTGCCCCAGTTCTACTCTTGAGCATGCCCTGGTCTCCTGTGGTCCCCAGCTTTCCCAAACCACCACTTAATTTATCTTCCTTTCAGGATCTCCTCTGGTCGAGGAGACCCTGAGATGTGTTAAAAGTCTCTTTTCCCCAACCCAGCTGTCTAAGAAGAAAGCAGAAGTATTCGGCTCATGTTCTCAAGGTTGTTTATTATTTCTTATCTAAAACATTTTCTGTCTGGCCTGCCAAGATCTGTTCAGCTGGTCAGTCTGAGGCACACTGCCTGCCTGCGGGGCTGGTGTTGTCTTTTATACTATAAACTACATATTGGATATTTACAGTTGTGTTCCAATACCTATCACCTATGTTAGACAGTGAATTTCTACTCTACACCAATCCCAAAGTGCTGCCATCACCAAGATGGAGGCTAGGAAGAAGAAGGGAGAAGAACAGGACAATGCCCAAATCCTTCTATCTTGCCTCCTAGACCCCCATAGTAAAATTCTTCAAAATTCCACCTTTCACCCTGTGACAACTACTGTTATGTTATCTAAACTTTTGTGACCTTTAATTCTTCATACAAAGGTGGTAATTTGTTCCATGGGTCAAACTCAAAGCCACAGGGGTCTTTGGCTGCATGCCAGGGTCTCCAACCCCCCTACCAGGGCTTCAAAGCCCCCTGGCTGGGGCTCGGATCATCCAGGACCGTCAGGGAGACGTCCTGGGCTCTGACATCTCCCTTCATCCCTTGCCTTGCAGGATCTGGGATGAATGTCCTCTGGCAGCAATACATATTTGAATCAAGGCTTTATAGCTCAGCATTTCTCTGTGAGAGCAACAACAGAGCTGTCCTGTTACCTTATGGCTCTGAGCTGAGTTAGATCTTCCTGGTCTGGTGCAGGTTTTTGTGCAAAAAGTGGGATCCTTAGTGTGAACACCAGACTGAGGCTTCTTGGCCAGGAGTGCATGTTCCTGAATATTCTTTGTTCACTGGACCTGAGACTTTGCTCAGTGTAACAGCAGCAAAGGCACAAACTAAAATCAGAGGACTCTTCAACTTTTATTTTCTTCTATTTCTGTTCTCCTCCCCTTTCTTTTTATGCTCTGTCAGTCCCTCCCAGCCCCTTCTCTCCAGGTGCATCTTCCCCTCTGTTACCTGTACCAACAGAATTTTTCCACCCAGCCATCTCTGCCACCCAAACAGGGCCTGAGGAAGCCTCATGTCCACACAACCTTCCTAAGATCTCTCTGCAAGGCTCGTGGGCATCACTGAGATCTCCAGGTGTGAACTGCTCACTTCTCCATCAGGTAAGGAACCCTGCTTCTGTCTGCTAGGAAAACTCAGTTTTCACATCCCACCCAAACAGAGGGGCTGAACAAGGAGGAGGGCAGAGGAAGGAGAGAGGCAGCTGTGGTTACAGGCTGGGTAGCCTGGATAACCTGGATCTCTAGGAGGAGCACAGTGGACTGCAGAATGCAGAAGGGTAGGGGAGGAGAGAGGGTAGTATAACAAAGTGGTGTTGGATAGCTCTCACCCATGAAGTCATTTGTTCCTCTGCTTTGGATCAACAAATAGTTTGACAGCTGCAGTGGGCCCCACATGAAGATGGAATCACATCACTCTGTAGCTCCCCCCTGGGTCCCTGGCACTGGGTGTGCTGCAGACACCTGCATGCACAGCAGCCATGGTGTGGGCCAGGGAGGTGACAGCTGCACAGCCTCCTCGGGTCCTCTTAGCACTGTGACTCCAAATCATGCACCTTCTTGGCTGGAACAGGCTTTTCCCACCTGCATCCTCCACATCCCTTAGTGCCCATCCACACACTGTGTCCCTAAGCTGTTTTGCACTGCCCACTTAACTCTCACATCCCAGAAAGGTGTCATCTCCTTCTGAAAAGGCAGCTATTTCTCACTAACAAAAGAGAAGAATAAAATCATTGTGGGGACGTCAGGTATCTCTGAAGATGCAGAGATGAAAGCCCAGTAGAGATCCCTGCTATTGTTCTTGGAAGCTACTCCATGAGCAGGGGCACATTGTTCCAGACAAACTGAAAAAATAAAATCAGGTGTTATTCAACTATGTTATTCAGTTATGACAGACAGTGTTGGCACAATACTAATGTGTATAAATTCACCAAGGATAAATTTAGCCTTGGTCTGAGATTGAGTTGTTGCAACTTCTGGTTTAAATTAAGACACAAAAGAGGTAGAGCCCTGGAGCTGGCACACCACTGGGTGTGGAATAACTATGGAGACTGCTTCAGGAGACTGCTTCCAGTCCTACATGCATCATTCCCAGTGCAGGGTCCCAGTGATGATCACACAGTGCAGACCAATTTCCTAGAAACAACTAAAATGCAGCTTAACTAGATGAGCCCCGATACAAGGAAATTAAGGCTGTGTCCTCTTCCTGCTGGAAGGGGACCCCACCTTTGTACCCTAAATGAAAAGGCAATTCCTGCTAGTGCTGGTCGAAAGCACCATGGGGCCACTTTTCTCTCCTCAGATATTGCTGATTTTTTTAAATGACAGGAGGTTTGTACAGAAGTTCCTCGATTCCTGTGCAGCTGATAGATGTGTCCCCAGCCTGTGTGGCAAGTTTATAGGCAAGCCATGAGTGAGCACCCACAGGGAACCTTTGCTCTGGTGCCTCCTGGACCATCAGTGCTCAGGGAGAGCATAGTGGTGGGTGCTGCAGGGCTCACAGACACAGCATCCCTTCCCTTTGGTGCAGCACTTCACGTGGGAGGGTGAGATTCATTCTGAATCCTCTCCTCCTCCTTACCCAGAAAGAAATCCCCATGGCAGGCTGCATGGCTAGTGCTTTCCATCATTGGTTTGCTTATGGCTATCTCCCCCAGCAAAGAAGAGTGAGAAAGGAATGCAGTTTTCCCCCATTCTGTAATGATGGCTTATTTTCACGCCCCTAAGCACCCCCAAAACCAGTAAGGCAAAGTCTCTTGCCCACTGCCCACCTCCTTCCTGACAACTGTGTTTTCGTGCTCCCGCCCCGCAGTCCCCCGAGAGCGACACGTCGCTGGACAGCCGGAGCAGCAGCTCGGCCGGCAGCCTGCAGACCACGCTGGAGGACAACAGCCTCAACCTCAGCGACTCTCCGCAGTGCACCCTGGACCTGCCGGTGGCTCTGTGCCCCGTGCCGGCGGCGGGCAGCCACAGACCCCTGGCAGCCCCCCTGTCGCCCGCCTCCCGCCGCCGGAGCCTGCGGGGCCGCGGCCTCTTCAACCTGCGGAGCCTGTGCCGCCACCAGCGCAGCCACAGCAGCGGCGGCAGCACCAGCCCCGGCTGCACCCACCACGACTCCATGGACCCTTCGGACGAGGAGGGGCCGGGCAGCAGCCTGCGCGGGGGCGGCAACAACAGCGAGCCCTCGGAGACGCTCAGCAGCCTGTCGCTGACCTCGCTCTTCTCGCCGCCCGCCCCGGCGCTGGGCCTGGTGAAGAAGTGCAGCAGCACCAGCAGCCTCCAGGCCAGCCCCTCGCCCCGCCGCCCCGCCGCTCACCACGCCAAGCCCTTCTACACCGTCGACCCTCGGGGCTTCCTCTCCATGCCCTCCTGGGTGACGGACTTCTGCAAGGACACCCCCTCGCCCAGGGAAGGAGAGGAGCCGCATGGCCCCGGCAGACTGGGGACAGGGGACCGCAGCTCCCCGCTCCCTTCCGAGCTGGAGCTGGGAGACGGAGTCAGCAAGAGGAACAGATGAGGGTCCCTGAGGCGCAGGGAGGGAGCATTCGGCCGCTGGCATGGGGAGCATGTTTCACTAGCTTCTCCCTGGCAGCAATTCCAAAGGATTTGCAAGAAAAAGAAAACAGGCAAACAAAAATTTATAAATATATATATATATATACGTAAATATATATATATATATACATATATATATATAATAAATATTCTGGTACCGTACCTCAGAGGTGTGGGAGCGTGCAAGCAATACGGGAACAGTCCTGCCTGAGGGCAAGACCTGGGCCATCACCCCAGAGACTACAGTGACAAGGACAGGCCATGGGCTGGCAGGGACAGGACCCTCCAGCCGGGTGACTGCTACGTGGCAGCTGTTTAGTTATATACATATACATATATAGAGAGATCGATTTATTTATTTTTTTTACTGAGAGATTATGAATTTCAGAAAGTGCTGAGGAGAAACAAGAGAATGGGGGGCCTGAAGGAGCTGCTACACCAAACCATGAGGGTGGGGTGAAGGGAAGCGAAGCAGGGTAAGCAGCAAGAGAAGAGCATCTGGAGCTTGCCTTGTGTGTTTCTGGGAACTTCTTTGTTGTCCATGTTTCCGTTTCCAAGGTTAAAAACTGTGGGCCAGATCTTCAGGATGAGCATAAATTGGCAAAACATGCTGTTGGTGTAAAGCAGCAGAGTTCTGGCTTGAGGTGAATTCATGCTGATTTACAGCAGGTGAAAATCTGGCCCCAGCAACAGAGAAAAGCAAATAGCCATGGACCACAGGGAAACGTTTTGAGGTGAAAAGCCTTGCTTTGAAGGGAATGTGTGAACACAGCGGGCATGCTCATAGAAGGAGGGATGGAGGCTACATGGCTTATTTTTGTTGTTGTTTTGTGGGTTTGGTTTTTTCATTTTCCAAAGAAAGAAAACTACAAAGGGAAAAAAATTGCAAGGCTTATGGGGATATTTGGAGTGGGAGAAGTAGGCTGGAAGGAAAGGGGAAGGTAAAAGGGGGAGAGGAAATTGAACTTTCCCCCCTTTTATTTGCAGTAATTGTGATATTTTATTTTAGAAGCCCAAAGGTGCAAAAATTATCCCTAGAGAAACCTATCTGTTATTTTTGTATCTATAGCTATATATATTAAAATAATACAAAACCTAGAATATTAAAAAAGACATAAAAGCAAAGGGGGCTTCAACAACACAAAACACAGTCAGTCCCTTGACTGAGGGCTAACCCTGTTCCAAATTCCAGTGGGAAGACCCTGCAAGGACTTCCTCAGCTCAGCGGTGGTTCTGTCTCCTCCCTAGCATCATCTCCTGGAATTTTCCTGGTTTGCATCAGTGTAGCTGGGACCAGGGTCCTAATCAGTGCCAACCATGGGCATGGAGAGCAGCGAATATTGGAGAATACTGGAGAGTGTGTGTGTGTTTGCGTGTGCGTGCCATTGTAAGGATGCTGATGTGTGCTGTGTCCAGGCCAGCTGGGTCACCTGCTGGAGAGATGGGTGAGAGGGACAAGGAGAACTGCAGCTGTGCTTGTCTCTGCCTTGCAGGGCAGTGGGCATGGGGAGGACTGGAGAGGGTGAGGGCAGAACAGCCCTCAAACCATGACCTGCCTCAGGAACCAGGTTCTGTCCAGAATGATCCTCTCCCAACGTGGTTGCAGCAAGGCTTCCAGAAGCTGCATTCCTCCTTGCTTTTCCAGTGGTACCACTGCACAAATCTCCTTCCTGGCAGGACCAGCCTAGATTTCTCCTGCAGCAGCTCCAAGGTTTTGTACCCTTCCCAGATTTGCAAGTGGATAGGAAAACCGACCACCTGAGGGGGACAAAGGATTTTGGATGTCATGTACCACCCCAGGGATGTTCCGCTCAGGTGTGTCAAAGACACACTGGGAAGGGCAGCAAAGAGATGATAGGAGCCTAATGGAGACAGAAATGCTTAGAGCCCTGAGGAGGAGCAGGGCTCCCTGTCCCATTTTTTCTGTCAGGCCAAGAGGTTCTCTGCAGCCCCCACAGAGGTCTCCCAGCTGGCATATGATGCATTGTGAAGAGGGCAGCACAAAAGATGTTCTGATTTTATTGTGACCTGTCTGACTTTAAAGCAGCTGCTGCATCTTGCAAACCAGGGTTGTAAACAGCGAGCACATCACTTGGGACCAGCAGCCAGGAAAAGGATAATTACTGTGGGAACTTAATTCATTTCCTCTGTTGCAAGTGTGCATGCTGACTGCAGGGAGGTCAGGCCTGTGAGTAGAGGACAGGAGAGCCTGGGTCCTTGTCCTTGCAGAAAGGATGCAAATACAGATTTATTAAAGCAATAATAAGGGTCTTTAAATGCTTTTTTTGCACTGGTGGTTCTTTGGGTGAGTTGCCCCTGCTCACTGTCCCGTGGGCAGAGAGGAGGGACACAACACATGGTTTCACATCCTCAGGGAGGGAAGTCAGTCCCTAAATGGCTGAACAATGAACTTGAATTGCACAAGGCTTCAACCCAAATCCAGAGCTGCTTTGAAGCCAGAGGTAGGGCTTACCGAAAAACCCAAAGAGTTGAAACCCATCCAAACCCCAGACACTTCAATGCACAGAGTGCTCCCTGCAAGTTTGTCACAAGAGAACATGAAGGTGGGACTCCAAGCTGTCCTGGCAGTTGCATGGGCTGTGAGATGTTTCAACTGAGCAATGGGAGAAACATCAGAGAGTAGTGGACTGCTAGAAATTACCCCAATATTTGATAATGAGAGAAGCATGGCCTGCACTTGGGATAGCTGGGAGGGAAGAAGGGTGAAAATATGGTGGTGGTGACCCCATGGGGTGACTACAGCCCCTTGGATGGATACCTCTAGGCTTATTCCTGACTGTCCCTGGAAGGGACATCTTTGTTTCTCCCGTGGTTTGGGGTTTATGGCAGTCCTTCTGCTCTGCAGGATGTCTCCCCTTCACCGCCCAGCAGGGTCATGCCTCCTTACCCACCTCCTTCCAAAAGGGCTTTCACCCTCCCCTCTATGACTGGAGCAAAAGGCTTCTGGCATAGGAAGGATGTTGTCATGGGAACAGAAGACTAGATTATCCTTAAAGAATATGTTGTCTCTTTCTTTTAATTATTTACCAACTGTTTCAATAAGAAGCAAAAAACATCCTTTCTTCCCAAAGAGGAGGCATAACACTAAACCCCAGCAAGAACTTTGTGGTTTTTACTGGGGATTTCTGCAGCGCTTCAGGTTGTGCAGCTTCTCCTGGCACGAGCTGCCTTTCCCAGCTATGCCTGGCTGTTGGCACACAAAACCTCTGTCATCACCCACCCACCTCCCAGACAACACCTGAGGGCACCTTAGGATTTGCCCTGGCATCTACTCAGCCTCTAATACTCCTCACTTCCCACAAGGGACTGTACCACAGGCAATTCCTGCCAGGGTGCTCTCCACTGTCATTAGCTGATACTGCTCTGTTTTGTGTATTTGGGCTTTAGGGGAGGTTTTTTTGTTTGTTTGTTTGTTTGTTTTGGAGGTTTTTGTGAGGTCTGTGTAGAGGACTGCACACCCCCAGCCCTCTGTGAAATTCTTCTGAGCTGAGCAGGGAACTGGTGGGAGGAGAGGAACTGAAAACATTATTGAGCAAAAAAATAATTTTCAAATAGAAGAAACACGAAGCAGAAAACCTTGAAGTGTTTCAAGGAATTTTGTATTTTTCCCACCAAAATGGCTCTCACATTCAAAATTCTCGCTTTCAAAATTCTCCCAAAGGGCATCATATAGGTATTGTGGCCTGGTTGGCCTCTGGTGACTGAATCCTCAAGACCCCAGGCCAGTTGTCCACCTGATGGGGCACTGAAGATGGGTCCCAGGCAGTGAGGTGCCTGCAGGAAATATGCCCTGCACACACACCGTACAATGAGAGCAAAAGTTGTCCTAACACTGGATCAGAAGCAGAGATTTATTTTTAGCCAATGTAACTGAAAACTCAACATTTATTATGGAAGATATGGAGGTAAGTGGCTTGGGTTCACTTGGGTTCATCACAAGAATTCCACACAGAAGGAAAAAATTAAACCCTGTAGATTTTTTAACTAGCTGTGATATAAAACACAGTGAACCTTGTAGGGAGAGCTTGGTACCTTGCAAAGTCAGGCACCTGGATGTGTGCCACCCAGTTCAGTTAATCTATATGTGACCTGACTTTCCAAGTGTCTCCCTTCCCTGCTCTTCACAAATACTTTATGAGATCTGCCTTGCTTCTCCTTTTTCCATGTTATTTTTGTTCCTTGCTAGGGACTGGTTTCCAGTAGGAACTCACTATCTCCATATCTTTGAGTTATCACTCATTTCTTCCACCCCATTTAGATATATAGATATATATATATATATATATATACATATATATATTTCTTCTCTAGCACTTTTTCCTTCTTCTGCATATTTCCAAGCCCCTGTTTACATTTACTGAGATCCTGCCACACAGAAGCTGGAGCTGGCAATCTGCTATTCAATATTTATGCCTCCCGGCCACTTCTAGAGGAGATGTGCTCAGTTTACAGGAAAGAGCTCTCCCCCCCACCAAAACCAGCATCCCAGACACTGGTTTGCAGCACACCTCTGCTTTTGCTCCAACATCAGCTGCAGCAATAAGCAGTAACAATCTGCCCTTCCCCTTATGCCAGCAATGGGGTTGCAAACATGAGCCGTACGCAGGGTTCGTTCTCAGCCTTGCTTTGTGTGCCAGCAGTGCTGCTGAGCATCTTTCATGCCCATGACATCAGTAAGGGCAAGGAGGACTCCATACCTCCTGCAGTTGCTCCCATGAGCAGCTGGGCTGTTGCCATGAAAAGCACAGCATGCTCCTCCAGCTCATGCTCCCCCTTTGCTGTGCAGTGCTGTGGACACAGAGGAATACAAATCTTTTTCCTTAGTGGCTTTGTCTGTAGTCTCCCTTTGTCTCACGGTCCACAGAGCAGAATGATAGCAGTGGGAGAGGCACTGTTTTACCAAGGACATTTTCAGAGACCAGAGCACTTTAACCTTCTGTCTAATGCTGCTTTAACTATCTGCATTATTTTGGAGAACTTTGAAAGATGCTGCAGCTGTGTTTTGTTGTTTTGTTCTGTTCTGCTTCTGGTTGCTGGGGCAGTGTCGGTGCACATAGCGCACCACACAAACAAAGCATCTCTTCCTGCAGCCTTCCCCTTTCTTTCCTCCAGCTGACTCATCCTGGATAAAATTTTTGAACTTTAAGTTACCTGCTTGTGCTGACCACAGTGAGGTGGGATTTTTCATAGTTCTGCTGCCACAACTTTCTTTCTGTTCTTCTATTTCTTATGCTGCTAAGGGAATAGCACTGTTCCTTCACAAAGTCTGGCAGAGTAGCTTCAAAAAGCAACCACCCAGCACAAGCAGGCAGGGCAGCCCCTCTTCCTTCACTCAGAAACACTCAGAGAGGCTAAGATGCTGCTTCAAAACAAATGATCAGTGATCCTGTGGGCTCTGTGGATGCCAGTCTGAGGAGAAACTATTTTTTAGCGAAACATCTTTAATCCAGTGCTCTTAAATTGAAAAATGCCTGTTTAGGAGAGAGCCGCCCACACACAAGGAAGGGAAACATCATGCAAGAACTCAAGGTACATGGTCCTTGCACAGGCAAGCATTTTTATTACCCCGCAAGTCCTTGGTATAAGGCTTGCTTTGAGCTATCACAGCTTTGGAGATAAAGCACCAGGTGGACTTTCCTCTAAAACTGCCACTGTCATCCTTAGCTGCATCTAATAATCACTGGGATAACAATGAAAGTGGGTGATCCCATTTCTCCTCTCAATTTCTTCACCAACACATTTAATTTATCTTTTCACTTACAGACTTCTTTTCTCGCCTCCTTATCTGAATCATATGAAGGGTTCATTTCAAGATGATCTACACACATATTCTAGTTAATAATAGATATTTCAAAGAAGAAGAGCTGAATGCAGTGTAAATGGGGTGGTGTGGATAAAAGATCAGCTTTTGTGTGTGTAATCCCTCTACATGCATACAACTACACCGTCCTCCCTGTACACTAATATTTTTTGGTAATTTCTTTCAAATTACCTTACCCTGAATGTAGAGTTAATAACATATGAGACTGTTAATCATCATTGGCCACTGATTAGTTTCAGCTGTTATTGTAAGCCCAGGCAGAGGAAATAAATCAGGAAGGTAAAAAAAAAAAGCAGCCAACAACAAACAACATGGCATTGAATAAAAAAAACAGAGAGACTATTCTGAAAATCCCTTGGTGTCTGCTCAATATTTATTCATATGCTTCCATAGTCACTGCTGCTTTGTGTATGTGCGTGGGTGTAGGCATATACTTGTTTCAGGGTGGTTGTGGCTTATAAACAGATCTCCCACTGGTCTCTTTTTTCAAGGATATATTAAAGCAGCCCAAACTGCTGACTCGGGACACTGCTCTCCAGCAGAGCCCACAGCACTGAGACAGGCAATGTCTGGGCAGCACTGTCTGTAAGGAGTTGCAAAGGTCTCTGCTTGCCCCGGGGCAGTGAGCCCCATGTCCAGCTGTGTACCGTGGGCTTGGGACAAGGGGCAGCCTCCAAGTGGGCTGGGCACAGCTGGGCTGCAACCTGTGCTGGTCCAGCCTGCCTCAGTGGGCAGGGGAAAGAGGGGCACTGGGTTGGCAGGGAGCTGAGCTGATCAGTGGTGGGGCATGAGGGGACCTGGGGCTGTGGGAGCCACCACGTGTGTGTTTGTGTTTGTCTGTATGTGTGTTTGTGTGTGTGCACATGCAGTGCTGGGGACCAGCAGGACCCTCCTCATGCTGTGTAAATTGTTACTGCATCTGCTAATCAGAGCTGAAACTCTGGCACTTCAGCACCATCGATTTGCTCAGCACAGAGGTCACAGATCCATATGGAAACATGTTGAAATACTCTCCCTTTTGGGCAAGGATGTTCAGGCACTTACATTGGGAGGCCAGGGAAATGGCAGTTCTCCCTGTGGTAGAAACCACCAGCGTGCAGAGCCCTGGCTGGGGTGGGAAAGCGTGGCAATCACCCTTGCGCTGCTCACAGATTTGGAAGATTAGTTATTGTCTAGCAGATGATGGCTCCATCCCAACCTGACTGGTAAAAAAACAGCCTTTCCTTTTAGGCTTCTGTGGACACAGCATTTTAATGTTTATTTGTGTCCAACCAGCCTAGGTAACAAAGGGGGGAGAGGGCCTGAGGGAAATTTGCCATAATGACGGACAGAGCTAAGGGTCTGGAGAAGAAGATCTGACCCCTGGCTTCATATAGATGATTGACCTTGAGGGACAGGACACACCAGGGGTGCAGGTTGCTTCCCTCCAGCCTCACCCCCGCTTGCTGCTGCTGCATTCTTCTGCTCTGTAAATACCACAGGAATCAACGCAGCAGCTAATGTGGCATTTTGACATCTGAGGGAGGATTATTTCACCAGGAGTTTATAAACCTGCTTCATCAAAAGCTCAGAGTCAGCAAGCAGATGCCACCTTGCAGCCCCTGCCTGTCTCCTGGTGGCAGCCTCAGAGGGACAGGCCCCACGTGTGTGGAAAGCTGTGGGGCTGTGCAGCACTGGATGAGTCCAAGCACGCAGGTAGGGAGGGACAGAAGCAGCCTGGCTGGTTGTGTTGTTTGCTTTGCACTGGTGATAATGCAGTGGTATCATTTTCATGCTAAATGCTAATTTTCTGCTTTGCTGGCCTCAGAATAGCCTACATTCATATCCTTCATTGCAGCAATTAAAGGGCTGGGTGCTCAAGCTGAGGCACTTGTGATGAGCATGATTTTAATCAGTGTGCACAAGAGAGGAGGAATGTGATTGCCTTGCTGCTGCTGTGGGAACACGTGACAGCCCATGAGGGGTATGGTATGAACATGCATCAGCTTCAGCTCAACACTGGACCAGGAAGAGCTGGCTTGCCACACCTTCCATTTCTCTGTCTGGTCAGGAATTGCTGCTTGACTTCAGCAAAACACTGGAACAAATCACCTGCTCCCCTGGCTCACGTTTATAGCCCGTGATACTGCCCTCCAAGGTGCCATGCATGTGGCACAGAGATCCCCAGCTGCTGTGAGACAGGCTGAGCATCACTTGCCTGTCCCCTCCGGTGGGAAGGCAGGGCAGGAGGAGAGGGCCACACTGCACGTGCAAGATTTTCAGGTGTGCCTGTAGACAGAAGGATGGAATTCCATAGGTCCCTGCTGTGAGATGGCATCTGAGACTGCTGTGCATGGCTGGGCAGGAGAGTCCATTTGTGAGAGTGCCAGGAACAGTATTAGATGTAAGTACTTAAGCATTTATACTGTTTGCCTAAATCATAAAGCTCATCCTGCTGGATTTGCTCACACATCCCCTCTGCCTCTTCAGCTGGCTTAAATGTCCCTCCAAAGGGGCCCAGGGACTGTGTCCCTTGAATCCTCACTGCTTTGCTTTTCCTCAGTGTGGCTCAGTGACCGTGTTTGAGGGAGGGGACCACCCTGGCGGGTTTCCCAGCAGAGCTGTACCTCTCCCTGCTGCTGCCACAGCACTATGGAGTCACAGCAGGTAACATGGATAAAAAGCCCCTGAGAGGTCAAGTGGGGAGGGACACTGGGGCTTGGTTTCCCATGTCAAGGGATTTGTATGTGCAGGGATATCTGCAGGAAAGGAACATCTAAGGAGAGACCAAACTTGTATCAAAACTGCAGGAGCCACTGGGAGGGAAGCAGGGGATAACAATATTTCTGGGACTCTACAAGCTTGTCTCCACAAGCTTCCTAAGTCACATTTCATCTCCTCCTTCAATGTATCCCAATTCCTTCCTACATGGGTGGGGACTCCTTCCACTTAGACCAGGTTGTTCAAAGCCCTGTCCAATCTGGCCTTGAATAATTCCAGGGATAGAGCAAGTCCCTGTCTCTCTCATTTCCCCATCCCAGGGCCTACCTATTATTTCTGGCAGCCAGAGGTGGTAATTGCAGACAACACGAAAATCAGAGGAGTGGCTGGTTTTGTTCTCTTCACCAGTTCAGAGAAGATTTTGAATCCTTTCTCTGGATTAGCCAACATATCTCAATGCCTGTCCTGCTCCCACAGGTAAACTTTATCACAGACATTTGAACACTGACCCTGTTTTTCTGGAGGTTTTGACACTGCCCCTGCTCTCTGTTGAGGCAGAAGGCTGGGTAGCCTTTGTAGTCAGTGGCAATCCTGGGCAAACAGCCCCCACATACCTACAGCACAGCTTCACAGAGAGAAGGTGGATTCTTTCCTCCACTGAGCTCACAGCTCATGCCCAGCAGAACCCTCTGCCAGGCCCCATGTGACCTCTCTAAGAAGCTCCTCTTCTGTCTAGGCTGGGACTCAAGAGGGGAGGACAGACACAGTAGGCACAAGTGTGTCAGAGATGCATGTTCATTGTATAAAAAAAATAAATCTGTTTTGACTAGCAGCATTTGAAACAAGCTGCTATTTCTATTTTAATCGTGGATAGGTGGGCTTCCAGGGCTCAGGTACCTCCAGGACAGGGGCAGGACATGCTCACAGTGTGGAGTGAAGGGGCCACATTTGGACCTGCTGCACATCCCAAAAGTCCATGTCAGGGAGGGCTCACTACAGCACAGGGAAGAACAATCAAGACCCTGGCTTGGACAGATAGATAGGCAGTGAGTTCCCTCTCCCTCCTGCAGAAGCTTGGGTGAGAAGGGAGGTTTCTCCCTCACACTGGCTGAGCTTTGAGCTGTGTACTAATGCAACATGAGGAGGAGAGGAACTGGAGATTGACAGCCACGAGAGATTTTTGTCGCTGTTTAGGATAGACCTCACTCCATCTCTTCTTCTGTCTTTCCATTTATTCAGCACCTCCCCCTTTTTCCTTCCTCCAAACCCTTTCCTCCAGCCCAGCCCAGCCCTTCTCTTTCCTTTGTCCTAGTTCTCCTTGCCTTTTCAGTAAGTGAGGAATTAAATAAGCCTCTGGGGAGACAAAGCCAAATAGGAGATTCTCCCTTGCCTCCCTAGCTAGGATGTTGATGAAGTTAGTGAGGAGACTTCTATTTGGGATGCTGTTTTTATTTTATTATTTAGTCCAGCATGCACCAGGTCAGGACTTTGGGAGCATCCTCAGGGCCACATGCAGGCTTGCAGTAAAAGAGCTCACTATGAAGTCCCAGAGCACTCACATACCCAGGCACCTGTCACCTGAAGTGACAGTAACCACCCCCAGGCACGCCCCACACACAGGAAAGGTGGAGTCAGACCAGCACAAAGGGCTCCCCATCACTCAGACAAGGCCCACCTGGAAACAGTAATAAAGAGGGTCTGAGCTACCAGCCTCGAGGTGTTTGTGTTTAGTAGGTAGTGAAGGAACCTGAGGAGTAAATTAAAGAAGGAAAGATGTAGAGGAAGGGTTTCTCTGCCTTACAGTGTGCTTGGCTGGGCTATCCTTTGGTGCTGCTATCCTGTATCTGTGCCATCAGAGCAAATAAGCCTCCTCTTGTAAGTGCTGACCTCAAGCTGTGTAGTAAATTCTGGTGCCAGCCAAACCTGTGTTGGGTTGCAGTGGTGTGTTCTTCTCAGTGTGGTGCTGCTGTATTGCTTTCACCACAAGCACCAAAGGCTGTCAGATGCTTTCCTTTGGGACTCAATTCCAGGTACAGTGCAACATTTGTCAAATTTTTTCATTGCTTGCTCTCACTCCTCACATTTCAAAAGCAGCAAAGTTTGCTGTTATGTGTTTTTCCATGTTTTTACTTCAGAGCCAACTTAATCTTTGTGTTTTCCTTTCTCTGTTAATCTCAGGATTAAGGAAAAGCTGTGAAAGTATGATTTGAGCTTTTAGAAATATTTTCTGCTTTTAAAAAAAAATATTAACCTATAATGAGCAATCCTTTTTATTTAGAACTGAATTAATGAACTCCCACTGAAGATGGGCATGTCGGGCATTAATATATGTATAATTATGCAAAACCACTGTTATGCCTCTAATGAAAATTAGATTCTACCACTGAGGCTGTGTTTGGCGATAGTGTGTATCTTCATTTGTGCTATATTTATGCTTTTTCCTAGCTGCATGACCTAGGATTACAGTTGCTATGGCGATAAGACAGTTTGTGAAGGAAGGAGTGAAAGGTAAGTTTGTGTGTCTGCCTGTGCTGCGGGGGCTGAGGGGAGCTGGCAATCTCTGTCCCCTGTGCTGTGTCTGCCTCCTGCTACTGCTGGCACTGAAAGGCTCTGTTGCACCAGTGATGGTCATTTCTCAATAACTCAGGGATGGGTGCCCAAGCAGCAGAGCAAATCGGGTTGGTTTTCCTCTTCCCAGCAGTGTGTGTGCATAACCAGGCCACAGGACTGTTTTAGTGGGGTGGGGGAGCTGATCCTTGGTGTGTGTCTTTGCTGCTGGCCTTGGAGGGGTTTAGAAGTGGATTCTGGGGCTACTGGGGACCACAGTAAAACCCTCTAGCTACTCTTCTGTATTTGTTGAGCTGCATTTGTGATCTTGTATTCCCTAGGCTTGGGGCTGGAGGTGCTGAGCAGATTTAAAATATGTGTAGCTGTGGTGAATTTGGCAGAGCTGGGTAAACAGCTGACCTTGATGATCTCAAAAGTCTTTTCCTAGCTAAGTGACTCTTTGGTTGTACCAGTGGCAGCTTTGTCTCCCTTCAGCTGAGTTGCGTTACCAGCCCTCCTGGTGGGGTTTGCTTTGTGGTGCTTGCTGCAGGAGACACAGCATTCCCCAAACCTTTCCAGAGCCAGTGCCACCTCCAGGCCTGAACAACAGGCTCAGGAGGGCAGGGGCTCTTTCAGTAAGTAGTTGATAGTGCAGGAGAGTCTGTCCTTGGTGCAGCTTTCTTTGTTGACAATGAACACGTTTTCCTGAGCACAGCTGCCCAAGCCTCTGGGCAGCCTCAGCTTGCCCTGTATGTGTGGGAAGGGCTTCCCTGGCTTCCTGCCTGCCTCTCCCACCCTGCTTTCTCTTTCTCTGCATCCCTCCGTCAAAACTGCCATCACCATTTGCTTTAAGCTCCTGGAATGGAATGCTTACCATGGAAACTCAGGCTGACCAGCCTTGGTGATTGCAAGACTGATTCAGGCAGGCTTGTTTTTTCTTGCAATTGTCTATTTCAAAATAGCTGGACAGCTTCTTTTTGTCTTTTTTCATGATGGAGCAATGGCTGCTATCACTAACAACTTGAGAACTTTTCCCCTGATCCTCCCAGAAGCAGTGCCTTAGACACTTTGTGCAGCTCTAGGTCATGTTTTTATCTCAGAAACATTGTAAAATACCATATTAAGGACTAGTGAGTAAGTCTCAGACACCCACCAATTGGTTTCTGTGGCCTTGACTATCTCCTTGGACTTGCTAAACTTTTAATTAGGTATAGATTTTCCCCCAGAGGTCTTACAGCTTTGTTTAACAAAAGACAAAATGTTTTAATAGAGTCTCTCCTCTCCTGCCCTTCCATGCTTTGCATTTTTCCCCAAGTGAACTCTGCCTGTTTGCAAATTATCAGCAGTGCAGCCACCTTAATGCAGGCAGACAGTGCTCTCTCACTCTCTTGGACAGGGGTAAGGAAAATGAGCTGTCTGACAGGGACAATCCTGTGCTTGTACTAGTCTGTCCCCTCGAGGAAAACTCTTCCAAGCCACTGAACTTTGCTGGGGTTCTCTTCATGCACAGTCACCCTCTCATCCACGGCAATCAGCATCCATCAGTGCCTGCACACAATGCCTGTGCTTACAGAGGACTCCACAGCTGGGGGAGAAAGTGGAAAAACCCCATGGGCAATGCTCACTGGTGATTTAAAGAACAGGGGGAGTTCTTGTCAGCCTTAAGGTAAGGATGGGAGCTTGGAGGATCTTTATTTTAGCCTGTTGGAGAGTTGTTGCCACCCTCACATGGGGGGTGATATCTCATGGGGGAGAAGATGTCCTTGTGGCTTAGGTTTTTCTAGCTCAAAAGCTGGGGAGGGACTGATACCTCTGCTCTTCCAGCAGAGTCTGTCTTCCTTCCAAACCCCAACATCAGGGGGCTGAGGGCAGAACAAAACTGTGGGACTGCTTAGCAAGGTAAACTTGCTTGCATCTGCTCCAGACCAGGCTCAGCAGAGCAGGTGCTTGGCTTTCCCCTTGAGGACTGTTGTAAAGTGATGTTAAACGTAGCCTGGAGATCAGGAACGTGATCTGTGTGCACAGCCTGGAAAAGCAAGGAGGATAGACAGCTGTACAAGGGGATGTGCAGCTCAGACAGATGAGAAGGAGCAAAACAAGCTCTCTCACATATTTGACTCCCCTTCCTGAGATGAGGAAAACGGGGTTCTCTCGGGAATCCATCCTGGCTATGTCCTGCCTCAGCTGTGCTGTATCTCAAGATGCCCTTGCACAGCAGGTACAGGGCTCTGCAAGTGGAGCCAAGCAATAGTGAGGGGTGATGGTTCATCTAGTTTGGAGGTGTCAGTGAGGTTAAATCAGCCTCCACCCTCCATCAAAACTCCTTCTCTGTGAAAGGCTTGGTCCTTCTCATAGGACACTCCTTCTGAGGGAACAAAATCATAGAAGATCCCATATGCAGGCTGGGCACACTTCTTAGGGAAGTCTGCTGCCTTCCTAGGGCCTGGGTGAAAGATGTGGAGAGAAAGCTTCCTACTCTGATATGGCCCTTGGATTTTTCTCATTATTGATTTTTCAGGTAGGCAGCGATCAAGTTACAAACCCAAGGGAGGTCAAGAGAGACTTTGGGGCCTTGGAATAACTGGTTAAGGGAACAGGAGTACAAGCAGTGTTCTCATCAATTCCTCCAGTTGCAGGGAATGATAAGGGAAGAAATGGGAAAAGCCAGCAGATCAGTACAAGCCTGCTGTCACTGGCAGAATTTTTGGATTTTGATCATGGATCAATTTACATAACATCAGGCCTGCTGGTGATAGTTACAGTACACCTGATTCAAAAGGGGGAAAGGATCTTTCCACAGGAGTTAATCAGACGTGTGGAAAGAGATTTAATCTACCTTAATGATGGTGATAATAGGGTTGGGTGTCTATGGGTCAGAATCAAGGGGAAGGCCAAGAAGCCAAATAACTGCTGCTAGTGCCTTGGGTGGATGTTCACTTTGCTGGGTAAAAAACTTGCTGGATGACCAACCCCAAAGCACGCTGCTGAATGGAATTGCATCCAGCTGGATGGAATTACACCCAGCTGGATGGAATTGCACCATTCATCAGTGGTGTTCCACAGGGCCCAGTACTGGGGCCAGTCTTTAAAATCTTCACCAGTGCTCTGGACAAGGGGAATGAGGGCTCCCTCAGTCAAATTGCAGACAACAGCAAGCTGGGCAGGAGTGTTGATCTGCTTGAGGCAAGAAAGCACAAGAGTGGGATCTGAGCAGGCTGGAGAAAAGGAGGCTCAGGAGAGATCTTGTTGCTTTCTACAACTGCCTGAAAGGAGGTCGTAGTGAGATGGGGGTTGATCTCCCAAGTGACAAGAGGAAATGGCCTCAAGTGTGCCAGGGAAGTGTTTGATATGAAATTAGGAAAAATTTCTTCACCAAAAGGATTCTGAAGCACTGTAACAGGCTGCCCAGGGAAGTGGTTGAGTCACCATCCCTGGAGGTATTTAAGAGGTGTGTAGATGTGGCACTTGGGGACATGTTTTAGGGGTGGACTTGGCAGTGCTACATTAACAGTTGACTTGATGATCTTGGATGTCTTTTCCAACCTAATTGATTCTGTGATCTCAGCTATGACAGGAAGCTTGCCAAGCCATGATTCTCTTGCAGCCAATGACTGAGGTGAAGGTGAATGCCCAGGAAAGGCAGATTTATTGCATGACCCTGGGGTTTCTGGTTAATGCTTCAGGTTGCCTTCTAGTAGGGAAGTGTCAGGTGATAAGCCTTTTGAGGGGAGCCATTAAGCCTCTCAGGCTTACTTGTGCTGTGGGTCCAGCCCAGGTCAGCAGTGTAACAAGTCATCAACAGCGGGCTGAGATTTGGCAGTGGTCTGACAGCTTTGGGCTTTGGTTTAGAGCTGTCAGTGCCAGGTCAGAAAAATCAATACAGTATTAAGCAGTGTCTTCATCAGCCTCTGACTTTTGTACCTCCTCCCTTAGCCTTCTGCAGGGCAGTATTGAGCTGGGTGAGATGTGTGTACACACCAACTTGCAGTGCCTCAGCCAGCTGGGTAGGTTCAGAGGGCTGGAGGCAGCCTGGGTGCTGTTAGGCTGGCCTCTTCTCTGGAAGAAAACCTGCTGGAAAAAATATAATTTCATGACTTCTCCTCCTCTTCTTCTGTAAATATTCAAAATCCTGAGTTGTCATTGTCCTTTCAGGAGGACAGCCTAGTCAGCACTCCAATATCCTTCCCCTCTCTCCAGCCCCCTGCCACCTCTCTGTGCTGCACCCTCATGCTGCCAGGGTTCCATAAAGAGCTTACAGACAGGGATGCAGCAAACATATGCTGTGCCTGTAATCCCAAATGAGCCAGTCAGGTGCTTAAGGACAGAAGCTGTTCCCAGTAGGAGCAGAGGGATGCAAGTGATGCAAGGTGTTCATGGGGAGGGATTGCCTTGCCATCACAAGTTTGGCCCCTAGGAGGGAGGAGTGGAAAATAGGGTCAGAAGAGGTTGCCTGACTTTTACATCTTCAGACATCAACGCAGCAGCATGGCTTCCTCACAGTCCTTGTGTTCAGTTCACACAAGTGCTATCAAATGCAGGCAGGTCACATTGAGGGCCAAGAGGTAGCCAGGAGCTGTGGATGGAGCTGTGAGGGTCCTGTGTTCTTGTCAGAGAGATGAAAAGAACTGGCAAATTCTCCTCATTGCAGGACAAAAGGAAATAGTGGCCCTTGGGAGGATGCAGCTGGCTGATGAATTGCCCACCTGCTTTGTAACTGAAGTGTTTGCAGCAGGTTAGCAGCCACAGAACATATCAAAGAGGTGGCAGCTTGGGGCCTGGAAGTGTTTTGGCATTTTTGTTCGGTTTATTTCAAGAGCCATGAGATGTTGTGATGTCCTTTCGGGTCAGTTGCCTGTACTCTCAGGTTGTCCCAGGTCATCAAGTTTCTTCCTAGGCTCAGTTCTGGGCCAGCAGGGATATGGTGTCTCCTTACCCACATGGGATGATGGGAGGATATGTGTTTGAGAGCTGCAGTGAGTTGTCAGGAAGAACAGGCTGATAATCTGTGTACTTGCTTTTGCATTTCTATTCCTTCGTAGTCAGCAGGAAAGAAGTAGCTTAAACATCTTAACCTGTGGATTTTTATAGTGCATCCTTTTTCCTTGTCATGTGGAGAGATGGGAAGAAGAAAGGGATGCAGGAAGGACAGATGAAAAATGATGCAAGTGATGCAATCACTGCAGACCGCTTTAGTCCTCTTTAAATAGCAGTTTACCAATGAGGGAAACTCCCATGGCTCATGAATTTGTGATTTGAAGCACACAGATCACTTTGAGTGCTGCTTTGTTTTTAAAAATTGAATGAAGTTAAATCCATGTGAAAGATGGAAAGCCTTTCTTAATCCCAAAAGCAAAGGAGAGTGTTCAGAACAGCCTATCCTGCAATGTAGTAATGTACCCTGTAACCCTTGTACTCACTGCTGGTAAGTGTTTGACACCCTGAGACTCCTACTGAAAGCAAATAATTTGTGCTTCCACATTGATGAATGTTGGGAGCATTTGGTATCTCTTTTTCCTGTATCCTTTTCAGGCTTCTATTGTCTTTGTTCTTTGGCTCTTATGTCTCAGGATAAATTCTAGTGGTGAGCTTTTCCAAAAGTGAGAGAGAAATAGCATTTCAGTTCTCCCTGTATCAGCCTCTTTGGCATGCCTAAAGTACAGCACCTTATACAAAGGACATCTGATTAAATTAAGAGATGGCAAGCTTGGAACCAAGCTCCAGATCATTGCTAAGTAAAAGCATGCTGTAAACTAACTCACTGTTCCAGCACACCACTGAAAGCAAGACCTCTGCAAGATCTATTTGTGCTGGATATGTGAGAGCTGACTGAGAAAATCCAGGTATTTCAGAATATGTAATATTTACTGATGTTATGCTAAACTCTGTGCTTCAGGTCCTTGGGCAGTTCTTATTTGCAAGAAGCCTGATAAGACTAACACAGAAAATCGATACTTTTGCATCATTTACCTTCTCTGTAGCATCAGGCAGAGGTCACAGGAAGACCAAACTGTGTGAAGGGCTTGACCTGGGACAGTGGAGCCCTGCTCTGCCAGGGAGCTGTGTGTCTTCTTCCCTTCCTCCTGCCTTCCTTGTGCCTGCCAGAGGTGTTTACAGGAAGATGAACTGAACTGGAGGTTGGCTGATCCATGACAAGGTTTAGAGCTTCCTGTTACACATGAGTGAGCAGCTGACACAGTAAATGGAGATTACAGGGTTGCAACCTGGACCTCTGGTTGGATAATTTGTACATCTCCCCTTCAGGGCCAGGCTGGAGTGCCTGAAAAAGCAGGAGGAAATGCTTTTTGGAGGTGGAAACTTATTTTTTGCTGTCTCTCAGGAGATCCCTGGGAACCAGAAGCATGCTGGGGTACCATTTCTGAGACAAGCTAAAACCCAGCAGCTCAAAAAGCAAAGGAAATAGCCTGTGCTCTTTGGGATAGCAGCAGTTTGGGAAGGAAGGCTGAAATAACTGAGTGTCAGCTGGCTCCATTTGTGGGTCCTGGAAGGTGGCTGTAATGATTTCACACTAGTGAGGACAGTGCAAGGTGGGGAAGAAGGAAGGAAAGGGAGATTTAGGGTGGTGAGAGCAGATATAACCTGGAGTAATGATGTGGGAAACAGAGCCTGCGGATCAGCAAGGGATTACTGCTTTATTAGCCTCTGGATTAGTGTCCCAGGGCCAGGGAGTGCAGAACAGACTGTATTGAATGATTCCTTATCAGATGGTGCTGACTGACTCGTGTCTGTCCCAGTAAGCTCCCTGGCTGAGGAGGTATTTTCTGTGTTCAGGATGGTGTGCCATAGTAAATAGCTTGGAAAGGGATGGCTTTTAGGAACAAGAAAACCAACATGGAGATGAGAAATTATAAGAGGACTTGGAGGTGAAGGAGTCACACAGCAGTTGTTCTTCCCTGACTTGGAAGGGCTCTCTTATTTCCAGATAAAGTCTCTCAAGACATAGCTGGAAATCTTCAGTCTTTGATTGTGATAGCTTTTATTCCAGCACCTTTCTATGTTCCTATTTATTCTTCAAAGGTGAATTCAGACTAGTCAAATCTACTTTGGCTACAGCTTTAAAATGTCTGGAGATATAATTTTAACCCCAGAAAACAGTCACTTTATTGATATATCTGTGAATGAGGAAGAGAAACAGACTGTGTAAAGAAAAGGGGGCAAATATACCTGCAGGTGTCCTGTAATTGTGCTGTGAGGCTGGAGGAGGAGGCAAGGACAGAGATGAAGGTGGCAGAAAGTGATATTGCTTCAGCAGGGCCTGTGCCTCACTGTGAGCCAGTTCCTCAACAGACAGGATGAGACACCAGCCCAGGTATCCCATTTACTTCTTGCCACTAGCTATGCAACATCCTCAGGGAAAAGGAAATGCAAAGTGGCTTGTCTGGAGAGCCTCTGGTTGGGAGGAAGGATGAATAATGCTTGGTATTTCTACTGTCTTGTGTTTCTACTGTCTTGTGTTTCTGCAGTCTTCTGAGCCTGCTGAAAGTGTAAAGAGGCAAGGGGTTCCCTGTCAGAGGAGTTTCTGGCTCCAGTGCTGTGATAGGCCATTAGAAGTGCAGTGTATTGTAAGAGAAAGGAAATTCCCAATGCAGGGCTACTAACCTTGCTCTGTGAAATAGATTTAGGTTCTGCTGTATCACAGGTGATGTTACACTAATGTTTTAAGCCTTTGTTTTGAAAGGAAAACCTCCACATGAGAACCACTTATAACCAATGCACTTTGAGGCTTGAAATGACAAATCACCAGAATTAGGGCTTTTCAGCAGAGCTGACTCCCCCAGACATTCATCATCAAAGGTTTCTGAATAAAATGCTGGTCACTTGAATATGTGAAATTTGTTATAATGCAAATGTTTGAGAGCTGGGCACTTGAAGGCAGTGAGGAAAATGAAGAGCCACCTAAGAGCAAGGCTCCTGCCTGTAATGTGCATTTTGTAATGGAGAATGCAACAGAAATTTTCTATGTGAATAACAACAATTACCATTGTAATTTTGGAGGAGTGTGGTGGCCTATCAGCAACCTTTATGCAGATCTCCAGAAGCTAGAGAGGTTCATGCACCCTAACTAGCTAATGTGATCCACAGCTGGGAATATAGTACCACCTTCTCCACACAATCACACTGGAATATGAGGGACTTCGTTCCCATCATGCTATTAACCACAGTACTTCGAGTAAAAGCAACCACATCCTGTAGCCTGACTGGCCTCTCTCTGAAACTCTGAGTGCTCCTGGCCCAACAGAAGTGTTAGAAGCAGTTTTGTGCTTGGGCTAAGCTCATACTGGCTCTTGAGAAATACAATTCTTCACCAGGCTGCAGTGTCTGATGCTAAGCTATGTGGATGCTTTTGAGGGAAGGCAGGTGATTCAGCAATGAATGTTGACCACTCACTGGGTATCACCTGGGCCCTCTCTAAGGCTGATTGAGACATTGTGCTGCCAGAGCTACTATATTTTCATTTAGAGGTACACTAAAAGGCTGGGTTGTTCGTGATGCCGCGATATCTTCCCCACGAGTTTGAATGCAATCCTCAGTGTTCCTCTAAATTTCACCTAGCAAGAGTGGTGTTCTGCTGACTTGGCACTTGTTCTGTAATCCAACTAGAACAGTTAGCTTTTCATTTTCCTCTCTCTGACTTTGCCCATATAGTTTTATTGTCTGCAGTTATACAACTTAATTCTGAAGTGAAGCCAGCTATATTTCAGCTAGATGAATGATCCCTGTATAATATGCATATGTGGCTGCAAATCGCTTTGGATAAAAGATGCTAAAAACCACAAGTTATTGTTTTGCCTTTTCCTGGGTTTTGCTTTGTCACACGTTATTTAGTAGCTTTGCTGAGGTTCTGTCTCAATGCATTGCTGAATGAAGTGTTCTGAGCAGTTTTAGGACTGCTGGTGCGTTTTATTAATTGCCTTTTAAACGTTATTGTTCCGTCTGTTTTTAAACTCCTCATTTCACAGACATAATGAAAAATGAAAGTTTTAAACTGGAGTTTTAACTATGAAGGCAGGGAGGGAAAGAAAGCTCAGCAAAATATTTGGCCAATCCTAAGCTCAGTGTTGGGGATGATGTCATACCAGAGACACCTCATGGTGGGGGTTTAGGGTACAGGAATAATAATAACTGGAAGGGAGCACAATGCACGGTGTTCCAGGAAGAACAGAATAAGCCAGTAACCCATCTGGGTCTCTGACAACTTCTCAAAGAAGGGTTTTGTAGACTGAGATTTGTTCTGACAGCAGTGTTTTGAAAATGTTTAGGACCCTTGCCATCAAATTTCTTTTAAGTCTGATTGCCTTATGTGACACATTCTCAGCTGCTGTAAGTTGCTCCCACTTCATCACTCCAGTGATGTCTGGTTGGTGTGCATCAGCAGAGGATTAGCCCTCTGCTTCCAGACACGCTGCCTTGAGCTGGGTTGGGATCTCGCCACAAGTCATTATGAGCCTGATGAGAGTGTGCTGAAGACATAGGCTTATGACAGGCTGTGGTGAGGACTGACCCAGTAAGTGGAACTCATTTATTTTGGATTTATTGCTAATTCCAGTTTCTCTGTATGATTTTTGTCTCAGCACATGCTATCTTCTGAGACAGAAAATCTCGTAGCTACTGAGACCTTTGTGGTACCCTTTGTAAGAATTGGGCTGATATTGGTTCTGATGCATTGGCCAGAACCAATGGAAGAAACTGCACTTCTCCTCCCAGAATTCCCTTTGTAGATATTTAATACTCATCTCTGCTGCTTGTCATAAGGTGACTGTGTAACACTTATGTGCTGCAGTGTTTTATCATACTCAGTATAAGACTTTCTCTGTGAAAGACCTTTTGAAGTGTCCTTTGGTATCCATTAGGGTGAAATGTGCCATGGAAATGTAAATCATGTCACTGGCTGCCAAGGAGCACCTGGCCTCCAAAGAGTGTCCTGCTGCATTACTGAGAAGGGGGAAAAGGAGGCAAACAAGGCAAGGCAGAGGAGAAACTGGATTTTTCTGTTCTTACTGGCAGAATGGCATGGTTGGTGTTATGAAATAACAGAGAACTGGAGTTTGAAAATTTTGATTCAGTTTTTGATGCAGTCAATTGCCAGGTTACAAAGTTCAGACTAGGGCATCTCTTAACCCATGCCAGAATACTCTGAGTCATCTCTCTAATAAGTTTAAAAACTACATTTGAATTTTTTGTAAATTTTATATTATCTACATCCAGTCTGAACTCCAAGTTATTATAGTCACCCAAAAAATGTTATTACTGAGTGAGCCTTTGTGTTGACAAGCTGCATCTTTCCCTGAATGGTGTCCTATTTACATTCTTTCACCATATTTTAATTTTTGGCTGGCTTTAGGTCAGGTGGGTGAATTTGCTTCCTAGTGCTTCAAGGATTCCAGTGCAGATATAAGTTTCATCAATATGAAGTGCTACAGCCTACAGCAAGTCTGGCTATCACAAGGATCATGGACTGAGGATATTTGCTATGTGGCTCCAGAAAATAAATCCTAATCTTCTAGGCTAGACACAGGCTTCAGGCTGTCCTTAGGCTAAAGGAAATATGTTCAAGTCTTGCTAAGTGGAGCGTTTCCCAGTGACATTGGGAAAGCCAAGAGTGGGCTACTCTGCCTTTATATCATGGATGTCTTGAACCTACCAATGCATGCATGCCAATCAGGAAATGTGCAGGTCTTTAGGCAAGAATTCTGAATCATTCAGCCTTGCAAATGTCTCCCTAATGGAGTTCGCTTGAAGCCATATGACCTTGAAAGTGGGAGCTCCTAAAAACATACTGCCTAATGTCTAACAGTTAAACTAATGTAGATGAGGACAACTGTGTACTATGCTATAAATGAGGATTGTTCACCCCATTAAAATTCAAGCTTATCAGAGAAGGAGCTTTTCCCTTGGCAGAAGTGTTTTCCAACAATATTAGGCATGTCCGTCTTACAAGGAGATGTCACAGCTGAGAGAGGATTTGAAAATATTCTTGCTCACATATGTGAAGTGTGTCATATAAAGATTTTGGTGCATCTGCAGTGTTTGCTTATTGATAAAGCTACACAGATTATTTAGCAAAGACTGTTACACGCTTGCTAATACTGTATGTGCTTCTAATATGTCAAGTGCTACTAAACGACTCTGGTGTTGTCAGAGACCAATTTTTATGAGAGCTGCAATGAGATACCCCTAATCATGTGTTGTATAATCCCTCCTTGTCAGGAGAACATATTGTGCCTCTGAAGTAAACATTCCTGCAAAAGTGGAATACTGTCTTATATTTTTTGTCAGCCAGTTGACCTTTTTGACTGCACAACTGCAAGTGTACATGTGCTGCAGCGTGGAGAATTGGTGATGCCTACGTGGTAATGATTTTAACTAGCTTTGCATCC
Organism: Passer domesticus; assembly: GCF_036417665.1. NCBI lineage: Eukaryota > Metazoa > Chordata > Aves > Passeriformes > Passeridae > Passer > Passer domesticus. Next base: position 48,187,462 of record NC_087478.1, on the reverse strand, counting down.
AATTTTAAAGCCTTCTAAATCCCCTCAGTAACAAAGTCCATTCTCTTGATTATTTGTTTGTGTGATATGTGGCCAATAAACTGTATTTCTGGCAACTGAAAACTGTTTTGCTGAAAGGGAGCCCTCATATCAGCTGTGCTCTTTGCTTTTTACAAATGCTTCTTTCTCAGGATCTATCTGAAAAGTGACTTGGCCTAGAAGTTCACTTTCACAAGAATGCTTGAGGATATTCTGGCATGAAGCATGACTTCAGATCAACTTAGGAAATGGGGTTTTTTAAGCATTTGCCAAGGCCTCTTCAAGTTTTTGTCATACTGGCTGCAGACCTTAAAGGCAGAATTTTTCAGAGTATCTGGCACTTACCTACTGTTCTCATCCTTACCTGCTTAGCTTTCCACAGAGCAAACTCTGGACAACAGCAAAGCCTCTTTCAAGATCCTATCCAAAAAACTGTACCTTAGGCTGGTTGTGCTGGGCTATGGAAGAGGGAGTAATGTTCCCAAATCATATAAGCCCTGCCTCTTGGTTTACAGAGCGGGCAGTTGTTCAAGCTGCACTCTTGCAAACAGATTATATTCCAGCAGCTGAACATTTGGGTCCAAAGTGGTTGTGTGTTCTCCTAGCACTGCCTGTGAATTTGGGGAGCTCTTGCTGAGCCCTTCTCCCTTAACAGGGGGCTACTGCACTCTGCCCAAGTAGTGGAGTTTGTCAACAACCTTAGTCCAGTTTTACATTCAATGGAAAAATTCATGTCTAATTGCAGATTTCTGCAGATCTCTAAACTCATTTCCTGCACATATCATCTCTGCAAAGTAGATTCAGGAAAATGTTCCATTTGCTTTAAAAATCTCATAAAAAGCTTCAACTTTGTACAACAATTCTTCAACAACTATACAACAGTACAAGGAGCAGCACAAGGGTCTGAAATGGTATGAAAATAATGTTTTTTCCTATGTGTGTTATTAACAGGCTATCTTGTTGGTGTTGCTAGATCAAAAAAAAAGCAATGTTATTTTATAAAAGGAAGCCATACTGCAGGGAAAACATGTTTATTTCCCTCTCATGCACCAGCTTCTAGCCAGAAATATATTGGCTAAACTGGAGAAACAAGGCTAGGGGAGTGCAGAGTAAGAGAAAGTTTGAGGATGTGCAGATTGTATTCTGTATCTCTTGTGCCTCAGATGTTGCCCTTCACAGCATTGCTTTGTGTCCCCTGCAGCTGTGCTCTGAGCTGAATCAGAAGCTGCCGAAAGCAGCCTGGAGTACTTATTCTTTCTCTTAATAAGAGCTGAAGCATATCCAGCTTGCTTTTCTCTTGCTTTCCCTACCTACCCTTCCAGCAGAAAAGAAAACATGAAACTGAGTGGGTCTTCTTCCCTGCATAATGCTCTGCAGCCTTTCTTGGATCTTGCTGCTTAGCCCACTCCCACCAGCACTACAGTTTAGATGCAGGAACAGTTTTGTGGTGTGACATGTGAGCCAAGGCCAGGGACTGCAGGTGTCCCCATGCCAAGAAACAAGAGGACATCCCCACTGCAGTGTCTGCGTTCTGCTCCTTGCCCACATTCCTGGTGGGCTGTGCTCGGTCAGCCATGGTGACTCCAGCACGGCCACCCCACAGTGTCAACGTGCCCACCGTGACACAGCTGGGGTTTCTCTAGGCAGTGGCAGGAAGCCCAGCTGCAGCCCACAGAGGCGTGCCCCGGGTAGATTAAGCCACAGACAGGAAATATCTGTGAGGAGAGCACGGAGGCTCAGCCGTCTCCGCGGTGTCCCCGTCGCTGTCACCTCTGTGAAGCCAGGCCCGCATGGGCGGCACTCGCGTCCCGGCGGCAGGCCCAGAGGAGCAGGGAGCCCAGCAGCCCTGAGCCCCGTCTGCACCCATCAGTGAGAGCAGTGCCTGCTGGGCCCGAGGCAGGGAGGCTTTGTTCCAGTCTGTCCTGCTGCTGTCCCCTCCCTGGCGATGGTGTTGTCACTGCCATTGCCAGGGCTGGCTGGTTGCTGGTGGCTCACTGCAGCAGCCAGTCCTTTGAGGCCACACATTGGGAAAGACAGCTCAGAAGGGGAGATCATTGTTGGCTCAGCTAGGGCTGTAAAAATGTCTGTGGGAGAAGTGGCCAAAACACTGTGGGGAAAAAAAAAAAGAAATTTTTGTCCAGTTCTTTGCTGGGAGATGATGTGATTCTTCTAGTGTGGGTTGTCCTTTGAGAGAGGATGACATCAGCGGCCTGAAGATTTAGCCATGGTTCTCCTCTTTGCCAAAGGACACCCAGCTGTGCTGTTCTTGGACCTATTCTTTCATGTCCACTCATCTCCAGCGTATACAATGACATAACTTCCCACATGGAAGTGCTTTGTCAGGCTAAATTCTGTGATGCCAGTGATGGCACAGAGATGATGGAGGGCATCAAAAAAGTGTGGTTGATTCACCAAAATTTGTGTAGTACTGGAGAGTTCAAGGGAAAATCACTCTGTTACACTTCTCTCTTTGGTCTGAATTAATTCAGATGGGTATGTTATGGCATAATTGTGTATGTATATCTATATATTTTTTATGCCTTTATATGTATATTTATAATTTATTTCGACAATGTGGGAAAATGAACAATGTAGCTGGACAGATCTAGTGTAGAAATATATAGGTTTCTGTCCTTTTTGCAAAGAACTTTGGATTTTCTTTTCTTCCCAGTAATGTATCGAGTGGTGATCTTCTTATTGCCATCTAATCACAAAGAAATCTTCAGTTTTGCTTTGTAATTGAAATTGGCATTTTTGCTTTTGCTGCTCACAGACACTGCACCACAGGAATCAATATAATATCTGACAGTAACAATTGATTTGCCAGCAGTTGCACCCACTCTGAGGATTTCAGGCCTCAGGGATCAAACACCTTGAGAGAAGAGTAAAGTCACCTTAAATCGAGAATTACCACAAGTGTAACTTCATTATGCTGTAACTTTTGCACCATGCCAGCAGCACCTTGAGAGGTCCTGTGCTTGTTGCTTTGGTACTGACAGCCAGGCACATTCTCAGTGTGCACAGGCACAATGTGGGCAGCAGCTGGCTGCAGGTGAACCTGAGCTCAGTGCTGGGCTGCTCATTCACTCAGGGAGTTGTACCTGGGTGAGCTGGCAGGGACAGGGCAGTCCAACCTCCAAAGAGAGACTGAAAGGGGTTAAGAAAAAAGTTTCTTCAGTTGTCTTATACTGAAGCATATATGAAGATCTGTCAGCAATGTGATCTTTAACTGTTATAAATGAATGAATCTCAGTGGCAAGGTCATTAGATTTACAGATGCTGCTTCCTTCCTCCTTTGTCGTTCTGGCAGCAGCTTTCTCTGATGAAATGTGCAGTACATAACTTTTCATTAAATTTCTGTTTCTGTTCTCAATGGGATTGCAGTAGATCACAGCATTTGGTGGTATACTCCAGGCTTCTTTAAACTGGCAGGGGGGAGTCGGGGATAAATGAAAGGTGGAAAAAGCACAAAATGCTACCATAGATGTCTAGATCAAACTGGGTAATGCTTCTACAATTTTCAGCACTTCCAATCTGAGATATTCCTAACATGCTGGTTTTTTGCATATATTGGTGCTATGCAATGTGGCCTCTTCAGTTGAAGAAGCAGGGATTAATGAGCCGCACAGAAACTCTAATTTGTCTGGGTTAGAGGAGATTAGTTCTGTTTAGACCATTAACGTAATTAATCTTGAGACTAGAAGTGTTCATCTAGTATTGCAGACTCACTGGGGATTTTTCAGAAGTTGTAGCCCAACACTATTAAGTGAGAATTTCAAAATGTGTTATATTTTAAAATGGGATCTCTGTTCTTTGAAAGTATTTAGAAGTTATGTTCTACAGTTATGTAGAAAAAAAAGACATGCCATTGCTGTAATAATTTGTCCCTGTATAGTGTCTTGAGGGATTCCAAACTGGTCAGTTCCTCTGAGAGCTCCAAATCAAGGGCTGCCTACAAATAAGGTTTACTATGTTAAGGACAGAAGGGAAAAAAAAATCCAAGTAACTTGCAGAGCTGTAAATACTTGGTTGGCTTGGTGCCCTTCTGTCCCATCACACTGTCTGGGGAAACATTTATGTCTTTTAACATTTTCTCTTCTCCCCATTGGTAAGTCATTTATCCCTCATAATAAAAAGGAGCTGAAGTCATACCTTGGGAATTATTTTTGGGCAACACAAGGGGACTGCTATGGATCTCAGAAAGTACTCAGAGTGACTGAACTGCTGCCTGTAAGGGACAAAGAGTTATGGTATACAAGCTTCTTGTCCAGTCAGAGAATGCCATTTTCCTTGCATTTGGTGGGGAAATAGCTGGTTGGAGGAAAACTACAAAAAGTGGGGCTGATGAGAGAGGGTCCAACTATACCCCATGAGACTCCTAAGAATGGGGGTGAAGTTACACCTGCTTCTGTAGTTTTGCACCTCCGACCATGAAATAGTTTTCTTTCCTTACCCTTCTTGAGATTTGGGATCAATGCAATACAGTTAGTTCAGCTTGCAACCAGCTTGGCTTTAAAAATTCTGTTTCAAGAATCTTATGGTTACAAATCTATCTGAAAAGGTATAAAATATTAAGGCACTGGTGTTAAAATGAGTGTGCAGACTGACTCTGCTAAGGGAAAAAGCATTTGCAAAAATGATATTGGGATATAGCTTCTGTTGGTCTTTGATTTAGTTTGAGGGAATTCAGAAACTCTTCTGGAAACGTTTTTTTTTAATGCGGAGCTGCTAAGCAAACTTGTTCTAGCAATTTTCCAAAATGGAGAGTTGTGCTTTATAACTTAGAAATGAGGTTTTATTTCCAGCTCTTTGAGAGGAATGGGAGGAGCAGCTTTCCTTCTGACATTTACTTTAATTCATAAAAATTACAGGCATCTGCCAAAATATCCTAAATTGTGGAGGAGGTAGAAATTGGGTCATGGAGAAAGATTAATGTCGAGCAAAAATATTTGCCAGTAGCTTTATATGAGAAGGGGAAAACTGTGTGTGCTGCAGAAGAACTGTCTGGCTGTGAGGTTTTTTTGCACAACCACATCTGGCTTGTTGCTTTAACAGAGAACGAAGAGAGGGTTCTAGAATCAGGATAATTTTCTTTGTGCTTGTTTGCTCTTCATCTTTTATGTATCATTAGATCCCCATGTCCTGCCTTGTTACTTGAATTTATTTTGGGCATCTTTTTGTTCAGGGAGAGGGGAGGCCAAATCCTCATCAGACACACCTTCCACAGGGGTCATATCTTATAGATGCAAAAAGCTTTAGGCAACACACTAGCAGTGGCCCCAGCAGAAACCTTGGAGCTGTTCCTCTCGGTGGAAGGAGGGAGCTCTCACAGGCTCCTTCAGATGGAGTTTTGTAACCTGCAGGGTGGAGTGTGCAGTTTGACAGAGGAGGAGCTGCTCCACCAGCTGGTGACAGCTGTGGGATTGAGGGCCTGTCGCTGGAGAGCAATGAAGCATTCATCTCTTAAGGGTAGCCTGAGGGTATCAGAATAGGGGAAAGAGGATTGAGAGTTAAATGGGAGCTGCTGTCAGCAAAAGTGCCTGGAGATTTAATGAGGATTTGGTTTCTGTTTCCCAGAGCAGCTATTCACCTACAGAAAAAAAAAAAAAAAAAGAAAAAAAAAATCCTTAAAAAGTCTAGGCACAATAGTCTCACTTGTCACAGTGTGCCACACTGACCTTGGCACAGTCCCAGGCTTGATGTTGGCCTCACCTATGTCCCAGAAGTGCTTACCCAGCCCACAGCATACCAAACAGCAGCATACCGAGGTGCAGATTTACAGATTTACAGGCAGAGCAGCTGCTGGCTTCAGGAGTCACGTATGATTTCCTCTCCCTCTCCACCTGTGAGTTTTATCTCCTACACCACTGCCTTGCAACCCAATGACAAGATTACACTGAGGACTAACTGTGCAAGTGAGAACACCACCTTTATATCCTTCCTCTACCTCCTAGGGCCAACTGGGGATGTGCTCAGCCTCTTAGCTAATTAATTATGCTGGCTGGAAATAACCCTTCAGTCATTTATTACTGTTCAGAATATTTCTTCCTTGGGATGCAGGAGCGTGTCTGAAACAGGTGTAATTCCCTGCCTATGAAGGAATGCAATGATGTCTCTTTTAGAAAAGTTTTATGGCTCATTTTCACCAGGAGACATGACAGAGTCCTTGTGGGCAGTGGTCTGCCCTTGTCACACTGTAATGTGCTGATGCAAGATAATGGTGCATAACAAGGCCCTGCTCTGACTTGCATGAGAAAGCACATCAGATGCAATCATTTTCTGAGATTGTTAAGTATTTTTATTATTATATTATGCCTATGAAAATAATATTCATAATTTAAATAGAAATCCATTTCTTAATTTCAAAGGTACTTCAGATAGAAGAGGATTTAAACTGTCACCTTGGCCTTTTCCAGCAAGCAATATTGGCTTTTTGACTGTGTACTTCCAATTGCTAGTAATGATACAGGATGCTCAGGATGCTTTTTTTCTTTTCTTTTCTGTTCTTTTCTTTTTCTTTTTTTTTTTTTAACAGTTTATTTGAGACAAAAGCTTCTCTTCTCTTTATTTCTATTGTAATGGCTTCTCTTTTATTCTGGGTATGTACAGAATTTTATTGTTGCCAGTAATGTCTCTCTACTGGAATAAAGTGCATCTTTCAGCATCTTCAGAGTGGCACTCTCCCTAGGATACTCTGAAATTATTTTCTGCATGCTAGAGAACAGCCATGTGGAGGATATGAAAATTTATCTGGCAGAGTGCCCTCTCTCCAGCAGCACGAGTGCTCTGAGTGCCACTGCCATTCCCCAGTGATGAATGATGCTGTGGTGTGGCAAGGAGAAAGCAAGAGGCAGTTCCTGAGCTTAGCTAACAAAACAAAGGCTTTTTTTGTTTTCATGTCAGTCTAAGAACATCTCTCTCACTTTGCCAAATGAAAAACTTTCATTTTGAACATTTTCAATCCTTCATGTCTAGAATAACTGTAAGGTTTGAATTCCCTCAAGGACAGAGGGGTCTGGGCAAGGAAGGGCTGGCTGTCTCCCCAGTGAGGCTGCTCATGTAGTATCAATAACTGAAGAGGTTTGTGTTTGTGATTGGTAAGGCAGAGCCTCTGCACAGAGTTAAAACCACCTGAGTGCACACAAATGCATTGCCTGATTTTGAAATGCTCTGTTAAAGATTGTTACTCATATTCATGACTAGATTTTAGCCTGTAATAAAAAGACCTACTGTTGAAAAATTATTATTTAAATTATGATTACTTAAACCCTGGGCAGCCTGAACTCTCTTGAAGCAACTTAGCATATTCAGTATTGTACTCACCTGGGGAGACAGTAAGAATTGCCCACAAAAGGTGGTGCCAATAACAGACACTAAACTGTGAAGGGCTAATGTTGTTAGCTGAGCTAGCAGAGGATTCTCATCCAGCAAGCCCTAGGAAGTAGACTGTGAGTGGACAGATGTAAGAAATCCATGTAGCATTGACTGTGTAAACTCCTCTTGCCCTGGAGAAAGACAGAGGGATTTGCCAGATGCCTGCATGCTGTCCCAAGAGGAAGGAGTTGGCTTTAGAATTGCTTTGCTCGCTGAAGTGTTTCCAGAGATTGAGAGGCATTCAATGAAATAGCCTAGATGGTCCTCACAGAAGCTTTGCCACTGTGTGGAAAAAGATCCCTGACTTTGGGTTTTGATGGAAATCGTGACTTTTTTTGGTACTGGCAATCAGGGATCGAGCGAGATGGGTTGTGTCTTTCCTTTGCTTGCTGACTGTTTCTTGGAAGGAGGATTCAGGGTGTCATAGGAAGCTGGGTTTGAGGCAATATTATCTCCTTTTCTGTTTAAACCCCCTGCTTGAGAAGTAGTTTGGTTTGTCTCTGAAGGGCAGGAAGTGGCACCTGCAAGGCAGCGAATAAAAAAATGTCACAGAAAGGGAATGTGTCACAGGTGGGGTGTGGGGGATGTTTTAATCATGTGGGTCAGAGTGTAAGTGTCTCAACATAAAAATGATCATGTCTTTTGATGTAATCTGCAAATGGGATTGTGCCAGAAAAACACCTGACCTGACAAACCAGATGGCCAGCTAGTCCCATTACTGCTTAGGGACCTTCTAGGATAGAGGTAGTGCTTTTAGATATGGTGATACTGATTAGATTATTTGTCACATGTGTTCAGTCACTTTTTGCATCTAGGTAAACTTCTGGTGTTTGTAACATCCTTTGGCAAGGAGTTCCACAGATCATCTAAGCCTTACTGAAAGGGCTACTCTTTGGAGTTTTTTAATGTCTCTCTTGTTTGCTTTTGTATCCAAGTCTTTCCTCACTTCCTATTTTTCCTGCCGGGTCTGATGTCTCTCTCTAGCTTTCACAGTTCTGTTACATGACTCTGGGGACATGATGCAGTATGCAGAATATGGGTACACCATAAATGTGTACAGGTGCATAACAATGCACCTTTGGTATCTATTCCATTCCTAATTGGTCATGCCATTAAATTTGCTTTCTGGCCACTGATGAGCAATGAACTCACGTTTCCACAGTTCTCTTATGATGCTAAGCCCTTGCTTCAAAGGAGTGATTGTCAAAACTACTCACAGTGTGTGTAAAGTTTTTGGTTTTCTTAATGAGGGGTGCTTTATCTACACTGTACCCCCTCTATTTTTACAACACTTCTGTTCAGTATTTTGACAGTTCTTCGTGGTGAATCTTTTTCCTTAATAATCTGATTAATTTATGCTTCTCAGGAAAGTCTATCATTACATTATATGATTGTTTTCCTAGATTATTTCTGTATGTGTTGAGTAGGACATATCCCAGTGCAGATTCCAAAAGGACTTTTTTGGTGACCCCTTTCTCCTCTTTTGCCTGTTAATGATCATTTGAGTTCCATTATGCTATGGCAGGTTTTTTTAAACCACCACTTTTTAAAAGAATCTTAGCTGAAGATGTTGTTGAATTCCTTTGTATTTGTGAAGGAGGAAGATTTGAGATTACCACAGTAAGTGTCTGCTCCAGCTGTGCCATGCCACAACTGGTCTAAAACTGACTGCCATCAAGTAGTTCTTTAGAATAATTTAAGGGAAACTGAAATGAACAGCAAATTGCAATCACTATAGCAAATTGCACATAAGTATAAGTTGCTAAATCTGGGTTTATTTTCCATTAATAGAACATCAAGAATCAAAAAGAGTTTATTTTGTTATTCTGGTGCTGGATTACCTAAGAAAAATGAGATTTAATATTGCAATCAGAAGGACAGTCCTGATGTACTTAAATGGGGAGAGAAGAGGTCTCATCTGCAAATATTCACTGCTAAGCTATCTTAACTAATCAATATAGAGTTTACATGGCCATAATCTTAAGTTTAAGCTTATTCTATGCATTCAGAATGAGTTCTGCATTCTAAGGTACTGAAAGTGTTTTGTTTCCTCACCGATATGATCGATCTGAAAATTTTTCTAAGTGTTGTTAAACCATGACTGGGGTGATCAGAGGATAAAGCCTGACCTGCTGATAAACCATATGGTACTGTTTCCTATAATAGTGATGTCACTCCCTTCCCCCTACACACACAGTGACTCTTAAGGACTCATTTCTTAACACTAAGTGAACCCAGGTGGCCTTGTGAGTGACCCAAGTCTCTTTTTTGGTCTTCTCCAATGATGCATGTTAAGATCACTTGGATGTTTGTGTGATGTGAAATGTGCAACTGGAAAGAAACTGCATGACAGACTTCCAGCCACTAACCCCACAGGAGGAAAGTAAAATATACTAAATGAGATGAAAATTAATCATTGCTCCCCATATATTATTGACTTATTCCAGCTCCAGTCCTATCAACAGAGAATTTTGTGCAATTTTATGAAAAAGAGAGAGGTGAATGAATACTTATAAGCTGACATCAGAAAGGGATATTGCAATAAGCCTCTACATATTCAGAAATTTAGGAAAGTGAATTTTCTAGTTCAGCTAGATAAATTACTTGAAAGCCATCTCCTTGCCTAATAAATGAAATTATGTAAGTCTTGTCAGTTATGGTACAGCTCGACAGGTGGGAAAGGCTTGAAATGTATTCAGACTGCTGCGTAGTCTAAAGATCCCTGTTGCCAAAAAGTTACCTACAAGTAGTAATATTGATGAAACAGGTTAGTAAAAGAAAAAAAATTAATATAGTGCAGCAGTGGGGCACATCAGTCTCCAACATGCTTTGACAATCCATAACAATACAGGAAACACTCTGTTCGGGTAATTGTTGCTGCTTCTCAAGATAAATCAATTTGGAAAAATTAAGTGTGGGGTGACATGAAGGCAATAGCAATTTATCATGCCAGTACTCTTGGTTCTGAAACAAGGCAGTACAGCTAAAAAGGCTCTTTTCAGTGAATTCTGATGAAGTTGAGAATGATCTAGCACTCCCTGGGATTCTTTTACTATTGAATTTTAAAAAATATGATAAAACAGCTATATTTAAGATAGCTAAATTGCCATAGATTAGACTGTCTTATTCTCCTGCTAAATGGTCTGTGTTTACAGAGAATGGAGGCTTTTCTTCTTGTAACTTAGTTACAGTCAGGAAGACCCTGATGGCTTCATTACATTTGAGCCAGGACAGAACTGTGCAAAATTTATGTCCAGGAGGACAGTGAGGGTTTCTTTATCATGGGAAAATTGTAAATACAGTTTAGAGGTTGGGAATCTCTTAGCAATTTTATTTAACTCTCACTAGCTCAGGAGTAATGGTAACAAATAAATCAAACACAACTATGAAACAAGAGTGGTAGAATACTCCAGAAAAAACACATTGTTTTTTATAATTTCAGTACTTGAAAAAAATACTTTGTAACTATTGAAGTTAATTTTTATTATTCAGTATCAGTATGCCACTGTGAAGATAAGGAAAATGTTGTCCCTTCCGAGTGGTTTAAGATGTTCCCAGACAATTATTTGTAATAGGATCAGAGGGTGCCAATGGTTCCTGACCAGCAAGACTATGAGAAAGCTTTCTTGCAATGGCATTTGGGGGAAAAAAAAAAAAGTGAAACAACCCAATTCATCAACAAAATAGATGCTTTCCACATGGCTGCAATCCAGTATCTGTATAACAGTAACTCTTTATGAATCATTTTTCATTAGCTGTTGAACCAGAACTGCTATTATGGTGTTCCAAGGCAGTGCCTGATTTGCTGAAAAAGGTTTTCCTCGTGTATCTCAGAGTGAGAAAAATAGGTGCTTACACGGTGTCACTAATGTGGGGTTTTATGATCAATGCTCTAGGAAGTGAACTGAAGTGATCAAATATTGCAAATTAATCTGCAGCTTCTGAACACAGGCCTCTCATCTCGTCATGATTCATCATCCTGTGATCTTTTGAAACAAACAGGTCTGCTAGTCTTGGTTAGAAAACAGGGACAACAGCTGATTCAATTCTTTTTTACATTAGAAAGGGAGCAATGAACCTTTCCAGAAACTTCAGGAAAAATAACTCTTATAAAGTTTAGTGGCATTTGTGCCACATGTTAGTAACTGACATAAAGACATCAGGTGAACTAAATCCCAGGAGAAGGTGAAAGTCAGAGCTGGTTTTTCCTGGTGAAAGCATTCATGGCAGGACTTTTATGCACCCACAGGATCACAGAATATACTTTATTATTATTTCCTGAGGAAAATGTATTCTGCTGCTCCTCTAGATAACAGTCTTGAAACTTTTTTCAAGAAATATTTTAACATTAAGGAAGATCTCATGCTTCAGATGTTTGTTCTGTCCTTTGAGAGGGTGATTCCAAGGCCCACACTGATAGCATTTGTAAAATAGCACATTTCTTTTTCCACCCACAGTTAGCCCTGAATGCTGGTTGCCTTTGCACACATGAAGGGACCCGTCAGTACTGGAAGGGCAAAATATTTTTTTTTGCCAATTAATGTAATGCACTGTGGAATGACACAAAGACTTTGGGTTACTTATGTAACTCCTTTTAATTCAAACCATCAAATTGTCAATGCTTTAATACATCGTAATACAGGTGATTTACAGAAACATTTGGCATGAAAACAAATACCCATCACAGTTTGGAAATAATAAACTAAAACCAACCAGTAAAATTGATTTTGCTCAGCCTCGTGCAAAAAAAGTTTTTCTGATTATTCTGTTGTGGTTCTTAATGGAGCAATTCCCATCAACACACTAAGTTCCAGCCAGAGTACAGCGTATTATGCATTAGCAATGAAGTAAAATGGCAAGACTCAGGCTCCTGTTTGTTTATAAACTAAGCCACAAACATCAAAGCTTGAAGTCAAAGAAGATGTCTGTGTGTATATAAGAAATGTCCTAATCAGTTGACTGTACCACAGATGCACAGAATGTAGTTGAAGTGTGTATGCTGTGAAATCTAATGAGCAATCTTGCTGTTGCTGATGAAGGTCTTGTCAAGACTGAACAATTTATTCATCATCACTGTGTCCGTACCAGTAACAGTACAACTGCTAAAACCACCAGATTAGTTCTATTTTTCCCCTAAAAAGTGAAACAGTAGAAAACATTCCACCCACTCATCCCACATTGATACAGCACACTCACTAAGCAGCCCTGGAAGTTAGCTGCTGGCACCAAATGGTCTTAAATGTGATCGTTGGCAAACTCAGATCCATGTGAAGAAGGAAAGGTAGCAGAGATTTCCAGCCTGCCCTGAAAACTCTCGCAGAGCAAGAACCATTGGAAGCTGCTTGCATAAAAAGACAAAATACAAATCCAGAGGCTGCCCCGCAGCATTGTGCTGTCTCACTGTGACAGAGAATAAAATACAACATGCAGCTGTAGGCGTGCAAGGCAAGTGTGGGAAATGAAGAGGAGTAAACATACCTTCTTCTACTTTGCGCACAAGGGATGTGTGCAAATTTTGTAGGATCTGTGTAAAAATTGAGTAAAATATTTTTTTTAACCGTGCAACAGAAGGTACCATCTGCAGAAATTGAAAAGCCATACAGCATATGGTAGTATTTTTTCCTCCTTTCATTTAAATGGTAGGAAGTCTGTTGATGTGGCTTCTCTCCCTTAGTAGGTTCTCTCAGTTACTTTTTCTTGACTGAGACAACACAGGTATTGTAAGAGGTACAGGCTTGTCATGACTGATATGCAGAAGACCCCAATGCAAGGAGGTTTCTCAGACCTTCCATGGGCATCTCCAAACCCAGAATATCCCCTGTGCATCACTGCAACAGCAAAGCTGCCTCTTTTGTGGCACAGTTTGGTGGTGTTCATGGAGTGCTCTGGCTGCAGAAGTACCAAGCACAGATTTACATGTGACTTGGAGCTTATATTCAAATCAAGGCCTCTTCAGAATGATGAGAAACAGTCCTGTATGGGGAGACAGCTCAATTTGTCATGCAGGAGATGAGAAGTGATCCTGTGGAGTCTCTTCTAACAGCTGAAATGTAATTCTGGGCTGCACAAGCTGATGCCATGTGAGTCCCTGCACCTGCGGTTCGGACAGACCTGAGCTGCTGCTTCCTCCTGATTGCTGATTTACTTTCATTACAGGCACACACTGCCTTGCTCTTTGTGTGCTCTAACCGGAGCTTGCTTTCAGAAAGCTAGATTTTTTCAGAGATTGTCTCTGTAAGCAATTTCTCCAGTAGCCTGATATGCCATATCCCATTAAAGTTTACAAAGCAGAGCCAGCAAGGATGACTAGGGATTAAAAAAAAAAAAGTTTATCTCTTGATTTGAAAATGTGCAAGTGAAGAAAATCTTGCCTTCAATAATTATATTGCTGAAAGAAATAGAGTTCATAGATAATGGAAAGGCCAGTGTAGTAATTGCTTGTAGTATTAAACAGTTGATACAGTGGGGAATTTGAATTGTTTGATGAGCTGATTTAAAGGTAGAGATGTTATGTCCTTTAACAGTAACGGCCAATGTCCTACCAGATATCTCATTTGAGACAGGGTTTTAATTCTCTCTTTTCTCTATCTTCCACCTCTTACACAAAGATGAGGCAATGATATCCCTCTAGTAATGGAAAGATATAAAATAACTGTAAAAATCTGCACATTTTGAAAAAGCTTTAAGCATCTTAAATTTGGGTAGATGTTTTCACTCTGGACTTGCAGGCTCCAACTTCACCAGAAAATACATCCAAAGGTCTTCCAGTTAGGTAACAATACACATATATGCCAGCTGATGCCTTCTGGTTTCACATGGGGTGAATCTGGTGTGAAGTGGATGAGTATAACCTCTTTAAAGTAGAGTTCTGTCTGAAAAATGTCATCGGTGCTGATCCTTTACTTCTCTTGTAGCTCTTCACTAGTTCTTGTGCTAATACACTGTAGTGTATCTACAGGCCTACCCACCCAAAACTTTCCTACAGAACTGATCTGATGTCAGGAAAGGTGGCCTTGATTATTCACCTTCATTTCATTTATCTCCTTCCTTTCTCCTCCTCCATCTTCATCCTTCTCCCTCCCCTCAAACACTCATTTCCTTTGATATGAGAGGACAGCAAAGACAGTTCAGCAGGCAAATGTGCTATCAGACAAGCCTCTGCAATTCTGTGAAGCTCTATAAACCTCCTGGAAAAAAAGAAAAAAAAAAAACAAAACCAAAAACAAAACAACAAACCAGATTATGTGCAAAGGGCTGGCTACAGCTTCTGTGGAGGACTGTCCTGAACTTTGTGCTCAAGGGAGGTGACAGCTGTCACCTTCTGCAAGCAAGGGGAGCAGGCCTACTGGGAAAATATCAAGGTTATTAAAGATCAAATGCTTGGAAGCTGGGGTGCTAAATTCTTCTGTGGATTTTCAAGAGACTCTTTGGCTTTCAAGAGTGCTGGCAGTGCTTGAACTCAGCATTTCTGTCGAAGCTGAAGCGGGTGGGCTCCACAGTGTAGTTTGCCCTGCTCTGTGTGCCCAGACCTCTGCCCAAGCTGCAGGTTTAGATGAGAACATGTGTGTGTGTGTGGTCCTTTTTATATGCCCAGGCAGGAAAGAGCCAGGGTGTGCTGTGATCTCATCCAAGGGATGAGATGATGCAGGACACTTGAGGCTGCACCATCTCCAGCTCTGGGACGCAGCCCGATTCCTGCACTGCAGAGCTGATCGTGGCATTCACACTGCACCACTGTGAGCCAGTGACTGCCAGGCACTCTTGAAGTCATGGTCCATTTATTCCTGCTTTTCCTATACATACTTAGACATCTCCTTCTTGGCTTCTGTGGTGGATTGCAGGGGGGAAGGGGCAACTGAAGGAATTTAACAACCACTCGCTTTGTTTTTCTGCAAATCTTTTCCAATACAACAAAAGGCGTGTTTTAATCAGTGCACAAAACTTCAACTATTAGGGCTCGGTGCATTAGTTTTGGGTGACTCAAAATATGGACAGGAGAGGGGGAATGACAGAGCATTCTGCCCTTCATTCTGCTGCCTTCTAGCCCTGAGTTTTATAGTGAATTAAGAAGCTCTGGCCCAGCCACCTAAAGCAATTAGGTCACTTTTCTTGTGCAGCAGCTCAGGGTGTGCACTTCTTATCAGAGATTCAATGAAGCAGATTTGTATTAGGTATTAAATGACAGCTGAGTGACAATAGTACTAGGAGTTAAGTGAAATTTTAAAATTCCCCAAATGGAAAAATGGCAACATTAAAAGCCTCATCTGAGACAATTATTCTTTTTTTTCCCTAGAATTATGGGAGACAGTTGGAAAGAATTTAAACAGAACTTTGTTGCTACAAGGAATGGATGCCAGAAACGGAAGGCAATCAGAATAGATCTTTATTTTCTGACAATAGCTGGGTTTGAAGCACTAGATGTGTTAAATAGTTTCAACTCAAACAGTAAAACTCAGTTATGAAACCATGTTCAAGAAATCTGAAAGGTATTACATTTGCACAAAGATGGAAAGTCTGGGAGATCTGAGGGTGGATTGCAAATGGTTTGAGGAGGCAATCCATATTTTGCCCTAAGTCTTGATGTCCTTCATGAAAAATCAGGCAGTAGTAACATTTCAAGGCCAAGAAAAAGACATCAGAGAAACAAACCTAATGGTTAAAAAGAGAAGTTTGGTAGCCCATACAGCAGCTCATGGATTGTGTCCTTGAGATGTTGATTTTTTTTGGGTTGAGAGAGACCTAGACAGGTTCAAATGTACTTCTATAGAGAAAAAACTGCTCTGATACTTCTTGTGCAAAACAAAAGTTGTTATAAAATTAGTGTCTCATTGCTAAGAAAAGGTTGGGCATTCTCTCAAGTAAGTTCAAAATACTGTAAGGAAAGATACTGGAGAAAATTAAAAAGGCAGAGTCCACACAAAAAGACCTCCATGTGTAAAGCTATTTATGTTATGAAAAACAAAGAAAAAAGCCAGGACAATCCCTTTGCTTTAGAGGAATAGTTGTGGTTCTTACAGATTCTGTTGTTTGGCAGGAATTTAATTTTGGCAAAGTGTATTCAGCATAAACCAAAAACACAAGAAGTGTTACTGTCTCTTTGGGACTCGGTGGACAGTGCTGCAGTGGAAGATTAGTGGGCTATCAAAACAAAGTGTGTTCAGTTTTAGTTGAAGGCAGGAGCACAAGCCAGCAAAGTGGGACCTTGGAAAGCAATTATAGGCTGTAAAAGCAAAGCCAAAAAAAAGTGTTTGTAGAAGTGAGTACGTACCCTTTTTATCAGAATATGTGGTATACAGCCAGGCAGGAGAGAGGTGTATTTTGTGGTATCAGGAAAAAAAATATCTAATTACTTGAGGATATTCAAGCAATATCCTCTTCTCAGAACAGGAAGCAAATAACAGAGAGAATATGGAGTTGTTTCCAAGGGATGCAGGAGCTCCCACTGAAAAAACATCTTTTGTCTCTGTCATTAGAAAAGGTCTCTTAAGCCAGAGGTGTCAGGAGGAGCTGGGTAAGACCTGCTGCTCTGTGGCCAGAAGGGGTTTGGAGCCTCACCCTCTGCTCACAGCAGGCTTGGGGACAGCTGCTCGCAGCCTCTCGCAGCACGTGAAGCCTCAGATGCTCTTTTCAAGCACATTCACATGCTCCCCACTTGTGAGAAGCACAGGTTTGTTTGTCTATCACAAGCCAGGAGTGTGAAAGTGTTGTAAATAACACTCTGCCATCTTGCCCACGCAGGGCCCTCCCTTCTCTGGGCAAAGACCTCCCAGTGTTGCCTCCTTCCCTGGAACTGCTATGTTGCCATCACCTCCTGCTGGAGTGCTGCTTGCACGTGGGCCCCAAAGGCAGGCCCCATGCTCAGACAGCCCTTGCAGTTATTGCAGGTGCCATGAGGCTTCAGCAAAGTCTCCTGGCAGCTTCTGAAGTGTCCAGAGTTGCCTGCCATGGGCTGAACAAACGAAAATGCAAACCCTCCCCACTGTAATATAGTGAAGCTCTTCAGTGATGCATGATATGTCAACAAAAAGGTTGAAGTCATTGCCAGTTTGTCTTTATTTACAGACAAGGATGGAAGGCAAGACTCCCTGCACTGCTTAAGCAGCTTCCTGCCCAAATTACCCACTGAATCAGCCACCTGACCATGCAAAGCTTTCTAGTAGCCAAGGGGTTAGAAACCCTGATAAAGAAGCTGCACTTCTGAGGTAATAAGTGACAAATCAGTTGTTCGCACCTCTTTGAGCTGAAGAGAAGCACAGTCTTCTTAACAGTGTGGTTAGCATTGGAGGTTGGTGTTGTACCCATCACAGGCGCTAAGAAAAAATGTTCAAATAAAGCAGAAGTCAGTGACCATGATCTACAGGGCTAGGAAAAGGTCATACAGTGACCTGAGAGAGGAGCAATAGCTGAAACCAACCAGAGAGTGTAGCTGGTATTGTGATGGACAGAAGAAGCCTGCCACAACTTACTTATCTGTGACCAGGAATGAAAATTACTCCTTACTATTTGAACACAAAGCTGGATGGCTGCTGGCATAAATTACTGTTTTTCCCAGAGATCATGAAATTAATCTTACTGACAGTATACACTACAAATGTTAGTTCCTGGGTACTTTTCCTCTTTGGTGACATCTTGTTGTCTAGTGAGTACAGAGATAAAGGTTTGGTGACACTTTGTTCAGTAATTCATTTTATCTTTTCAAAACAATTCAAGAATTTACATTGAATTTGCTGAGCAGGGAATTTGAAGGAATTAGTGTTTTCCATTTTCACCCAGGATCATCCAAGAAAATAAAATTCCATTTCTTACCCAAGGAGATGTACCAAACCCACAAGGGAATCCTAGATGTGAGGGAGAGGTTCTATGAGACTAGCACTCAAATACATTTCAGAAATTTCCTGGTCTGACTTTTCTGCTTTGCATGGGACTATTTCAATATTCACTGAGCCAAAAACTGGGGTGAATTGCCTGGCACTAATCTGGGAAGTGGGGTAATTGTAGCTATGTCATGAGCTGTGTTTTAGTTGTGAACACTTGAGTGAACACATTTCTTAAGGTTCATAGTCATTCCCTTCCTTTGCTTTAATTTTGACTAAAGATGCCCAGAACAAGTTAAAATATTTTGGTTTGAATTGAACTTTTTTTTTTAAGAAACTTGGTTTGGATCAGACAAAGGAAAGTACTTTTGTTCTGCATGTGGAAACAGATGGGTAAAATTGTTCATGCAACCCCAATACCAGCCGTTTTTCACTGGGGGTGAAAAAAAGAGAGAATGGGATTTATCTGTGTTCAGTGATCTTTCTGCAACTGCAAAATCCTTAGCTAGGGGTGACTTGCAGCAATCCATGGTGTTAAATATGTTTTAGGAGTCAGGTCTGTTCCAGTGGCCATCCATTTGTGTAGCAAGAAAACCAGCGAGCAAGGACAGAGGTTAGAGACCAATCTCACGTTTGGGTTTTATGCACTGCTCTCATTACTTCCTCGTGCCTGGCTGGCAGCCAGAAGGGACAGAGCTGTGCATGGGAGGTGCCATGGAAAGAGCAGGGCTCTTTAGCCCTGAGTCAGCCATCTGTGGATGTGGCACTGCTGCTTCTGCATCCTCACCAGCTCGGTGCAGTGCTGGGCTTGGTGAACTCGCCCTGCCCTGGCAGCAGCTGAGGGCACCCTGCCCTGCACCCTGCTGCACATCCCCAGACACCCACAGGAAGTCACAGCCTGAACAAATGCTCTCTGCAAACCAGATGTCTGCATTTAACAGACCTGTTAAAATTAAAGGAAGGCTTGGCTCTGTCTTTAGCTGTTCAGTATTGCTCAACAGTAATTTTAGACCTTTTCAATGTTATGAACAAAAGGTGTAACTGAGGAGAGTCTTTCTCAGAGAAGCACAGTGCTGAGGATGTAGTCTGAAAATGCAGCTTTAGTCCCAACACTGATGATGGAAGTATTTGGCTGTTTAGACAGTTATTTTCAGTTCTGTCTGTCAAAGGTACCTGGAAATTATTTGAAACGCTTCATAGCACAAGATGCAGAGCAGCTCACTGCACTTACACTGTCAGGGAGTTAATGTTTTAAAAACACTTATTTTTTGTTTTCTTTACCTCAGAAGAAATATATTCTCTTTTATCTAAACAGTAATAGATCTGACTACTTTGCTTGCAAAAGCTGCCTATAATGTAGTTGAGGAGTTTGCTACTCATCTTTTTTCATTTTCAAAATGAAATAAAGAAGAATTAATTGCTCAGCTGCTACTCTGACATCAAGGGAAACTAACTCAGAAATTATTGTGACTGAGCTTAGAAATGGGCTGAGTGCCTGCAAGGAGGCATAGGAAAGCTAAAAGCAGTATAATTTTGCTTTATGCAGTTCTCTTTTTGCTGCACTACTGCAGTACAGTGTTCTAGTTAAGGCTTGAGTGTCTCAAAGTTGTTTTTTCTTGCTCCTAAGGCTGTGAGAAGCTTTGGTGCATCTTAGACAAGGGTCAATGAATCTGATGTTTGTCATCCTCAAGCATGCTTCAGGTCTCATGGGCTGGGAAAATTAATTAAGAAAAAATTGCATACTCAAATCTCACTGATGTCCCAATAAAGCAAAAATGTTCAACAAATCCATAACAACTTTTAAAAGAAGAAAAGAACCCCAGAGTATAACTAGGTCAAGGAGAATGGTAGGACAGTGGGTTTATTTAGACTCCAAGTTTCAGTAGCTGAATCTGGTTTAAGTCAGGGAAGAGTCAAGTTGCTCTGGACATTTTGAAGATGAAAAAAACTCTTACTGTCACTGCCCACCTTGAAGAAAGCAGCACTTCATCAAACTTGTCTGTTCTAGGAGAAAGCTTGGAAGACCAGGCCAGTGGTCTGACTACCATAATTCATCCGTGCTGAGACTGAGCAGAATATTACAGGAAAGGCTGCAGGTCTGACTTGCCCCAACTTGCAGTGGGTAGAAATCTGGTATTCAAACACAGAATTACTTCTTTAGTGCACTGGTACACGGGGGGAAAAAAAAAAAAAAAAAAAAGCATCTCTAAATGCAGCTGAAAGAATGACTTCTCTCTGCAGCTCTATTCCAAGGCCCATGCTTTAGGGCTATTCCCCCCTTCAGAGAGATCCCTGCTGCCAAACTTGGAGCTGCTTTCCCAGAGCAACCACTGAAGATGCTGGGAAATATAGAAGCAGAGAAGTCACCGCTTTAGTCATAACCAAGCAAAAAATCCCATTTCTGTGTCATGACTGGGGGCCATCTGCAGCGCTCTTGGTGGGTTTTCTTTAAGGGCAAGGCATTTTAAGGGGAGGTAAAATTCAAGTGCTGTGCTATGGGTAATTTAAGGCAGGGCAACTTGTGTTCTGGAGACTTTCTGGTCACAGAGAAAGGCAAAAGTAAGCTGCTAGATCTGTTTTTAAAGCTACCCTTGGGAAATACAACAGTTTCATTTATAACCCATTTTTTGTTTTGTTAAAGAGGCCAGCCTTGAATTTTACTGCAATGCACCGCAGGTAGCAAACCTCCAGCATGGGAAATGTGAGCAACAAAATTAATTTCGTTTTCAAAGAACAGAAAGATCTAGAAAACGAAATAAAGGTTACTTGAGTTTCCTATGACCGCAGTCATGCCTTGCTTACAGTGTATCAGGAGAGGCAATTAAATCTGCAGGTTTTTTGGATGCACTCCTGATTCTCAGCCATTTTCTCTTTGAGGTTTTAACTGTGGTTTAACTGCTGTAGCTTTATCTGGAGCTAAGCAGCTTGCATCAATTTCAGGTGGCTGCTGCTTATTAAAAATTGAACTATACCTTTTCTCTGTTCTTAAGGGATGTAGCTGAGGTTCTGAGATCACATTTGTGAGGAAATACACACGGCAGTTACTGGACTGCACAAGGAAGAGTGGCATGGGCTGCGTTTGCAAAGCTAGAAGGACTTGAAATGAGAGCAGTGCTGGTTTTCCACCATTTTGTTAGCACAGAAAACCTGACTGAAATAGAAGTATTCTTGTTTGTACTGTTGCTGTTTCTAGCAATGAAATTAGGTACTCACCAGTAAGCTGCAACTCAGGCAAGAACTGTTCAGGCAGCCACAGACAATTCTGCTGTTCATGAATCTAATCAAAATCGTGTCACTTGCTCCCTTCCTCTCCTCACAATTTGCTTGTTGCCTTCTCACAAAACAAAATTTTCTTTTCAAAGACTGATTGTTAAATCATGGCTCATAGCAAAATGAAGACCTCATAGGAGTCTCTAAGTGCTACCACAGTACAAGTCATTATTTAAGTAAATTACTTTCCTCATCACTGGCTTTTTTCCTAGAGTTCTTGCTTTCCTACCATAGTGGTAATCAGGGACAAAATGTACAGAAAAGAGGTTTAGTGAAGATCAGGATAGAAAATCAAGAACAGTAGCCTAATTTATAATAGCCTGACAAAATATAAGTTCTAACATTAAAAAGTGGTAATAATTTTAAAATATTTTAAAATTTCCCTACTTATAGTAACACAAAAACACCCTTTCACATTTCAAGTGTGGATATTCATAAGTCAGCTAAATTGCTTCAAAGCCTCACCTCTTTAAGCTAATGAGCTGGCTTCACACTGAAGCATGGGGAAAGTATTAATACCTTTTGTTTTGCAAGGTTTGAGTGTACAGGTCATAATCTCCACCAAAAAGGCAGTAAAAGCAGATTGGGGAAGACAATGACTTGATTTAATTGAGATTATTGCCAAGTAAATGTGTGTCCAGCAGTTAGATACAGAGCTGTTTACTTTCTAGATGCTGATAATATAACTGGGTGTATGTGAGATTGATGATCCAGTTTGCAATTAATACCAAATGATGGCAACATGTAAAATTTGGGTTATGGGAGAAGTACAATTAATGCAGATGACCTGTTAGAGCTCTGCTTTTTTAATTAATTTGTTAGGGTGTTTCTGTTGCATTGCTCCCTCTGGCTAGATTCTGTTCTGTGCTTTTCTTGTGTGGTGAGGGCAGGAATCTGGATGTGATACAGTCAAATTGACAATAAGAGAGATAAGCAACAATATATAGAACAGAGTGACAATTTCCTGCATTCCATTCAATTTATTGAAGGCTTTCTAATATGATAGAAAGATTGTTTCTCTCTTCAGGATAAATGCAAGAGGACTGCAGACCTATAGTGTATAGTTTAGCTTTTCCCATTCTTTTGGTTCTTTAACTGGTTTTTACTGCAGCAGCTTTTGTGATGACTTATTGCATTAACAAGAGTAAAAATGAACCTTTTTGTCATTGCAGCACCACCACCTCCACCCACAGTTTTTTCACAGACTTTTTGGAAAGAAATTTACAGCCTGCTTTATATGCACAATTAATAGTAACACATTCTCCTATGTTTTTATAGTCAAAGGAAAGGAATAAAATTCAATAGGACTTTTTTCTTCTGTATACATTTCCTGTACACTTACCTAAAACCAATTTTACAGCTAAGCTAAGCCTCCAGTTCCATATCTTAAATTTCATGTCTTCATTATGAATGCAAACAGTTACTGAAATCTCTCTGAATACATAAAAAAATTTCTAAATGCAATTCACTTTCTAATCACTGAGATTTCCTTCATCTGACTCCTCCTCATTTTTCATCTCTAAGGAAACAAGCATTCATTTTGCCATGAAAATAGGCTCTTGGTTTCTTGAGAGTTGACTAGTTCCCACTACAAATACTTTTTTCACCCCTTGCCTTAATTTATTGTCTAAGCCATCTGCTAGTGACATCAATGGTGATGTTCCAGAGGATTTTGATTGGAGGTGCAGGAGACAAGGCAGCAGGAGGCAGAGGTGGACTGTCCTCAAAGAAGATGAGTGATTTCCCAGTGAAGTAGAAGGAAGGAAAGCACAGAACATATTGGGGAGAAGTTGAACTGCTCCTACATAAAAAGATATTTTAAGCTCATGTCAGCTGTTAGAAATCCATATACAGAAAACTCAGTTTCAGGGACTGCTTTCATCATGCTAACACTATGCAAAACTGATCTTAAAAATATTAACAATAATTTATTCTCAGTAAACATAAGACTTTTCCTTTCAGGCACCCTGGCCTTAAATCCCCTTTCATGTTAGTTGGCTCTGATCCTTGGTTCTATTTTTCTGTCCCATGTTCCTCTCTCCCTATGACTGTTTGCTTCCAAACAAGTTCCCCTGCTACACATCCTTCCCAAACTAGCCTTCAATATCTTTGGAGAATTCTCCCCATGGTGCACTGGATGTCTCTAGAAGCTGAGTTTCATGAACCATACCTCAGTGCATTGTTCTCTACTTTGCAATATGGAATGTAGTGATAAGCCTTTGAACATGAGAAGCTGGAAAGTGTAAAGGTAAAAGATGCCTATGGGCAAGCAAAGATGTCTGTTTGCTCCAGGCACCATGACAGCATTGTTAGCCACCTTTCATCTGCAGAGCTTCTGGCAAAACAGTTTGATGATATTGTTGGAAGTATTCTGCTCACCTTCACTGCACACTGTGATGAGAAATAAATACAGAAACAATAAACGGCACAGTGAATGTTCATACACAAGTCACTCTGTTCTGAGGACATCATTTCATCCATTTTAAGTTGTGAGGGGAGGAAGAAGGACAAGGTAGCTGCAAATTCCAACGTATTTGACTGGTATTGGTGTGTAATGAACTAGTTGGCCCAAGTGTCAATGTTTGTAAAATGATCAAGAGAGGAGATGATTGCCTGTGTAGCCACGAGAAATTCAGATGATGAGACACAGATATTTAACAGAGACAAAAATATTGACTGTTTCTTTCTCTCCTCTGCCACAAGGGCTCAGGAGGAGTAGGATTTTCCCCTGCAGCATGCAGTTATATCACCAGTGCTTCTACTACAACTATAGCTGATCCTCCTTTGTGTTGCTAAAACAAGAAGACAGCACCCTTCAGTTACCACTCATAGGCTTCTCTGACCACCTTTAAAACAAAAAGAGGATCTATTTAGTAGGCCTGATCAACTAAAGGGCATCTTTCAAGCTTAAAAAAATTATTCTAAAAAATATTGAATATTTGTAATGCTTTTTCATAGCTGTTATTGAAAAGCTAAGTTTTGACACAGCTGTCTTTGTTCCAGTTGACAGTTTTACTGCTGTTGGTAGTGCTTCTAATTAATGCCTTGTGTTTTATCATATCCTTTGTGTTAATGCCCTTAAGAATTAAATTAAATGAGCCGCACTGCACTATTGTGTAATAGGCCATGAAAGGGCTAGACATGACATATCTGGAGTGGGAGGAGACACTGTGTATTCACACCCAGAGCATCTCCAGTAGCTAAGGAAGGGAATATAATCTTTATCAGGAAATTCATACCTGATAAGGAAGCTTCATCACCTGTCAGTGAGTTGTATCTGGAGTCACACAGAGACAGGTCTGATATCTCTTGACTCTGTTGAAATGGTAGGCCAAGTCTTCATGTGAAGTGAGAGGGTGTTGGCCCAGTGAAGTCAGTTAATTTGTGTCTGTTTTCATAAAGTGAAATTCTAGTTAACTGGCCACTGGAGTTGGTTTGATTTTTAAAAGCAGAAACTAAAATTGGTAACAGGTTCCTCTGCTTGTGTACTGACTGATAACACACACAACTAGTGTCCAAGCATGTAGTGTTTGAGATGTTTATCTCTGTTTACAGAAAAGGCTTAAAGTCTACAGCAAGCCACCAGTTGTTTAAATAGATTGGGTTTATCTGTGCACTGCTGACAGCAGTTGAACAGACAAATAAGGCTTTTTTTTTTTTTTTTAATATGCTACAATAAAGTAACTTGCTTAAAGGAGGATGATGACGAAGAAAATACAATTGAAGCAATGGTAAATAACCCTTGAGTATGTCAGGACAAGGACCCTTCCAACCCAGACCATTGCATGACTCTACCCTGCTAACTCCTGTTATTAGCAAAGGATATTTCTGTTCTACAGTAGTGATGAAAGGCATGAATTCTCAGAGTAGGTGAAAGTGATTCTGCCCTGGTAACAAATTGACAGCCACCCAGTGAAACAGGGAGTAACTGTGATTGACATATAACTGGAAGCAGCAGGATTTTGAGTGACATAAATGTGTATGATCTTATAGGACTGCAATGTGGGTGGATTAACAGACACAGACATGTAGAAGTGAAAAGCAGTTTCTTGATGCTGCACAGGATGCAAGTTTGAACACAAAGCTCTTCAGGAAGTGCCCTGAAATTCATACTTGTCTTGTCTTTGTCTATCTTTCTTCAAGACAATATAACAACAAGAAGAAAAGCTGACAAAAAAAACCAAAAAAGAATAGCCCACATCCTTGTCTGCTCCTTTGTGTCACAACGTAGAAAGAGCATATCAGAGAAATCCAAATTCTTTCACACTGGCACAACTTTAAAGTCTTGGTAGTTTAATTCATGTAAGCATCTAAAAGTTTGGCTGATCTCTGTTTTGCCCCTTCCTCTTAGTCTTGAAAAAGTAGCCCAGAATTACTGGGGGAAGAGGGGGATTCGTTCCAGCATTAATGTGTTTTGTTTCACACTGAAAAGAAAACAAAGAACTTCAAAATAAAAAATGAGTGGAAAACCTGACAAATCATTCTTGAGTCTCTGAAATTATTTGTTTAGGTTTCATTCCAAATTAAGACAATGGCTTGCTATTTTGTTTTGTTTCTAAATGAGAATCAGGCTACCCTTGACAGGCATATTATTCCAATGGCCATGCTCTATCCTGTCAGGATCTGCTGGAAGAAAAAAAAACCAAAGGAGGCTGCAACTTTTATGATAGGCTAAAAAAGATAAATTAACAATGTTTGGGATTGAAATCACTTTGTATTTTAAGGTCTGTCTTAGTGCAGAGTATTTGTAGTTAAAACAATCTGAAGAACTGATATAATTAGAAAATGATAGGTAGTAAATATTGTTAGTTAATATTTTGCCCAATGTCTACATTTTTCATTTTCATTTTTGTAGCTGCTTAATAGACTTTAAGTCCAAACTTCTGGCTATTCCCTCTGACCTGATGAATTCTTAGAAGTCCGCAAAAGAATTCTTAGAGGTTTTAAAGTATGCAGAAGCTGCAAAGCCAGCTATAAAAGTAAACAAGGAAAATCAATACCAGTGATAACTCCCATGTTCAGAAGGACATCTTCCTGCAATTTCAGTTCTCCTCTCCAAAGCTGCCAGGAGCTGTGGACTCCGCTGTCATCCATCACGTAGCATTGCCTGCACTGAGACTGATGCACTGGGCAGCAACTGAACTGTTTGAGTTCAGCACTGTTGTTTGTTTTGCTTAAACTTGTATGTGTCTATGGAAAGTCTCTTTTTAGAGTTACCTGGTCACTGTTTGCGTTTCTTTCTCCTTCCAGCACTTTCCTAGCATTAATTCTGTTCTTCTGCCTGAAGCCTTCCTATTTGTCCGCTGTATCTCGTCTCACCCCCAACAGTCATGAGAAGAAAAAGTGCAAAATCAGTTTTCTGTACATATCTGTGTTCCCTATAAATCCAGGTGGCAGACCAGGTGTGTTCTGAGATGTCTGCTATCAGTAAAATAGCTACGAGCCTGTGAACAATAATTCCCTATCTGTGGCAAAATAGCCTTCTCTTCTGCTCCAGTATTCCAGTTCAGTGTGGAGGCTATTTTCAGAGCTCCTAAGGAGGTATTTTAGAATTTACACAAAAGGAGAAATGAGAGTGTTAGATTCAAATGAGAAAAATTTGCCATGATGAACAGAGAGACCCTCAAGCCATTTACTTTTGAAGGTTCCAGCAAGAAAGCAAAGGCATTTTCCAGACAGTAAGGAAAAGGGCTGATCTGCTTCAAAATTCAGCATCTGCATGGGTGTTGTTGTGTAGGTCCAGCACTCTGTGGTTGGAATGTATTCCTTCAAAGCTTAATGTCTAAGCTGATATATTTTTTGTGTGTGTGCTTTTTTTTTTTTTTTTTTTGCCTTTCTCAACTTGTCTTCTGAGACCTGCAGTGGTGAAGTGGGGGAGGTGGGAGATTTTATACTAAATTAATTAACATCTCTGAAATATTTAAAAATATGAATTTCACAGCTTGGTGTTGGTAGTTTAGAAAACTTTATGATTTTGCTCACTCATGCTCTGCATTGCTTGTATATGACTTTCCCAGTAAAATATGCTTAGGACTTCTTTTCATTCATTAAGCATAAAGAAAAAATTTAAACATCATTACAGAAGTAAAAACAGCTAATTTGTCACCCTACCAGGTATTTAAAGATACAATGTTGTGTTAGCAATTTGTCCAAAATGTTCTTCCTATAAGGTCCTGTTGTAATAATCTCTTCTGTTGAACACTTTTCCTACTCTGGTTTCTTTTCCTCTTTAATATTCCACCTTTTCCTTTGTTCATAATATTTAGTCTAATAATAAATAGTGTTATTCTCCAGTTGTCCACATTACAAAACATCAGCTCAGTGTTGCACAGAGATGAAAAGGTCAAAGGGAATGTTAAGAGTTACTAAGAAAAGAATAGTATAGAAACTGTCATCGTACCAAATTCCCGGTACATTTCCAACCTCGACAATTGCAAAGAACTAGAAAGACTACAGAGAAGCAGTGCAAGTGTGATTTAAGGTATAGGGTGGTTTATACACCCTATATATATATATATATATATACACTATGAGGAAGTGCTCAATAGTTTCATTAGCTTGGCAAAATAAAAAGCAGGAGATGTTTTCCGGATCTATAGAAGATATGTGGAGCACAGAAAGTGAATAGGAAATGACTACTCATTATTTCTTGCAACACAGGAAGTAAAGGACATGCAGAGAATTTATAAGCTCTAATAAATTTGCTTTAATACAAACTCAAAACAGTAGCTTTCCTCACAGCACGTAATTGAAACTCGGCACCACAGGATTTTGAGGAGGCCAAGATCAGAATGGGTGTCAAAAGCAGCCTGAACAAATTCAGAGGAGAAATAAATTTGTGGCTACTGAACATGATGCTCTACATTCACCCCTTATGTCAGTTCTTTAAAGCTATTACTTGGCTTGAAGTTACAAGTTTATTTCAGGAAAAGATCACCCAGAATTTATCCTGCTTTTTGTAGTCCTTCCTAAAATAGTACTCACGTTCTCCTTCTGCTGAACAGAGGATACTGAACTAGGGGAACCTTTGGTCTAATTTTGTGCCATTATTGTTACATTCCCTGAATGATGTCATTTTGACATTATGCTCAGAAACCTGTTCCTATATTGAAGTGTAGTGAGTGATTTATCTCCTGAAGATTTGGGCTTCATCTTCCTTGACATCATTTGATCTCACCAGAGCAGACATGTTGGTCTTGAGCAATGTAAGAATCACTATTCCAAGGAAACATTTTGTTTGTGTGAAGATTTGAAAAAATATTATATTTCCAAAAGCTAACAAGAAAATGGAAAGAGAAGTAACTCTGAGTAACCTGGGAGATATGTTTCTGACTGAACTTTATTAATGGTAGTTTCCTGCTGTGGTTATTTTCATACATTTATTGAGCAGAGCTATTTTTCTCACTCTAGTTATGTCTTATAAAATTCCACAGTGTAGAACTTTCACTCATGCTTGCCAGGGATAAAGCATTGGTGTGCTGTAATTTAGCTATAAGCAAGGTGGCTTAAATAGTGGTTATGGCTTGTCTTTAATCGGCAGGTTTAGGATATGCATTTTTGTTCTGTAGAAACTTTCAAATTTTCTTTTCCATCTTTCTTTTCCCACTGCAGCAGTGACTGCTTATGTGCTCTTTAGTGGTCACAGGACCATGCAGCTCCCCAGAGGGATAGGCAGGGCTCTGCTGAAATAACAGTTGCATTTGGGGCAGGAGTCAGCAAAATAAATAAGAGCCTGTATTTCTGAAGGCTCATTTTTGCCAATAGGGAGATCCTCATACAGTGTGAAGCAGCACTGTGTTAATCTCAACAGAGCTACTTTCTTTGATGGAGGTTAAAAATCTGGACCCACGTGTGCAAGATTCTCTTCTTAAGTGGATGCAATTATCAGCACCACGCCTGGGTGAGGTTTTGCTTCTGTCTCCTCCTCTCTTTATGGCCCAGCAACCCCACAATTGCACTGTTAATCTCGTTGCTTTTCTGGCAGTTATCCATGCTCACATGGCAAGCTGCATTTGTGGCTGCAAGCTGCTGGTTGCACAAGTTTTGATACCACAGCCTTGGTGGCAGTAAAAGCACAGCAACGCTGCCTGTGCTGCAGCCTTACTGCTGTCATCATGTGACACTTGTTGCTGAGTCTTATGAGTTTGAAGGCTAAATTTGGGCAGAAAATATCTTGTCAAGTTGACTGAAGGTAATACTTTACACCCTTGGTATAAGAGACATGGCAGATGCTAAACCTTGCATCCAGAGGTGACTGGCACATTTTATGTCATCAGCTGCAACACTTGCACCTTTCTTTCCCTAAAACGGACCCAAGATTTTGTGAGAGATGGTCCTGTGCCACACACTGCAATTGGAAAAGGAATGAAATACATGGATTGGCTTCCACCTAGCTGACTCCCTGCAGGCTACTCCATTCCCTTTAACTGACAGGAGCAAAGGCAATGGGCACAAACTGAAATACAGGAGGCTCCATCTGAGCTTCAGGAAACACTGTTTTACTGTGAGTGTGACACACATTGCCCAGGAAGGCTGTAGAGTCTTCCCCCACCTTGGAAATATGCAAAAGCCATCTGGACGTGATCCAGGGCAGTCAGCTCTAGGTGGCCCTGCTGGAGCATAGGTGCGCACCAGATGGTCCTCCAGAGGTCACTTCCAAACTCAGCCATTTTGTGGCAGAGCCCCATATAAAGTGAAGGCTGATATTTAGTTTACCAGCAAGTAAACAACCCAACCAGTTTGCTGCTGACAGCGTTTCACACGTGCTCTGATCCACACCAGGAGGGACTGTCAGGACACAAAAGAAGAGGTGGTTCTAGGCATTGCCCACAGTCATATCTGAGGTGGGATCAGACTCTCCTTACAAGAACAACTTCTGCACGTGGTTCCAGCTAGAGCTCAGGAGCCTGCAAGCAGGTTGGGCAGCTGGGGAACTTGGTGCAGAATGAAAAACCGGGAATGAAACGACCTCACAGCATTCCAACACATAAGAACCTCTTTATGTTGCCTTGCAGTAGTGCTCCCATCAATAAGAACTAGGCCCCTAACCTCAGGAAGAGTACCACTTAATGTCATTATTGTCAAAAAGTCAGCATTTGCCTGCTGCTGTCATATTGTGAGAAATCACAGCAATTTCCTATTTTTAGAACAGAAGTGCCAAACAACAGATAACATTCTGCAGTACTGTGCCTGAACAACTGCTGCATTTTTAGGGGCTTAATATCACACAGTGATATTTAATTGGACAGTGAGTTGAAACAGTAAAGTACTTTCTAAATGCTAAATATTAGTATTCCAAAGCATGAAAAAACAGAAAAAGGAAAGCCCTGCTTTCCTAAGTTCCTGCAGCTGATGCACAGAAATCAAGATGGACTGAAGCAGATTTTATCAAGCCACTTAAAAACAGAGATGTGGAAGCTTTGCCAGTGCTGACTGAGCAGCCATAGAGATGAAACCTTTCCAAATTCCTCTTTTGTAACCAGTGTGCACATCTTCCTCCAGCACTATAGCTCATGTACAAGTCCTTGCACAGCACGTGTGGGCATCGCTAATAAGATTTACTCTTTATCCATGCCAAGTTTCATCATCCACTGAGAAGGCAGCTTGCTGAGCAGAGGGAAGAGTTAGATTGTGTTGAATGCTGCTGATACTAATAAGAAACTTGGCAAGAATATGGTGGAATATTGCTATAATACAATAATGTTTTTAGCACAAACAAAAAAAATCATTACCAAACCTCTTTGAAATGCAGGAGGCACAATTTATAGGAAATTATTTGTATTCAAGAAAGTGGCAAATCAGTTACAGCAGGTTTTTACAAAGCCCATTGATATTATCATCACAGGCAGGTAGGAATAATACAGAGATGGGTTTGCCCTCCATTTCCTCATAAGATGTTGTAAAATATTTGGGGGCATATTCCTACCCTCCTGAGTGCAGAAAAAATTACCTGTCTTGGCTGGAGAATATGTCCTCAGAGTCATAGAACGTAGAGCTATAAACAGTTACAATTTGTGTAAAAAGTGCTTCTCTCAGGACAGATAAAATCTTTTGGGCTTGAATTTTCTTCCCCTTTTCTTATTCCTCTTTTCTCCTGCTGCTCTGCAATTCAATAGCTGAAAATCTCATTTACTCAATGTTTGAATTTGGATCCAGTCATGGTCTGTATTCTCTATTGTAGAAGCCCTAAGGAATGAATAGCTGCTTGATAATTTCATAGATTTTTTTTTTTTTTCAGTTTGCTAGTTTCAATATAGGTCATATCAGTGCCCTTCCCTAGTTTGGGCACCAAGGGAAGAGCACAAGCATGTTTACCTTATGTGATGACTGTTGGTTCTTCAATGCTTTGAAGTCTTTCAGCACTCTGTTATTATGCACGTACCTTGAGTAACATGGATGACATATTTAGGTATAAAACATCTTCTAAATTGAACATTTTAGCTAGGTGAAATATTTCTCACACATGGCAGATGTAAGACACTGATAACTAGATACTAATTAACTAGTTTAAAAATAGTCTTGTGCAGAAACTAGAACCCTAGCATCCAACGGATCGTGAAGCAGGTAAAGAGTTTTTCCCTAAAATACCAATGCAATTTTATAGCTATGAATTATCGTGCATTCATTCACTATTATTAAATGTAATTCTGAAAATCAGAGAGCATTTTACTTTCTAGAGGGCTTCAACTCTGCTGACTGGTAACCAGATGCCGGATTAGTCAACTCACCTAATCCCTTGTTTGTGTTGCTGAGTCAAATTGTGATATTTTATTCGTATTAGGTAGCACCTGGTCGATTTAAACAGGATTACCCATGCTGTAAGATAGCACTAAACATGAGTGAGTACAAGGCATGATTCAAAATGGGTGTCTCACTGGGATGTCAGAGTAAAATTTAACAATGTGAAGGAAAATGAACTCTAGCCCAAGATACCATAATGTCTCAGTAAAACCATACTGAAGTATTCTGAGCTGCACGTCATTCTTTGCAGTTCCAAGAGAGCAACAGAGGACTTGGAGAACATGTTAATGCTCGTACAACAGCATTTTATCCCAAACATAATTTTTAAATTGATAATTTTGTACAATTTCTGCAATGTGTGTTTGATTGCTGTCAGAGGAAGTCAGGCAGGAAACTACCTTGGTCCCTCAAATTCAGTATTATTGTAGTCACCCATGAAGACATGTTTTAATTCTTGTTCTTACTTGCATTTAAACCAGAGGGAACAGATGACAAATGAAATCACCACCTTCAGTTGCTTGGGTCCCACAATTCTACCCCTGAGAAACATCCTTATTTGAAGTATTTGACTGCTAACATCATCGGTTTGATATTTGTTAGTTAATTATTTGGAAGGTGGGGGAATAGAATGATGATTAAATAAATCTGTTAGATATCCATCAGCTCTTCCCTTCTAAGTACGTCAGTGTTACTTATAAAATAGGCCTCTGATGATTTCACATTTTCGGAGAACTTGTCTGGCTTGGACTACTGCAGCTTTTGCCTGGGTGTTGGAGAAAGCTGATTTTGATATGACAGGGATGCTTCCCTGGAAAATGTTCTGCTGAGAAATATTTTTT
Organism: Passer domesticus; assembly: GCF_036417665.1. Taxonomy (NCBI): domain Eukaryota; kingdom Metazoa; phylum Chordata; class Aves; order Passeriformes; family Passeridae; genus Passer; species Passer domesticus. The sequence goes on along the minus strand of NC_087478.1, from coordinate 48,154,407 downwards.
TAATTATTGGGGGGGGGGGGGAAAGAGGTGATTTTTTTCACACAGATGTTAAATTTCCTAGAATTAATCGTGTAGAAAAATGCCTTTGAGGCATCGCTCGGTCCATTAACTGCAATGCCAACAGCCAGTGGCTGGAGTTGAATACTAACAGACTTTATAGCTCTTTACAGTAATAGACAAAGCCAGACAGATTCACAGCTCAGCCTGGCCCTCCTGTTCTTACCTGCTGCCTTCTGTGTTTATATCCCCACTGCCTGCAGTGTGCTTCCTTTTTGAACAAGGAGACATGAATCTAAGTGGTGTTGGTTTGCTTATTTGTGTAAAAATTATACACTCAGCAAACCAGGATCGGTCTCTCTTCCTCCACTTCCAGGTAGTACTTTAAAATTAATGCTATTGCAGCATTATGTCAGACACATGTGCTTCATGACACATGGAGCAAAACAGGAGAGTAGGGAACAGCTGAAAAACTAATTTTAAGGATTACATTTCCAGAGATAAATCTTTATTCATAAGACAAATGTGAAAAAAAAATACCAAAGGAAAAGATGTTGGTGTTATTTCATGTATGCATGTTCTTTTGTTGGCTACATGAAAGCTTTTAATAGATTTTTTCATACAGAATGCAGTGTTCTAAATCATAGTGTCTTTCCTAGGGAAGGCAGGCAGTCCTTGTTCACTTCTGCATTGCAGAACTGAGTTCAGCACAGAGGTGTATAGCAGTGGGGATATAGGCTGTCATGGGCTGTATGTGCACCTATTTTGGGTTCTTATCTCCATATTTCACTTGGGCTATTAGGACCACGCCTTCCTTGTTTGTTCTAAGCTGGGAGTCTCCAAGACAAACTTTGCTGCAATGGGTTATGACAATTTAGTATGCAGACTACTTCTCTGAGTTTCTACTACACCAATATTCATAGAAGATGCTGACCTTGGAATCAGCTATGGATGAGACATAAACCCCAAAATACTTAATACTTTGAGTGGCCAGTAATCCTAAACTAAACTTGAAAGGATAAGTGATTAGCTTTAGGGCCCTGATAATATTACATTATACACAATTAAAAGTTCCTCCCTCTAGTTTCTATAGAATTTATGCTATTTCTTCTCCAAGACTTCCCATGGTGGGTGCTCAGATATGATAATGAAGGGAGCAGATAGCTAATTATTTAATGGCTTGTTTATCTGTTTGCTATGTGGTATCCCTGCAGCAGTCTCATTTCTTTGTTTGAAGTCTTTTATACACATGCATTTATAAGACACTTGGGAATGTGAGGAGAAAAAGCAGCAAATAAATATGTTTGGAAAGCATATGTTGTACTAAATCTGCAAAGGGTAAGGAGCTTCAAAAAGGAGAAGGAAAGAAAATGGGCTCCAACTTAGGAAAGCAATGTGAGAGATGCTGAGTGAAAAAAGAACAGTCACCCAGCTGGGATTTGTTATGTGGCAAGCTTTGGGCTTTTTTAACAAAAGCTGTGGAAGACCAGAAATCAAAGGTCACTGTATATTTACCAGCTTTTCTGAAGTATCTCTTCACTAATATCAGAATATCTCATAGAGACTAATCAGTTGGTCTTCAGAATATCCTTATGAGTTTGAGAGATTTAAGCCTTGTTTTATCATTGGGGGAATAAAGAGATTATTTATCTAAAACTACACAGGAAATCTGTGATTTATAATAAAGCAGGCCTGCATTCAGTGCAGTGACTCAACCATAAAACCAGCCAATCTTCTTTCAGAGTTACAGGGCACTAAGGGAGGGTTGTTGGTGCAATTCACAGTCAAAGGAGAGAAGCTGATGAGAGACTGCCCCCAAGTATAGATGGAGAGGGTTATGTAATTCTGCTTGTCAGGGAAAATCTACCTTTTTTCTTGTGTTTTTATTAAAGGCAGCGCCATAAATGGATTTTCAGCTAGCCCTTTCTGAGTATCTCTGATGGTAGCCAGTCTTAAAAAGCCAAGACCCTTATAATGAAATCTGAGACTGTTTTGAGATTTGCCTTCATGTGGTCATTTTATGAAAAGATAGAAAACTTGTGTGCAGTGAAGATGATAACACCCACATTGCAGGAAGTTAAAGCCCTTTAGATTGATAAATGACAGATATAGCTAACACACAAAAAGGGAAAAAATGTCCTATTTATTGTTCCAGTTGGAGTTTAAAGCAGAATGACTAATACTTGGAAATAGGACAAAAATCATGTTATTTAAATAAAATTTTCCCGTTTTGTGTTTTCCTTCAGTTTTTAACCATACATTGCTAAGGTTGTATTACAAGCATTATCTCTGTTAAAACTTTCAGTCATTGGGATTGCTGGGTCAGCTGACCACATTTTGTGCATAGCACTGAAGGAGACAGTTGTCATGCACTGTGGTCTGAGCACATGTCATTATTTATGTTACCTCCAGTGAGAATCACCTTGTGTCCACATTCAATATGGTTAAGTGAGATTTTTATGAAGGACTTGCACATCCATATTGAAAATGCTGTAGTACATTGAAGAAGATTGATGCAGCTTTTATTAGCCCTATTAACTCACTCTAATAAGGGGTTCTCTGTCTTTCATCCATATTTTCAAAGTACATCTACCAATTGCATCATCTGCTTCTAAGAGATCTGAGAGCTCAGAAAAAATAAGACTGCCACCATCGTGGTGATATCTGACCTTTTCTGGGCAAAGACTGCAGCTTAACTGCAATTGTTAGGACTCCACTGATCAAAAAAGTTTCAGTTCACCACCTCTAGGACTTCTGAGTCCCAAAATACAATTTTATTATCCAGCATATTCTTTAAGGCGTTGTGGAGCACACACTAGAGGCTCTCTTATTCTTCAGTTTCTTAATTTTGGTTTTTCCACAGATAAATGCGAACAGAATTCAGTGTGGGCAAAAAAAAATCTAATGATTTCTAAGATTATGGTGATTCCCAGACAGCTTGAATTCAATATTACAATATGGAACTACTGATGTGAAAAAACAACAACAAAAAAAAAGGACATAAGATGTTAGGAATTTCTTTTATATCAGGATGATTTAATCTCCCATAGAAAATACATTTCTGAAGCTTCTTCAGTTAGAAGCTACACAGTGTTCCAAATATTTGAGAAACAGATCAGCTGAAACTGCTTGTGTGAAAATGTTTCCTTTCTGGAAGAGGTAAAAGGTTGTAGCTCATGTCTGGTGAGAATAAGAAAGCAGCTCAGGGAGGCAGAATGCAGAAAAGCTGCAGATTATAGTGTTTTTTTTCTGCCTTGGTTTAAAAACAAGAGAAAAAAAGACTAATAGTGAATAGCATTTTGAGTGTTAGCTAGTTTTTCATTAGCCAACAAATAAATTGTACTGAAACATTAGTCTCTACTCCCATGGTGATTAGATATTACAGTACATATGGTATGGAAACATTGAGGGGTGTTTGAAGACCTCACAACGCCCAAACACCGCATGCCGGCCAACTGGTGACCATACGCTGCAGCTGACAGAAACAGGGAGCTGCCTCCTGCTTTCCTGCACCTGGATTTGCTCACAGATAATTCCCACATGTTACTGCAGAGCAAGGCCAGCAAAGAATTCATACACTTCTGTTAGCAGGAGATGCAGCAAGTACACCACACATCCCCCACCAATAAAAGCAGATATATAATCTTCTGTTTGAAATGAGTTTGTCACATCACAAAAGATTTGTTTTCACCCTGTCCAAAAATTGCAGCACTTCTGTTTTTCTCTTGATGAAACTAGACAACATTACAACCTTTATGTTATACTGACTGCTTCTAAAATACAAAAATATTTAGGACCGATGGGTAAGGCTCAAAAGTGCAGCAACAGACTAAATGCTGTACACAGTGACTTTGGTTGGTTTGGACGGTATGTCAGCTTGAAGAGTCGTGTCCTGTAACTTTGTATTCAATATCTGGCATTTCAGTCTTAGAAAATCAAGGCAAAAATTCTGAGTAATTTTTTTCTCTTACTAAAGACTGGCTGGTTTGGAGAAATTTCCTACAGCAACTTCAGCTCAAGTGAAATTTGCAGCATCTTAGAAGATTATCCTAACAAAACTAACTCCTGCTAATATCAAGTTCACAAGCTCCTTCTTCCATTTTATGGTTTAAATGTTATATAGAGTTATTTACTCATTAGTAAATAATCGTGGTTTTTTTTAAACTTGTGTTGTATCCAATATATGCAAAAGCTGCACAAAAATAACTGAAAATATGCTACAAGTGGGCAGTTTCTTTTTGTTTTGTGGCACAGAGCCATAGTGATTTAGCTAACACTAGAATCCTGTTAACACAGACATCCTATTCCCATGTTATTCCAGAGTGAGCATTATCTGACATTTTATTCTGAAAGTAGTGACCTACCTGGAAAGTGGATGACTTTTTCTGAATCCTGCCTAGAACCCAAAGAATTAATTTCTCCTTTTATCTATATATCCTGTATAGTTTGTACGAACACCAGTAGTCTAAATTATATAAGACATCTGTAGCTGGAATAAAGCATAAAGAAAGCTGTGTTACAAATCTGCTGTAAGCACTCTATTGATCTCTACCCACCTTTTCAGAGCATTTAATATGGTTTCTGCAGCATGTCTGTTCTAGTACCTTTCAGTCCCAGTGCTATTGCACAGTTCCAACAAGAGTCCATTGCATTGATTACTTGTTATTCCCTACTGATGCTCTATTCCTAGTTCTGCACAGGCACCTCAGTCTTGACCCAAAGCAAGTCTTTGTCTTCCTAGCTGTGGGATCCCAGAGGACTTTCTGTCAAGCTATTTTAAGACTGATCATCAATAGGCCCTGCTATCCCAGTTTTTTAATTAAATCCTTTGGTCAAACCAAGCTTTATCAAACAGGGACTAATACAACAGAAAAACCAGTTGAGACAGAGAAATCTTTGCTAGATTTAAACACCCACAACCGTACTTGTAACAAAAGAGTGCTGTAACAGACCATTGCTTAATTCCTAAAGACTTCCATTTTTCCTTTTTTCTAAAACCATTGACCTACCCTTTTAACTTTTTGCATTGTGTGTATTTTTAACCTTTATTTTAACAAATACCACTTTTCTTAGCATGAAAAGCTTTTTCATTTTAAAACAACTAAAAATTTAGCAAGGATAGTTTTAAAATATAAGATTGAATTCTTTAGGCTGAAGTTTATAGAAAGAAAGTCTGGTAGGAGTGAAAAGAAATTAAATATTGGTGAGCAGCCTTTGATAGTAGATCTCCTAGGGGAGTGCAGAATATAAGAGATACAACATCTAATTATGTTTTAGTTGTCTTGATGCCTGTTTGTCATATTGCTACTTCTGATACTGTCATAAACCACTGGAAAGGGAAGATAAGGCAGATTTTTCCTGCGTTTTGGATGCTGAGTAAAGACATTAACGTGTGCTATAAAATGCCTCAAGAGACAGGTTGCAGACACAGAAAGATCTCTGGTTCCCTCCTCTCTTGCAACTGTAAACCTGAAAATTCAGTACTAAGATCTCCTTCTCTGTGTAACTTTACTTTTCCTCTTTCATCCCTGGTTTCTGTTGTTAAGTTTTACAAGCCCTGAATCTGACAACATCAAACTAATTAAGTCAGGGGTGAGCTAAATACAGTGACACCATAGACAAATATAATGAGTTTGTAGGTGCTAATTTAGGTGGTTACTTCTGTCACTGATGAGTACAGGGCTTTCAAATTCCTCTTCAGAGGGATTTTGAAGTTGGGATATTTTAGTTCACAAATAGGAGGGAGTAAGACTACATGTATTGTCAGTTAACAAAACTCAGGTGAAGGGCAATAGCAATTTCAGACAGTGACAGCAACTTAGAACTGAGTGACCAAATGTTAGTTGTTTTTTTCTGACTTGTTCTGAAACCACATTAAAGCACATACTACTTTCAAGTTAGCATGAAGTTAGTAGAGATGGAAGCACGTGCCTTCTTTTGCTGAGAGAGGGGAAAAAAAGGAATTGAAATGCAAATTTTTATGGTATAGTTAGAGTTTTCCTTAGTTTAATCTCATACCCTCCAGATTTTTATACAGTCACTAAATAGTCTTGAATTTATCTCATCAGTATAAAACCAAGAAAATCATTATGTGCAGCTGTACTGTAGAGGCATCACAATGCAATTATTTCATTGCACAGAGCAGATGCATGCTGCTGGCCTGTCAGAGCCTATAGGAGCTGCATGGAGTTTGCATCAGCAGGAATTGACTCTCACATACATCACTTGAGGACAGGAATGTGCAATGTGACAGGCCCATTGCTACCCATCATTCATCTAATTTGCCATGGCAAGGAGGATGCTTGATGGTGTCTGAAAGCCAACAGGTCAGTGGCTTCATGGAGCAGCTCGTGCTGCTCCCAGCAGTGCAGTGTTCTTACTAATCATTTAATCTTGTATTTGAAGTTCAGTTCCTATGGCTTACCTCCTCCTTCTCATTTTCTTTCACTTTCACTTAAAAATATAATGTTCTGTTTCAGGAAAATTAACTGCAATTTCATGGATCACTACAGCAGGAATAAGTTGTATGCATAATTCTGTAATCCATCTATTTGTTCCCCAGAATGCAAATTGACTTGATAAATAATTCCATGTGCTATGTAAATAACCCTACTTCTAGTTGAGAGTGCTGTATTTTCAGTGCAGATGGGGAAGGGAATAGAAGATTGTCTCTGGCTTTTTCTTTCTGATAGTTGTTGCAGGATGTTTTGTTTACATTTTTTTTTAATCTCTCATATAGAAAATATAGGCAACAGCTGCCTTGATTTCTTTTTTAACAAAATCTCCAGTGGTCTACTTCATTCTCCCTTTTTCTTAGAAAAAAATTCTTTAGAAAAAGTTTTCAAGATCTGGTTCTGATATGATATGCCAGATGACAATATCTAAAATGCACAATTCCTCTAGCTAGTAAATACCAATTACCATAGGAGTGAGAATAGAACATGACTCTTGTTCTTCCAGCAGTGTGTCAGTAATGGGTAAGAAGAAACACTATACTAGGATGCACAATAGAGAGTTTACTTTCCATGGCCCCTTTTAGGTACAGGTTCTCTGTGGGGTTTTCCAGCAGCTGGAATAATATATATGAACTAGATACTTGGTTTTGTAGTATAGATACTTTTCTGCTATTAATTGATTGGTATTTCCATTTCTTTTCTCTATAAAGATATTTGTAATTATCAAGAACTTCTTTCAGGTTCAGAGTTAAAATCAATGTCTAGATATTATATTGAAAATAAAGGCAACACCTTTTACATGTTCTTACAATTTCCTAAACTACCAAGTTTCTCAACCAGTTTTTAAATTATAAAGTAGAAGTTACTTAAATGCCAATGGTAAAGATATTTGAGTGGTAAACACTAAATATTCACTGGACTACCAACTTGAAGTCCATTAGGTTAGCATAACCCAACTCTTCCAGGAGAAACAAACTTATCAAAATTACCAGACACAGTTTTTAGACAAAAAGGAGGAAGTGTTCTTACATACCATGCAGTAAGTAAGTTGTCACATTTGTTGCCGTGGAATGTAACGAAGGACAAAAACATAGACAAACTTACAGAAAATAAATGGCTCTTTTAAATAATTGTTCAGATACAATCTCTGGCTCAACCAGTCAAGTCAGACTTGTTGCAGGGAAGAATTCCTGGAAGGAATGTCAGGAAGGCTTGCTTTGTTTCCTTTCCTCCTGCTCATTTTCTGTAAACAGATGATGTTGGCACTCCCAGCGAGGGGACACTGGGCCAAGTGGGCTTTTTGCCTGACTCTTCACTGCTGCAGTGCTCTTTTTGTGCTCTGTTATGGCATCTTCAGGATGATTCCTTGGCCAAACCACAAGAGCTTCAAAACAGACTTGTTTCTACCTGTGGCATCTGTCAGAACTGCAGAATGAGCAAACTTGCTGGCTGAAGCTGCTTCAGCACGTGCTTGCCAGCTGACAGACACCAGGGGTGCTGCTTGGTTACTTGAGTAAACTGGGCTCTCATTAACTGAGCAGCCACATTAATTATCCTATTCTCATATCAGTACTCATGTAACTAGGAATTTGTATACAAAAATGTCTTCTAACTGCCTTTGGTCCAATTCCCTTCATTAATCTAGGAAAACACAGCTATGGGAGGGTAATATAAAGACCAATCTATTTTAATATGTGCTCTAGAGTCAGAAAATATTAGTTTGTCTTGCTTACTTTCAAGCCACTAATTTTCAGAAATGCCAAAGGGATGCTAGTTTCTTGTCAATTTTCAGCATTTTAGATTATCTGTCTTTATATTCAAAAATACTTCCATCTCTATGTAAGCCTAAAACCAACAGTGATGCCATTTTTCCCAAGTTCTTATTCGTAAAGGTTTTGGTATTTTTAAGTGTTGTTTTCTGAGAATAACATGGAAAAGATTTTTATTCTTAGGCTTTTCCTAACTTGCTATTTTTTCCTTGAGCAATTTATTTAAATAATCAACTCCAAACTTACTAATTTTAATTGACAGGCTTTCTCAAGTCATCCTTAATTCCTTTCAGTGTTATCCATATATTGAAAATTTTGCAGTGTCTCGGTGTTGAAGAAACCCTGTTTATATTGGTGACTGACTTTCTCTGATGCATTATTTATGAAATAGTCCAACCATGTGAGGCACTGGAACACAAACCTCCAGGCCTTTCTGCAGCCATTCATCCAGTGGCATAACTGTGTCTATAATCCAGAAGGAGAAAGTGCACTGTTAGTTCAGTGATCTCCCACATTAACAAACTTGGGAGGCCTCAAGAATTGTTAGTTGCTGCTTTCCTCACTTTAACTTTTTTTAGATCTTTTTTTATAAAGGTTTTTGCATTTTTTCTAGTTATTTTCTAGCTATATCTAGTTTTAGTCAGTAAGTGGTGCCAGGCACATCTCACAGTGCTTATTTTATTCTCCAAATGACAAAACTCAATGCACATCTGCAAATGTAACGACTCAAATTAGGAATTAGGGCTTTTGTCCTGAAAAAGGTGGCAGGATGAATAGCCCAGCTGAAGGGCACCTACACCAATATACCTGCAGCATGGGGAATAAACAGCAGGAGCTGAAAGCCATTGAGGACATAGGAGGCTGTGGCATAGCTGCCATCATAGAAACACAGTGGGATCACTCACACAACTGGAGTGCTGGCAGTGGATGTCTGTAAACTCTTCACGAGAGACAGGTGAGGAAGGAGAGGCAGTGGGGGACCCCTGTGTGTCAGGGAATGTTTTCACTGTCTGGAGTTTAACAGTGATAGGGTTGAGTGGTTGTGGGTCGGAATTGGGGGAAGGCCAGTAAGGTGGGACTATGTTACACCCAACCAGGGTGAAGAGGCAGACAAAATATTCTATAGGGAGATGAGCTAAGTCTCACAATTGTTGGCCCTTTTTCTTGTGGGGAACTTCAACTTACCAGGTGTCTGCTGTACGTAAAGCACAGCAGAGAAGAAACAGTCCAGGAGGTTCCTAGAGTGTGTGGAAGAGAACTCCTGACACAGCTGGTGAGGGTGACAGCTAGGGAAGGCATCCACTGGGTCTGCTGTTTGTGAACAGAGAAGAGCTGGTGGGTGATACAATGGAAGCCAGCTTGGGCACGGCAATCATGAAATTATATGAGTTTTTGGAGTCCCTTAGGAGGCATTCTTCAGGAAGGAAAACTTGAAGGAAACCTGCAGGAGCAGGCTGTCCCCATGTGCTGAAAGACAAAGCCAAAAAGGAGGAAAGATTGGTCAGGCTGAACAGAGAGCTTTGATTGAACTCAAGAAAAAGGGAGAGTTTATGATCCACAGAAGAAGGGGCAGTAAACTCAGAAGGATTACAAGGATGTTGTGAGGTTATACAGAAAGAAAATTAGAAAGGCCAAAGACCAACTAGAACTTAATCTGGCTGTTGTCCTGAAAGACAATAAAAAATGTTTATAAATACATCAGCAGCAAAAGGAGGGCCATGGAGAATCTCCATCCTTTTTTGGAAATGTAGTGACAAAGGACAAGGAAAAGGCTGAGATACTGGATGCCTTCTTTCTCTCATCCTTTAATAACAAGACCAGTTGTTCAGGGAGTATCCATACCCCTGAGCTGGAAGACAGGGACGGAGTGCAGAATGAAAATCCCAAAACCCAGGGGGAAATGGTTGGTGACCTGCTACACCACTTAGACACACACACAAGTCTGTGGGGCTGAGTGGGACCCACCCAAGGATACTAAGGGAGATGGCAGGAATGCTCATGATATCCATAATTCTGTGATATCATTTACTTAAAATTCTGGAGAAAGAAGCAGAGGCAGAAATAATTTCATCCTCCATTTCTCATCTGCATAAGGAAGCCAAAATCAGGATTCCATGGTAGCAAAGTTAATGGACAGGAGAAGTGAATATTGCTTTCTGCAATAACCTTTTGGTCCCATTCAACTGTCCTTAACCAAAAATACAGCAACCATAACAGACCCAAGGAGAAAGCAGAGAGAATATGTCTAGCCTCTCATTTTGGCAAGACTACAGTTTGATACCAACTAGAAGGAAAGTGACTTGATTCTACTCAATAATGTAGGCCATAATAATTTAGTACTTTGACATTTTCAGGTTAAAAACACAACATTCTGGTGTTCCACTATGAAAAGTCAATTAAAAACAGGGAAAGCACCACCAGCAAGTAAAAAAATAAATGGATTATTTTAGTGCCCAGTAAGTTTGTTTAAACACAGCCTAACACCTTCAACTGTTTAACCACTGCTTCCATAGACTTATGGGGCTAATGTAGTTAGCATTTTGATCACACCTATGACAAGATCCAAATGCAAATGTCAGAGTCAGTGAAAGTTACATTACAGCAAAAGAACAATATCTGCAACTAGGGAGAAAGGAAGGAAATGTCTCTTGTCTGTCTAGTGCAGCCCTTCTATTTACAGAATTGTTGAAGGGCTCTAAAAAGGAGCAGAGAGGTGAAGGAATTGCAACAAGAGCATCCATTTGTCATTGAATTGCTCTGCTAAATGGTAGCACCAGTTTTTCCAGACCAATCTGCTTGGATCCCTCAGCTTTCCCAGCTCAATACTCAATAGGAGATGCATTTTGGTCAATGCAGCAGCAGCATAAAAAGGGTATGCAGCCTCCAAATGATTTAAATGATGCTTGTGAGTTGTTATTTCACAGCTTTATGAGATGTTCCTGTTCCCATCCCTTCCTTTTATTGGTTAGCATAAGGCTGGGTAGGTTTCTGTGCAATTTCCAGCTGAGTCACCAGAAAAGGTCCATTTTCATCATGTATCAATTTGATTTCAAGCCCTGACAAACACTCAGCCTCAGGAAGGGAGACAATGCATGATATACTTTATGAAAACAAAAAGTAAAAAGATTAAAACTCCTAATAAATTTTGTTTCCCATGTGAGCCCCCTTCCCACAGTGCCCCTTATGAACATGTTTCTCTTGTGTGCTACCTACCTCAGTCCAGATTGAGAGAGATTTTTAATGCGAGGATTGGCAGAAATACCAAGCAAAAGATCAAAACGGTACCTTTTCACATTTCTAAAGAATAGAGCTAATTAACCTTTTTATCAAACTACACATTTTCAAATTACTTAAATGGGAAATATACTGGTTTAATTAAGATTTCGCAGGGAGAGACAGTTGCAAACACTTGGAACAGAGAGAAAGTGGGATGTTTATGAGGAAGGTGCTGTATGCTTTACAACTCCCCGTCTTTTTCTTGTTTGCACTTCAAATGGAGTCCATTTTTATCTGTCTATCTCCTGCTGAGAGAATCTGATTTTATCATGTGTTTCAAGGAAGCTATTAAAAAACTTCAATCACTAAATTCTTCTTTCCCTTTGGACGTTTCTCTCCCCCCTCTCTCTTTGTTAGAGTTGCACTGTGACATTGGTTCTATGGCAGGATAAATTGATTTTATTTGCTTCACGACTTGATTACCTAATCCTCCTGCAATGAAGCCTTGCTTTACAAAAACCTTGGTCCCCATGTTTTCTTTAGCTGGGTCCACATGTGGTTTGATTTTTGTAGGTCTAGATTTTGATATGTATGCCACACTTCTTTCTGTTTCTTTGTTTTTCGTAAATGGTGAAAACTTCAAGAGTGACAGCTTGAGGGTCTATACACACACAAAAGGAACAACATGAACAATGCCAGCATACTCCTCCTCCTCACTTCAGGATCTCAGGAATATTTCAGAGGTGTACAAAGAACATACTAACTGATATAGCATTTACAGTATCAGTGTTTTGGTGGCAATATATCAAAATAGTTGAAGCATAATTAAAAGAAATTATGAGCCTAAAAACACTTCCTCTGAAAATTAAAAAAAAAAAAAAAAAACCCAAACAAACAAATAACTCCACTCTGAAATACAAAATTTGGTGGGTATCTGCATTTAAGTAATATTCAAATTAAGCCAGTGAGACTATGAAAGCGTGAAGCCTGGATATAGCCATGCATTAACTTCCAGCCTTTTGCTTTTGTCAGTTAATGTCAGACACATCATGCCATATCAATGAAGCTGAACACTGTATAAGTCTTAGTGCTAGTAGAAAAGACATCGGCATTTGATTGCTGCATTCTGTGCCTCTGTTCTTGAGCCAGCTCCATGTGACTAATGCTCCAATGGTGCATATGTAACTGATTTTTAGTTTGCTATTAAGATTGACATCCCTAATGCAAAACAAAAATATTTTTGCCTGAATAACTAAGAGTATTTTATTTTAAGCCAAATGGAAAGTTATACTTTGCCCAAAAGCATTTTTTTATTGTATAAAGTGTTTTTACCTTTTTATTCAGTCAAAGTAAATTGTGAGATAGAGAGTTGTTTTTAGCTGGAAAATAACATTTCGTATTGAAAGTACTTAATCTATTTAAAATAAATTAAGTACTTTCAATATGAACTGTTACGGCAAAAGAGTAATTTAATAGCAATTACAAAACACCTTAATTGGTCTCTGTAACTTTTTTAACATTTTGAAGATATAATTAAGAATATTTTTTCAATACTAGGAAGTTCAATATAATCAATAAAATTCTGCCCATTTCAGTTTGCAACACCTGTGCTCTTTTGAAGAACACAGATGGAACCTCACCAACCTGGCTGCTTGTTCTACAAAGTCAACAGTAATTAGGTGTTAAAGTTGGGTTTTTTTGTGTTGCTTTTGAGCAAGAGCCTGGACCATTTGGCCAGGCTCTGAACCATATCCAAGGAAATGGTAGAAAGAAAAGTGGCTTCAGGAACTCAGAGCCATGTGGATCTCACTGCTCAGGAACTCAGTAATTTATGAATCTATTTCAGCTGCAGCAAATGGCCCTTTCACAGCTACCCAGCAGAATTTAGATTATATTTTTAGGCTACGATTTTAAGAGGTCCTCGACTGGTGGCTGCAGGGGGAAATTTCACTTGATGTCAACTCCTTTTTGTTTCCTCTGAAATGCCTCATGTTAACGACTGCAGACAGCACACCAGGCAGGGCCAGGGCAGGGGCTGGCATTTCCAAAGGCGGATTTTTGCTCTCCTGTAGCAATCATTTTTCCAACCACCAATGGTCCTTCTCCCTCTGGGGCCCTGCTGACCCCCGGCAGCCCTCAGGCTGCCTTCAGGAGGAGGGACTGGAGCTCAGAAAGCAGACAAGAAAAGATGGGAGGGAAACTGCCACTCAGAGGCCACCCCAATTCACTCTTGGTAGCAACCAAACTGATGCGACAACTAAATCAGCAAATGTGCCTTTTCTGTGTTCTTGTAAGAATCACATTTTTATAGCTCTTTTTCTCACAGCTTGAAGACAGCCCCCTAGTTCACACTTATTGCAGAATCTGGTGGCATCCTGGTTTCTCTCTCACATCTACTCCCTCTCGCTCTGTGCCTACACAGGCACAAGATGATCCCTGCATTCACCTGCGTTTGCTTACGGCTGTCCAAGCTCACGGGTGCACTGTGCACACACAGCCGTGGACCCTGTCACGTCACAGGAGGTGTGTGGCACCAGAGGTTCTCCACCAATTCACCTGCTGATGGCTCATGGCCATTGCTGTCCCACCAGAGCAGAGAGGAGGGTACATTTTTGGACACCTGTGATGGCTTGCTCTTGGGGATGGATCACTACTAATATCTGAAGGGGCCAGTGCTTTCCAGACAGATATATTAAATAACTGAACACTGAGCAAGTTGTGAGGTGCCCCAGCACAGCTGTAGCATTCAGAGGAACTGCTCTCAAGCAGTTTCCCTCGCAGTAAGACAGTAAAACCACACTAAGCTGAGTCCCATACCCAGCTCAATAAGCTGCTCTGACTGTGAGTTCCTGTGTGGTTTGTGGTTTGCACTCTACCAGCTTGATTGGCTGCACTTCATGAGGGAGAGGCTGAGATGCTGGGTTGAAGATTTGTGTGTCCCGAATGGCTCCACTGACTTTGGTCCTTGCTAAGCACTTGTGCTGAAGACAGGTTGTTATGAGACTGGTGCCATTCCCCCACTGTTTTTTCCCATCACAGATCCTGAAAGACCAGAGTGTAACTACCTGCCACAAAGGTACAGATCTGCTTGGGGGCTTGCTTCTTTTGCTGTGAGGTTTTATGGGTAGATGCATTGGCTAAATTAGCATTGCATTTTCTACGGAGTTAAACAAGTAAGGGCTTATCTGCAAGGCTTGAGATTCAGTGTGTTTTCTTTTCCACTGTAGGTGTATCAGGTTTTTCTCCTTGTCAGTGGGGGATAGAGCTGTGCTCAGGAGGAGTGTATTTATTGGAACAGAGAACAGAAAATAATGAATAGAATTTTTTTTTATTAGTCACAAGCACAAGGCAAAGAAATAATCACTTTTCCCTGGTTGGGAAAAATTTAAGGTTGCTCTAGCAGAGACCAGGCTATTGTGTCTCCGAGACACCCATTGTGATCATACTGAAAGGGGCAAGGTGCCTAGAAAGAAAAATGCTTTAGGCAACTGGAGATTCGGCATTGTTGACCCTCCTTTTGCTCAGAACCAGGGCTCTGCTGCTCAAGTAATCTGCTTTTCCTGATTTCTTACGTCTTCTGTGAAATGTGGTGGTTTCTCAAGGGGTCAGACCTGGGCGTAATTTTTCCTCGAATGTTTTTTAATGTTGCTGTAAAGCTTTTTGATGCACTGTAAGCATAACAGGCAATATTGTTATGAGACACATCTTTAGACTGGAGTGCTATAGAGTTGTATGGCAAGGTCCTGCATGTGTTTCATGTGTGTTTGCATGTGTAAAGTTCATAATGCTTGTCTTGTAGGAGCAAAGTGACATCAGTCTCCAAAACATGATTTAGAAGCATCCTATCAGTACAATATTTTCTTAGAAAAAACAATGTTAGCTCTCCTCAGCAGCAGCAGGAGAGCCTGTCACATTTATAATTGTCCAGTGAAGAAAGGTTTAATGACAATTCATCTTTTAGTAAATGGGCATGGCAGGAGGCACTGGGCTTTGGGATGAGAAAGAGTTACCTACGAGCTATGTTTTGGCATGGAAGACCATAGGTGATGAAGCCAGCAGTGCCAGTCATCCACTTAGAAGTGGAAAAGAGAGAAACTCCTGCTTTAGACTCTGCTCCCAGGTTTCTGAATAGGACAAAACCTCTGGCTATCATGAGATGGCAAAATGAGTTCTGGAACAGAAAGGGAGGAAACCTGTTTCCTTAGCAGTGGCTCAGAGAACAAATGCATTGCTCTTGCAGTGAAGCAATTCCCTTGGCTTTCCTATTTGGTGACATTTATTTCTATTTGAACTTGACAATCCCACAAAGAAGAGATTAGGCACAAGCACAAGCACTGTCATTCCCTTTTTTATCAGGAAAGCAGAATAACCTGGAGATGGATGGAGTTGCACTGTGAAATGCACACAGATAAATTTAGCTTAGTTTTGCTGTCTAGATTTCGGATTTACTTTCATCTCTACCACACCCTTCTGCACACATCTCCTAAAATTGTTAAGACTGACGGATCTGCCTGGGCAAAACAGGCAACTTTCAGAAAAATGGGGCTCTGCTGCTCAGGCAGGCTGTTTGTCCTGATCTCCTACGCCTTCTCACTTTAGTTTCCATAAGGTATAGCAGGTCTGCAGGCTTGTCTGGTTCCTGTGAGTTACAGCCATTACTCTAGCAAGAGACATCACTGTCCTCTTCAAACTTCATCTTCCTTTACCCGATTACATGGAATTTCTTTTTTTATTCCCTGATGATTACACTGACTCTTGCAACCATACAGCAATGCCCTCTGTTTTTGCTGATTCAAGGGCCAGCAGTGCAGTTGTGATGTCCCCTGCACGATGTTACACTTCACCTTCCCAATCAACTTGCAGCTTGACAGCAGCTCTCCTTAGCCACAAGCAATATCTGAAAGTTTGGCAGGCAAGAGGTTGCTATTAAGCCACAGTTCTGCAACTGCTGCTGTAGGCAGTCTCTTTTGGTTTATTTTTATTGCCTGATACAATGAAAATTATCTTCATTCTGTTCCCTATGTTTCTTCCTTTAACATTGTTTTCACTTGAAATTCTCCTCTTAGTGGAGCTGTAATGTATATATGTATGTGTGTGTGTGAGATATATATATATATATATATATATATATACACACACATATTTTTATGTGTTTATACGTATATATACATATACACACACCATAAAATGCACTCACTGGCAAGTTCAGTCTCTGGTATCAATTAGAAGAACCTACCCACTGTGGCTGACAAAACACTACATGTTTGACAAGTAAGGAACTATTGCTACCAACAGTTGATATGCCTGGGCCTTCGGGCCTCATTTTAGTTTGCTTAGGTTTTTATAAATCTAAATCAGGCCCTGATTTCTTCTACCTTTCTTCCTCATCTCCGAAGTCTGGTTTTGGTCTAAGAAGAATATAGCAATTGTGTCTTTTATCAGTTCTTCAAATTTCTCTATAGAATCATAGAATCGTTAAGGTCGGAGAAGCCTCCTGAAATCAAGTCTGACTGTTAACCCAGCACTGCTTTGTTCACTGCTAAACCACTGTCCCAAAGTGCCACATCTATGTTCAATATAATGATGGCAACACACTTGATTTAAAGCTCAGGGTTGACTGTCAGCCATATCCCAGTCAGCACAAACGTTCTGCATAAGTCCCTCAATTCCTTTCCAAAATCTTTATTTTGTAGCTCCCTTGAAAGAGTCCTTGGCATCTTTTTAGCTTAGCTTTCCACCATTCTTTGTATATTTGGCCAGCAGGAAAGGAAGTATATTACCATCAGTAACTGTCTTTCCTGCACAAGCCTTTCATCTTAATGTCTGCACACATTTTTGCCTATTAATGGGTGTTTTGCCCAGCCTTTAAGACAGGTGAGTGTGAACGCTTTCACTTTATAATCACGTACATGAGTGTGAAGACATTGAGATGACAGAAGCACTAAAGCTGTACCGGCCTAACTTGACAATCTGCAAAAAAAACCCTGCTGCCCTGAGAAGGCAGTATTATGGGTTTTGGTACCCATTCTATTGAAATAAGAATGGGGTATGGCTGCACTGAACTTCTTAAATGCGTCCTACAGTTCAGAGAGGTGAAGTGACTTGCCCATGAATGCACAGCAAATATTTAAGCGAGATGGACTTGCAAAATGGATTCCTACTCTTCTTTTCTCACCACTAAACAAGTGCTTTTTTAAAGGGGGGGTGAGGGCAAGAGACATGTACAAATGTGAGTAGAATTGGTAGAGACATCAGCTAAGCTAACAAATGTGTGTACTGTAAATTTCATGGTTCAAGACACAAACTAATTCCCATGGTGCAGCCCTTCTAAGTGGCTGATATTGTACTCAAATGCTTCTGATGTTGATTGCTACTGTCCTAGGATGTTGAACTGACCCCACTGGGTAATCTAGGGGAGAGGAAGGGTGTCTTCCTTTTCTTTTGACTTTTGCCCAGAATGCTCTCCCTGAAGCATAGTTGCTGTCTATTATTTCTAGAAGGATTTCAGAGAGATGAGAATTTAAAAAAAAAGATGTTTTGGAATAGTCTGAATTCTTCCTGTAGCTTTTTTTTTAAATTATTCTGCTAATTGGAGAACCATGCTCAAGTACCTTTTAAAAAATATCTAAGCAGGAGGGACTAATCTTTGAGGAATAAGCTTGCTAAGAATGGACACATTATCCCTGCACTAAAATCAGAGGTCAGTACTGCAAATATTACGAGGTAAAAGAAAATTAGTTAATTGCCTAAATGAACATCATGTGCTAACATAGGATGAA
This sequence comes from Passer domesticus, assembly GCF_036417665.1. Taxonomy (NCBI): domain Eukaryota; kingdom Metazoa; phylum Chordata; class Aves; order Passeriformes; family Passeridae; genus Passer; species Passer domesticus. The sequence continues at coordinate 48,136,191 of NC_087478.1, read as the reverse complement.
ACTTTTTTACCTCTCTTGGAATTCTCAGATCTATCCTTCCTCTCTCTCCCCAACTCCGTCTTTTTTTATAAATGACTTTATCTTTTTGGAGCAGTGTACGGTACTAATAACATGCCACTTTTTCCCCCCAAGGCATTGTATGCCTTACATTCTCTAGTCTTTCTTTTCCAGTTCCCCAGTGGTTTCATTTTATTATCTCGTCATGAAAAATCCACCAGTAACTCGTAGAGTACGAACTTAAACCCTCAGAACTCTGACATTCCTTTTTTTGTTTTTAAAATCTAGCTACATAAATAACATCATGTTTCCAGGTCAGAGGCACTTGCAATCCAAACAGGGATTATCTTAGGGTATGGACCAACTTCTGAAATTGTCTCTGTGCGTAATCAGGCTCTGGTAATTGTTTTTCATGCGAAGTGTAGAGCGTCTAAAGCCAGGGCACTGGAGGCTTCTCTCTCGCTGTTTGTACATGGCTGTACCACATCACACTGTTTGTCTTTCACATCCACTACACTTCACTAGCAGTGGTCAAAAATATTGATTCTGAGAAAGGTGACCGAACCCTCTATGAACCAAACACGCAGAGCTCCACACGGGGATGGAAGAAATACTTTCTAATTCTGTCAGGGAGATTAGTTTACAGTTTCAAGTGGTATTATCAAGTTTCAAGCTGTATTGTCATTACACTGCTTGGACTGCACTTTCTTGATAATTCTAATAGTGTGACAGATCTCTGAGATTAAATCTATCAAAACAAAAAAAAACCTCCCAATTTCCTCAACTCTCAAAGATAACTGAGTCTAGTCTGTAAATACTTTCCCATCTTCGACAGAAGATGAATCTTAATTCATTGAAGCCATCAAGTACTGCTACATTCTCGGTAGAAGGGAGTGAAAGACAGGCAATATTACATTGCAAAAAATTACATCAGCAGTGTCATAATCATGTTATTACCTTCAGCAGAGGCCATGTGCAGCCCTTGCATCTTCTGCCTACTGGTTTGACACAGCACGTATTGCTGTGCCCTGTACCCCAAGTAATGACACCTGTACTATGTGCCTAAAAGGTTCAGTGCTCTCTTCTCCAGTCGCTGTAACAAGCCCATTCAGTAATGAAAACCTCTGAATGTTTGTGTTCTCAGATTAGCTTTAAATGATCTTCAAGGAAATATTTTTCCCTTCTCACGACATAAGAGCAAGGCAGTTTCAGCGGGGCTGACGCTGCTGCTCGCGGAGTTTCCTCATTCCGGGCAGCAGCTCTTCACTCTGTTTCCAGCAGAAGTGAAGCCAACTGCTCCTGCTGAGAGCTAGTGGAGGTTCTACTGCCTACTGAGAAGCCTGGTGTGAAGTGATGAACATTTTGAAAGGACCCTTCTAACTGTGGGCAGTTCAGGTGTCGTGAAAGCTCTATTTGTAGCATCATCAGAAGGAGTAAATCAAACTCCGAGTGTTTTATGAAGGGAAATTTTCTAATTAAAAGTATTGTAAAGGTAAAAAAAACCTTGGAAAAAATCTTCACGTGTTGTCTATGCAAGATTTCTGTGATCTTTAAGTAGAATAAAAATCTTGATTAATTATTCCATTATTGTGGCCATAAAAACAAATTAAAGATCAAACCCAAAGTGTCAAGTTTCTTAGAAAACCCATATTTAAGAATAATTTTACTCAGTAAATTATTTAATATATTTACGTGTAATAGATTAATAGATTTATATGTAATAGATTTACGTCTCAGGAAATTCATTGTGTGCCCATAGAGTTAATGCTGGAATTCTTAATGTATGCTGTTTCTCATACATAGCAAAACCACTGAATTTGTATTTTAAGTTCAAAGCTCAGGTCAGCTGAAGGTACACAGACATGACTAGTACCTCCATAGTACATACTAATTGAATTATTTTTATTTTCTAACTAGTTTTCAACATTGTTCTGACTGTTTCCCTTGACTGTAGAAGTCACTGGAGCAAACAAGGTTGAAGCAAGCACAAGATGATGTCTGTAGAAATTAATCATTCATTAATAACTGCAACTGTGGAATGGGTTCAGAAATACTTTCTTAAATCCCCAGGGCTTTTGAGGGTCAGTTGTTTAAGCATCCTGAGCTTTGTTATTAATTAGTTCTTTTACAGAAAAGCTTCAACTTACTTTCAGACACTGCTGACGTTGGGAGGCTCTGTGCTAGAAGTTATATCTTCATTGTCAAAAACAAGCAGTGTTTAATAGTCAAGTGGTTTTCTCCAGGTGTACTGCTCCATATGGAATCTCAGGGAAGAAAAGGCACAGGTGATTTCATGGCATTGTAGCTAGCTGTGCCTAATGCAATATGCCTCCTTGGAGGTATACCTCCAACGGCTCAGTAATAATTTCATAGGCAATTTAATAAGCAGTGGTTGTCTTGCTGTAAAAAAGAAAACAGAAAACCAGCTAAACGCATAGTTCACAAGATGCAGGCAAAGTCATAGCAGAAGAAAACCTGGGCCTCAGAAAATTCTTTCTAAAGAGAGGGGTAAAGGAAGAGTGGGAAGTAGAAGGGAGGAAAGATGAAGGGCTTGTTTGGATGAGGAGCTCTCCCAGTGCAGTTGTTTCAGTATACCAAAAAAAAAAAAAAAAAAAAAAAAAAGTCCTTTTTCTGGCTTGATTTCTTTTTCTTTGGTAGTGCCTTAAAGCTCCCCATTTTATTTTGTTTTTATTTTGTCCCACTGTAATAAGTCATCAGGGCACCACCCTCAACTGAAGGACCCTTTTGTCTCCACCGCCAGCTAAACAGATTTTACCATTCCTTGCACACCATACAGAGACACTGGGAATGGTAGCACACTTGTAGCCATTGCTTTGTGATTTCGGCTGGTAATTTTGGGGAGATTTCTAAGGAAAACCTCAGTGATTTAGGAAGTGCTTGACTCAAACAGAGTCAAGCCCTTTTCTCTGAGTCAGTACCGAATGATGTGCCCGAGCACACTTCTTGCACATGAAACCTGCATCTGTAGGTTGCTTGCCTGTGGTCATCAATTATCCTTCAGCTAATTGCATAAGCCTAAAGGCATCTTGCCCTGATAACCCAGGCAGGTCAGTTTGATTACAGTTTGCCTTCCGCATATCTGACATTTCAATTTTAATTGGGCAGTCGTTGCTTCTGCTCCTAACCTGCTGTGCACTCCTGAAAATCGCTGGAGGATGGATTTCATTGTTAGATTAAGGGATAAATAGAGTCAGGGAAAGCAGCCACCAAACTAGAGGTCTCCTCCAGAGTAAAGCTGGGGTCAAAGGACACAGTCATCATATTTTAACATTCAGACTTACCAGTTCAACTAACCCATACCAGGCATGTCCAGAGAAGTGTTATTTTCAGTGAGGCTGCAGGAAAAAACACCAAAGCTCAAAACAGAGCTTCTTCATTAAAGTGCTGGGCAGTTTTAGCAAGCAAAGGCAAAGGAACAGCTGTAATTCTTTAAAACACACCAGGGAGAAGCTATACAGCAGTGTGGTCTGTGTCTAGAACTGCTGCATCCCCATCCCGATGGAGCCTATCAGGATACCAGATACTCAAAGTGAGTCTGAATATACTTCATGATTTGTGAAATGCATTGGGAATCTCTTGGAATGAGCAGTGGTTGTTTTCCTAATGAATTACTGCTGTTTTGAACAATTTTGTTTGTATGTTTAACTTTTTTGCTTGAAATGGTTTTTAACTTTTGAGCAGAATGTTCTTTTGAAATGTTATTCTCCTTTTCAATGTAAATACTGGCATGATATTTTTAGGAAGTGGTTTTGAATGCATCATCTTCTGCTCTGCAATCTTGGATGCTTCACTGACTCAAGTTTCAGAAGGGCTGAGCATCCACTGCTTTCTTTTCTAAGCTGTAGAGATGAGCAAAGTCCAACCACCATCAGACAGAGAAACCAAGAAAACAGTATTCCAAAATTCAGTAAATGCTTTGTGGATTAGCTTCTTTTACAAAATCACTTTATTAAGTATAATCATTTTTGTAAAGCTAAACTAAAAGACAAGGCTTATCTGTCAAGGCAAAAGAGACAGCCTACCATAATTAAATATAGCAAGATATGCAGTAATAATGAATCTGAACATTGCAGTCCTTAAATCTGAATGCAAGTAAAGTAGATACAAGAAACTGATACAGAGCAGAAAATGGAAGTGCGGTGAGGATAACAGGGGTTTTGATTTTTTTTCCTTATGGAAGCAGAATTGCAGTGTTGATAAAGTTTTTAGATGTATTCAATTTGAAAAAAAATAATCTCATTCATCATGGAAGTAATCACATTAATCCCTGTTTTGCTTGGTGAAATCTCCATGTAGCAGTGCATGGGCCTTGTTTAAGTCTTGTGACGAGTAATTCCTGCCACTGGCAATTTTCTCACTGCACAGCCTGTGAGAAAAGCCTTGCCATGACCAAAATGCATCTTGAAGGACAAGAGCTGCACAGTTCCTACAGCTTCTGACTCTCAAAACCTGCTTCTGCAGACTTTCTAAGTTTTTATAAGAGGAACACCTTCTTGAAGGCTGTATGAGGTACATGACATGTAGTGTTTTCCACTGTGCCGAGTAAAGCAGCCGTTTTTTCCAGTTTGGAATTTTCCCCTTCCTGCCTCTTCTGCGTTATTTCCTGAATTCCATCTACAAATAATCACATTTTTGAAACTATGTAATGAGGGTCTTCAGCATATAGAACTCAGGAAATAATGATTGTAATGGTAGCCTCATTTTAGTGTGTGTTTTGATAATACGTGCTTTATAATTTGAGTCTAACAATGCAGTCAGTGCCATCTTATGAATGCATATTGAAAGGAAACCTCAAATAATTTAATGCAGGTCTTCTACCTTAATGACTTCCATATGTCTTTACTCTAGGCATGTGTATGATTTATATCATTGCCAGAATGAGACTTGTGTTTCATTAGTGTAGTCACTGTAGAAAGATGAGGTTACATTCTCATTTTATGTGATTTCAAAATTAACCCTGCTGTGGGCAGGGGCTTGAACTGCAGGATCGCCACAAATCCCTTTTAATCTACTTATTGTAGGATTCTGTAGACAGCTCTGACCCACTGGTTTTTGTTACAGAGCACTGTATGGAAAAATGCCATTTGCTTCAAGTGATTTGCCATATGAGTAGGAAAGACAGCGAAAGGCTAAGGAGAAAAGATCTAACACAATAAGTGGTCCAACAGACTATATAAGAGAGTTCAACAAATAAGATATCAATTCCTTGATTTTTTTCTTTACATTTTTTCCCCCAACTCTTCCTCATGAGATGATCCTTAGATGACAGCACTGATATCAGCAGAGTGTGTTCTGGAGCATGTCTTGTAGGAACAACTGTGCATGATGTTTTATTTTGTTGTGGAAGAAATAACTTATTTTCCTCCCCTCATAGACCATAATGTGATGTTCAATGTAACACCTGGCTTCTTTAAATATATACACATCCATTTCTCAGCCTTAGAACAAAATCAAGGTAAAACAATCATACTTTTATGCTAAAGTGAGCTGGTAGGACCAAAGCCAGTTCTCAGGGGATCTGTGAACTTCCTTGTAGCTGTTGTAGATCATGTTGTGCCTCTGCCCTGATTACCTAAACTATGATATCCTCAGCACATCTGGAGTTCCCACTGCTGCTCAAGATCCTCATGGGTTTTACAAAGGCCTTTGGTGTGGAGTGTCCCCTAATTGCATCACAAATTCCAGTAGTTGCTAGATATTTTCCTCAAGAAGTGCCTTGAAGTGGACTTACTAATAAAAATTGGATTTTCACCTCATTCCATTTTATCTTCTATACAAAGCCAATGCAAGCACAGTGGGTAAATTGGAATTGCAATAATATGCCTGCCATTGCCAGCCAAACAAATCTAAGAGTACATTTTCTCTAAACTTTTGGAACTAGAATTGCACTCGCTATTTAATGGGACGTAATCTGCAATGACTTGGTCCAACATTTAGGCTTTCAGATAATGAAGCTTACAAGGCTTAATACAAATACAAATGTCATGAATGTGCACTTTTGTTTTCATTAAAGCACTTCTACTTGGAGATTTAACTCCTCAGTGGTTTGTATGCAAACTGTGTCACTGAGCAAAAATGACTGAAACTGAGAGAGACAGTGTCCATTCTGTATTCTGTCCCCAAGGTTAATTGAGTGTGCTATCAATAACTTGCAGAATAGTGGGAAGGCATCTACAGTGGAATACTTCGAGAGGCTGCCACGTATTCCTTCCATGGAAATCTTTAAGTAGGTGGTTCACTGCTAATGATGTTTGACAAATGTATAAATTCCAGCTTCAGCTGACACCTGCTCATGCTCTTGGGTGCTCCTTGTCACCCACAGGCACCTAGCTCACACACCTACCCCTTCAAGTGTACAAGGACCAGCTCGTTCAGATTTGTACTTGCCAAAGAAAACACAACACACATCACCTGAAGTATGCTCATGGGACCTCCCTTCCTTTCTTCAGGCACACTGCCAATGAACATCTTTCCTTTATATTCAGCTCCCTAGAGATAACACAGGCTCAAACATAACGTTTGCTGAGATGTGTTCAGGCTTGCAAGTAGAAAGCCTGCTCCTGCATGAAGCTAGAAGAGACAATTCACATGATGCTGTGCTCACCCAAGCATGCATGTAATCTCTCATTCTCACACACATGCAGTCTGCTGTGTTCCATGCATGTGTTGTAGCAAAAAATTTAAATCTTTCTTCCCATCCTGCTTAATATGCAAATGTGGATAGCACATCAAGATTGGAAATAAATGTAGCAGAATGACTTCAGTCAACCTGAAATGTCGAATGACTCATTCACACTCACACCCTTTGCACAGTGTTCCCTTTTTGCCACATGCAGTCTATTGAGTAGTCTGAAGGCTGTGTGGCTCCCTGCTGCAGAGCAGCAATTGATTACTTGCTCACTGAAGGACTGGGACCATGATTATTTTTGCAGGATGTACGAGGGTTATGCAGAGTTGTTCCAATGAACTTCCTTGCAATGAGGGTGCCCATGCTGTGGGAAGGGGAAATGTAGGATATCAGACTTGATCTGCCTATAAGGAACTTTTTGTGCTTAATTAGGTTTCAGTCTAAATGTTAGTTCAGTAACCAATATTCTTACACTATGGTATGACCCATTTTTATTCCAGATAATAAGAATCCATTCCACTCTGATATCATTTAGTTTTGGATTAAGATAAACAAGAATTAGTTGTACCTAATTCAGAGTAAAAATGTCTACATATTAATCATTCAGGAACTGCTGCTGCACTTTAATTTCAAAGGTATCATAATCCAAGTGAACTAAAAAATGCATTGACAAACATGAAATATGTTCCACACTTCTACTTAAAATGGTACAATCACTGTGTAGAGAAAACCCCAGGAATAGTAACAAGCTGGCATTCACACATCTTATAATGAGAAGAAAAGTTGGATTGACTTTTGCAGTTACATCTTTATTTGTATGAATTATTGTAATTGATTTCTTTTAAAACCCTTTCAGAACCATTCCCAAATGCAGATGCAAATGGCCTGGCTTTAATTTATAGAAAGGTTTTGTAACACTTACGCCTTGTAAAAGAGGTTCTGTGTTTAAATAGAAGTTGAGCTGTGAAGATCCATTAAGCAGAAAAAATATAGTTAATACAACAAAGAAGCTGCAAAGGTAAATTTGCAAGTGGGGCCATTATGCAGTGGAGGTATCACAACTGTGCTCATTATACCACAACACAGATTCCACTAGCAGCTTTTCAGTTTCTCTGTCCTTACCTAAATGTGAGGCTTTGTATGTGTATCAGTTTGTCAGTTCTTCTCAGAACAAAGGTGGCTGTGCTGCAATTATGTGTAACAGGTCCAGGATAAGAGGACCATGAAAACCAAGTAATTAGATTCCCCATGTTTGTGTTTACAATACCATAGCTAAATGTATGTTGATCTAGACTTTCGTATTTCATTCTTTCATAAAAGCACAGGAGGAGAGGAAAAATATAGAAAGGAAAAGAGGCAATGCAAACTTCACCCCACAAATTTTGCAGTTGGATGAAATTTTGTACAAAAATGGGTTTATGTTTAAAAGGACTAAGAAACTTTACTTTTCCTTACTGACCTAACTGTAGTTTACCTTTGTGCAAAATCATATCTGTTGCAAAACAATCACACAATTTAATTTTAGTACTAGATTTCCAGACTTTGCACAGTTATCTGTGATGGCAGGACTAATCCTGCACACACAAGGAAAAAAAAAAGGACAGTTTAATCACTGATCTTGCTCTTCTTCACATTTTACACAAATTTTTAGTAGCTGGTCTCATCAAAGAAACATGCAGTAGCTGATTGGAAACATAGTATTTTGTACCCAGCTGTACATACCAGCAGATTTTCATAGCATTTTCGTCCTATATCCCATCCAAATGTATTGCTACAATACAGAGTCTAATATAAGATTAAAAACTATTTTTACTAGATTGGATTAATGTAATTAACTAGATTGCCTTAATGTAATGAATTCTCTAGGCTGTGCTATGTCCAGGAATAAAGACAATATATCTGTTGCATCTTCCATCTTTCACATAGAAAAAAGGAGTTTCATAAATGTTGTGGAAATGAGCCAATGACATAAGGTGAATTGCTCCTATTTTAGCACAAATATTTACAGGTTTTTCCCTAGATTTCCATTTCACATTGCAAAGTGCCTGATTACTCCTAGACAAAGGGAATTTAACATTCACGTGCACATCCAGTATTCATATGCAGACCTGCATAAACACCAAATTCCTCAGCTCTTAGTTACAGTGCAAGAGCTCAGATTTACAGAGCAGCATGCTGGAAACTATGTTTTTTGGAATCCTCTCTCTGACAGTCACAGTTGGAAATAATTAAATCTTGAGTATTTTTTCCCATATTTTGAAACCCAAATGCAAGGAAAGCACCTTGGAATATCTGTATCTGTAGGTGAGTTTTATTGCCTGTGGTTGCTTGTTTTTTATCAAATCTCATAGTGTCAGGTTCTTGTTTCTCTTTTTACTCTTTTGCTTTGGAAGTGACTTTTGAAAAGTCCTCCCTGATAGCATAAATGTGTGAAATACATCATCACTCTTCATCCCAGTCTCTTCTATGATCGATTTGAGAAATATAATTCTCCATCTGACTTGCAGCTAGCAGAATTCCCCAGAGCTGGCCACAGCATGTGTGATTCAGAGAAGCTTTGAAGGTACTTGAAATTATACCAAAGACCATTTTTAGGATAAGTAGTCACAGGATTTCACAGAGCCCAGGCATGGCCTGATGCCCACTTGACCCCTCTTGACTGCAGTCTTTTCCTGGAAGTAGATCCCAGAGGATGAAGATTGTAAAGGGCTGCACCCACTTAAAAGCAGGTGTATGTACACGTTCATAGATACCTGAACAAATTCATTTTGCTCTTTTTCTGCCCTGCATCCATTTATCCTTCAATGAACCCTCAACATTAGTGCAAATATGTTGCAGGCAGGCAGTTCACTGGTATATTGATATGGTGTATTGACCATAGTGGTCTGTTGCAGCCCTAAATTTTGTGAATTCATGCAGTGCAAGCTCCATCTGTACACAGAAGCAGATCCCTTGCTTACACACAGGCACAGTGAGAACAGGGTTGGTGGGAACAGGGTTGGTTTTCTGATAACCACACACTTGCAGTGCACCATATATCAGTCAGTGCTGAAGTTTACTAAGAAAAGATGAGAAAAATTGAGAGGCAGTTAGCAAGATAAGGTATGAGGAGATTTAAAAGAAAGTAGCATAAAAGGAAGTGGCTACATTTTTCATGCTTTAGTTGTTTGTCTGGAGGGCTTGAGAAGGAGCTGCTTGACAGTTGTGCTAAAAGAAACTATTCAAAGCAACTTCCCATCAGGCAGCATTCCTCAAGTGTCTGCTCTTAAGGAGCAGTCAGGGAAAATTCATTCTGTAGGAAGCAGTTAATGGGGCTGCATTACCGACCCCTTATTGCTCTGTCTGATAGAGAGACAGCAGGTTCACTTTGGCAGCTCCAGAGCCCTGATCAGTTCAGATTAGTGGCCCATCATCTGTCTGGCTTAATCAGGCATGTTTAGATATATTAATCATGATTAGAGGGGTGTAGTGCAGGGAAGGGGAAGAAAGAAAGAGTGAGATTACTCTTCTCTAGCTTCAAATGGAAGCTTTGCAAATCCCACTGAGTCAAAAGGTGCTCATCAAAGAAAAATTTAAATCCTGGAAAGGACTGTTTTGTTGAACACTCCAGCAGTGGATTCAAATCACTGAAGAAGAGTCTCTTTTTCTTTCTCTCCCTTCTTTTCTCCATCTGCTGTCTTTACATGCAGCAAAGAAGAAAATCAGCAGCTCATGCAACCCACATTGATTTGGCTTGATATCTCCTGCTTAGCTTATCTGTAGCTCAAATTTTAAGTGTCATTTCAAAATTAGACATCATCGTAAAAGACGAGATCTCTGAATCCTGTGTTCCTGTCATGTTTATCTTTCAGGGATGCACAGGGTACCATTGAAACAGCTTCTAGAACTTACTTTGGTACTTCTTAGTGTCCAGAAGGGATGGTAGTAAATTGTAAGGCTGGGAAGAAGTTTTTTTTTTGATCAGTAGCATTGCTTCTGTGGTTTAAGATTAGAACATTGTAAAGAAAAATTAGCACATTATATATTGGTATTATATAGTGAGATGTGCCAAATTTGCTGCTGTTGTAACTTAGTATAATTCACAGATCATAAGGGAGATCAACTTATTAACACTTATGAGTCTCTGAAAGAGACCAGCAAAAAGAAGAGAGTTTTGGCTCCCAAGAGATCAGCAAGGAGAAGAAAGTTTTTTTAGAACTTCCTCCATGGTAAGGAAGATCAGAAACTAGTCCTGTTGGTGGAAGGCTACAGAGCAGAGGTCAGGATACAGGATCTATGGTCTTTTACCCTGAGTAACTGGCCTTTTTTTGCTCTTAGATGAGTTAAATGTAGGACAGGCTTGGAAAATATGCTGTTATGAGGAACATATTTTGTTCATCTTGTTCTGTGACTTCCAGCCTTCTTTGGGTTTGCAGATTCATCCAGATTTCCAAGTGAAAAGTACAAATTGTTGTGTGGTGAACAGAGGCTTCCTAGACAGTGAGCTGGATCTTCTTTGGTCCCAACAGCCAATCCTTGAAACCCAGTTCTTGGGCCTAAACTGGAAACTCTGACATGGAGCACTATAGAACACAGCAGGCACTGGCTTTGGCTGTGTGTGCTCAGAGCAGCTGCAACACAGAAGCTGTAAGGCAGCTCTTCCTGTCTGGGCTCTTGGGCAGCAGTGCAGCAGTTAAAGAAAATCTGTGGAAATCCAGAAGATTTGGTAGTGGAGAAAAATAAGTCAAACTTCCCTTTCTCTGTTGTAATCTACTCCTTCCTCCTCTGGTACTTCAGTCGGCTCTGTGACAGTTCAACTCTTGTGGTCTTGTAATTGCTGTCAAAATTATAATCTTCGGATGTCACAAAACTGGCTCCGTGTAATCACCATACAAATGCAGGAGGTAGAGAACCTGACTGGTTAGAATAAAGAAGCTGCTAGAGAGACACTAATAATTCAGAGGCAGGAATTATGGAGAAGGGGACGTAGAAGAAAAAGTTGGCAGGTTTGAAAGGATTTGATGAAAATATTAAATATCAACAAGTTTGCCAGTACTTCTTTAGAATAGGAAAGTAGAAGATCTTAGCCATAAACTTCCACAGAAAAATCTCTCAGAAGTGCAGAGATGCTCCTCAGCTGAAATGGTAGGGGATATCTTTGGAGATCAATTCGCAGAATGATGGGAAGCACTGTATGAATTAAGTGGTAAATTAACACTGTTCTTCAGGATTAAAACCACATCTCCTTGCAATAAATGGTGCTACATGGATGGGACCAGGCAGTTAAATGTTACACTCTCCTGGTGGATACACAACCATAGAATTAGAGCAGTACTCTTACAGGTAAAGCTTATTCCTGTAAGAGAACTGGCTTCACGCCTTTAATTGAAATAATTGTACCACTTGTGAAAGTACAGTAGGCTGTAGTCACATCAGCTAAACTACATGTTGTTTGTGAGGGTGATGGTGACAAGATCAGCACTAGAAGAGCAACAACTTTGCAACCGATGCTGATGACCGAGCTTTTTGAAAATCCTGGGACGTGATCAAAGAGGACTGTTGCAGGTGAGCAATAAGACACGGAGCTTTCAAGACAATTTTTGCTAACAGGAAGCACAGAAAATTGGGAAAGAGCTCTTTCCAGATCAGTTCATGGAGCTCTGCAGGGAAGCTTTTATAGCACTGCCACTTCTGTGCACTCAGTCCTGAAAAAAATAACTGCCCGCTAATGACCTGTCACTGTGGACAGCCTGAGCAGCTGTTTGCAGAGAGCAAAGCTGTGAGAGGATGAATTGCTCTGTGTGCAGCATATCTGAATGTGGGAACAGGAATAGATGGCAGGCTGGGAAAGACTAGACAGCTTCCATTCATAATGTTCAGCTTTATGTGGATTTACAGTCCTGGTGCTCCCAATTCCACAGACGCTGGGTTATCACTTACAATTACTTACAACAATTGAAACCCCCTTGTTTCCACACTTTGACTTCTGTTTCCCTTGTTGACGGTGTTACTTTCTGGAGGCGAACTAAGAACAGGGGGAAGCAGTTTATCTTGAAGGTAACAAAACCTGGCCACTTAATTCTTCATGTATTATCAATACAATTCAGAGTAGACAAAATGTTTGATGTATATGTTTTGTTGGGAATTACCTTTTTTTCCTTTTTCTTTGCTTTTTCTTTTCCCTTTGGCTTTCTTTCTGCCTGCCTGCATGCTTCCCAGATAGAAACTAAAGTGAATAAAATGTCTTGAAAAAATATTCGTCTCTTGAAAATTTCAGGCCAACAAGAAATCACTAAGATTTTTGTGGGACAGCGTGTTCTTAGGCAGTTTTCAGACATGTTTTCAGACACATCTGTTTTGGGTCACTCACCTAAGTGCAAAAGCAGGTGCAAATTTGTCTGCATTAAGCTTTTTAAATCCAGGTCTTCTCAGACTGTATAATAGCTATGGTTTGACCATCCTGTCTGGATTGTGTCAGTAGTAGATAATGACAAAGAAGTCTGCAGCAAGTAGTTGTGGAATAACCTGTCTGCCTGGGCTGGGCTTAACCCAGTTTTCTAATAGAGATTGGCTAAAACACGGATGCAAGGAGCCTGATGTCCTTCCCATTAGGTTTGTTTCCATTACTTATGGCTTAAGTACCTGGATATTTCTTCATATTTTTCAACTTAGCTGTGATGGATGTATTCTGCAAGGTGAAGAGGTTAATGTGCTACCATAACTGTGACAGAGGAGGAATATATAGAAATGGAGAAGAAAGAAAAGAGAGTTATTTCCTATTCTATCCTATTTCCTATCCTTTCTCAGTGTTGGGAGCTTGCCAGTATTGAGTGTTTTGTTTATAGTATAGAAAGCCACATCTCTTACTGCTTGACATTTAAGAGATTTAATATTATAATGCAATAGTTCTGGATACATAACAGGAATCCATGCAGTGTTTTGTGACATTGTCAGGCAGCAAGCATGAGTGACAAGTCACCAGCAGCGTTCTTGCTGGGGGGCCCATTAGATCACATCATGGTAGAAAATAGAGAAATTAGGTCGTTCCAGTGTGTAACGTAATGCAATCTGTCATGCCATTCACAGACCACGAAAAAGCACAGAGCTTAAACCCAAGAAGACCGTGAGGACTGGTGTCCCACCTTCCCGTACAGAAATTTATATTTCTCATGTACTGATAGCCACACGGAAAACTTTACACAACGTGGCAAGAGTTAACTGCTGTACTCTTCCTTTAGCTCCCTGCCTGCCGAACCTGTATATTTTTTCAGCAAATATATTCAAGATTATCCCATTCAGAGGGAGTTTTCATTGTATCTACCCCTGGTCTGAGTGCTTCAGAATTCTCACACTACCCCTGTTTTAACTCTACAGATATTCCAGTGAGATTACTACCTCCCCAGAAGGCAGTGTGTCTGTGGGGACTACCACCTACCAGCCTGCTGCTGGACCAGTCCTCTTGGGCTAGCTCATTGTGGTGGCTTTTGGTGAAGAGCCACAGCTCCTAAGGATTAATTGGGTCAGGTTAAAGTTACAATCCACGATGTTGTACCCAGCAACAGCTGCTGGGGAAGGAGAGTGAGAACAGGACAAGTACATGTCACAGCTTCTTTCCCTATGGCCTCCCAGATTCTGACACTTTTGGAATGAACTCCTAGTGCTTATGTTATGAGAAATGATGGGCAAAACTTGCTGTTTACCGTTTCCATGACTCTCATTATTTCCAACATTGTTTTGTATTTATCCCTCTGACAACTTTTTTTTAAGGGTGAAGGAACCCAGATATTGATTTGGTCCTTCCTTGTCCAGAACCTTCCCATTTCTTTGGTCATCTTTAGTTGCTTTCTATCTGCTATTTCTAATGCTACTGTCTCTGTGTTTGAGTTGGAGGGATGAGAACTAGCTGCTGTTTTCAAGTGACAGACAAATATTCAAGCAGGTGCCCCAGGGACTTGCACAGTGACACCGTATTGTCTTCAAGTTTGTTTTTTGTCACTTTCCAGATGCTTCCTAACCTGTCTTTTTGACTTCCACTGGGCTGACACTTTGGTAGAACCCAAAGAGCATCTCAAAGTTGTCTTTCCCAAGTGGTAATTACTAATTTAAGCTCATTGCTGTGTTCATATAGTTACGTTTGTTTTGTCCCTAGTCCATTGCTTTTGCAGCCATCGGCACTGTGATTCGTTTTGCACTTCAATAGTATTTTTAAAACCATCTGCAAGGCTTTGTGATCAGATTTAATTTGTATTACCCTGGATATTTTCTCATCAGTAAGTTTTGTCACTTCACGTTTTCCAGATCATTTATGAAAAATTTGAACAGCACATTAAAATTGTTTCATAACTTTTCATCTGTTGTTAATCGTCTACAGGACCTTCCCTCCTATTCTGTGAGAACTTAGAAGTCTTTTTAAAAACTCTTTGGTGAGAGACTTCATCAAAAATGATGTAGAAATGCAAGTTTTATATCAAGTGATCGCCTATATCCACATTTTCATCAACTCTTTCAAAGAACTCAGATTTGTGCCATATGACTTCCATCTACAAAAACTATGTGAGGAGGAATTGGTATGTTATTTCTCTTTTAGGGCCAGTAATTCATTTCATCATTAATCTTTTAATAAGTTTCAGGCACACAGAAATCAGACCTGCACCTTGCATCCCCTCAAAAACACATCTCAAACATCTGCATTGTGTTTGCTGCTTTTTTCCTAGTATTGAGGCTTAGTTAAGTCTAGCATTGTAAACCAGAGTTTAATTGCTCATCCTTTACTATTTCATGTTCAGTTTGGATTTCATTCAAGATTTCTAAAATATCACATCCTTGAATTTACTCTTGTTCATTTACTGTTTTTTCCTAAAATCTTTTATTCCAGTTCTTCCTCTTGAAATAGCTCTCCTGGCTTTCCTCTGCAAAGAAAACTCCAGTGTGGGGACCTCCTTATATCCCTGTGGGAGATGCATGGATGCAGAGAATTCATTTAGCTTTTGTGCTTCATCCTTATCTTCTTAGAGCATTCTTTTTACATTTCAATCATCTGTCAGCCCTACAGACACATTCTGGCAGGCTTCCTGTTTCTGTTGTCTTTGAAAATTATTTTATTACATGTTTTTATGTCTTTAGCTACTTGTTCCTCAAGATATGCTTTTCAACAGACTTACGGTTTCTCAGTTAACTTAGCGGATCTGTGCTCATTTCTGTTTTCCTTATTTGGGTAGAACTTGCACTTTTTGAGGGACCCTCCTTTCTTCATCTGTTAAACCACCCTGGGCTGAAGCAGCAGCCAGGGGCAGCTCCTTTTGAACTGGCACCACCATTTTAAATATGCAGGGTGCCAAATATTTCTGCCATTGGGACTGGAAACCGCCCGTGCCCCGCTCTGTCCCATGGCAGGCAGGGATGGGTGCCTGTGTCCCCCATGCCCACTCCGGACTGTCCCTGTCCCCTGACACGTGGGCCTGTTGCTGATGTGTGACATGGGCAGTGCAGGGAGGAGCCTGAGCTCTCGGTCCCATCCGTGCCTGGGTGGCTGTGCACCTGCTGCTCCGAGCGAAGCGGCGCCAGCGAGGAGAGCTGAGCGAGGTACGGGCTGGCCACGGCTCCGGGACCGGAGACAGGTGAAGGGGGGAAGGGGGTTTGGGAAGGAAAGGTGAAGTACTGCGCAGTAGGGGCAGAGCGTGGGATCCCAAGGCCATCTTGTTTATCGGCTTGCACATCAGGGCAGTGTTTTTGCAGGACAAATCCGTCTGCCTCTGCCAAATCTGACCAGCTGGGATGTGAGGGAGGAGGTAGGCGAACAGAAGGAGGTGTCTCCCCACCACCCCAGTCCCACCACACCAACCCTTCCAGCACAGCAAAGATTTGGGATTTTATACTGTCGCAGTATCGTGCTGTAATATCATACCTGGTACTGTATCAGGTGCTCCTCTCTTTGTGCAGCTTCCCAGGTTATGTTGCACAACTCTACTCTGATGTGATGGGAAGGAGCACAGATGGGTTCCCTAGGGAAATTAAGCCCCATCCTAGTTTGGGGCATTTCTTACCAACTGCTGTTGGTTATAGAGTCCTGAAAGTTTGTTTGTTCTGTGAATCCAGTTCCTAGGAGGCTTATTTTGCTTGTACATAGGCTCAGCCAAAATGCTATGCGTTGCTCTGTGTGGTAGAATAGCCAAGACTTAAATGCATCATTTCACTGGGTGTTTTAGTGACTTCTTCTCCATTATAAATTTTACCCTCTTATCACTGACAGTCAGCAAAGCTGCGCCGTTAACTCAGTAGCAAGAGGTTTGTGTTTTTGGAGCTAAATATTCCCATGTCACTTGTATGTGGCTTAGCTGGTGAAAACAAAGCTGTTATCTGCAACAGCTCTTCTAGATTACAGGTCCCTTCTCCATTGTTTCTGCTGAAATGTCATCTGGAGTTCCTGTACAGATGCTCAGGGTTGAATCCTGTCCCTGGTTGCTCATCAGTCCAATAGGTTGTTCTTGCAGAGCCAAACAAAGGCACAGTAGCTTGTGCTGTATATGGTGGTGCAAAACCTCTCTGGATGAAGCTTCAGAATGGAGATGTGTGCCATTTTTTATGCTACAGACATACAAATAGAAACTTTTTGCATATGGTTCCAGTGAGTACATTGTTGTAATTTTGCTCTCCTTTGGATGTAAGTAGGTGAAATTGGGAAAGGCTGAGGCTGGGCAGCCCCTGAGTGACGAACTCTTCATAGGTGGTGACCTTCCCTGGCATTGTTACTGCTGAATTTGGAACCAATGTGGTGTAGGGTAACGGTGTTAAACTCTTTGGGACTCTGCTGTCAGGCTGTATGTTTTAGGTCTTGGCACTTTCCATCAACAGAGACACTGATGTTCTTGCTCAGGGAATGGCATTCCGCCAAACTAAATTGCCTACCTTGTGCTCTGAAAGCCAGGCTGCTTTTTCATTTTGTAAACCTTCTGTTGCACCAGTCCCACAGAACTGCTGTAGCCTTATGCCTCTTGAATCCCCCCAGTTACAAAGGTGAACCACAGAGAAAATTCACCTGCATGCAGAAAGCCAGCACGAAATGAAGGGCACTGGT
Source organism: Passer domesticus (assembly GCF_036417665.1). Taxonomy (NCBI): domain Eukaryota; kingdom Metazoa; phylum Chordata; class Aves; order Passeriformes; family Passeridae; genus Passer; species Passer domesticus. Next base: position 48,118,492 of record NC_087478.1, on the reverse strand, counting down.
CAGCTCACACTTGGAACTGAAAAATCCCTCTTTGAACATTACATATGTTTCATGTTAAACTCTCTACAAAGGTGATTTTCACAGAGAACATTATGCACAGTCTAAAATTGTCCTTGGCTATCAAAAGCGTAAAGGAAATGCACCACGCAGTTAAAAGCAGAATTTGGGATAAAAGGTGCTTGAGAAATGTAAGTTACGATAATAGTGAAAAATTTTCCTGCCTGTCAGTGTTGTGGGGTGGTGCTGGGAGTCACACGCATGCAGAGAGGGAAAGAATGGGCTGCTGGCAGGGGAGATTTCATGAGGGCCCAGCACTGACCCATGTGGAGTGGGGATTCTCAAGTTACACATGGAGGGAGGAACAGGATCACAAAAACAGAACTGGTTTGAAGTTCAGGTGCTGAAAAGTGGTAGGCTGGAGTTCAAAGACAGGATTATTGGCTAGTGTTGCTTTAGTAGTTGGAGGGGGAAGAGCTTAAGGCCAGAGCATTACTGCATTGCTGATTTATCAACACAGCCAACACTGTGGATGCTCTTTGAGCCACTTCTAAATCCAGCCGCTGGCAATGAAAGGCATATTTAATCCATGTGTTAGATTGTTTGAAGAGGTATCTCTCTCCTGGTCTCTCCCTGAGGCTGGGATTGCTGAAATTGGAAAGGAAGTGAGAGGGAAGATTTTAACTGTTTCACAAACTCTTCTCCTTTGGAGGGGGCCACATTCCAATAGCACCTTTAACATTTGGATTATTGAAAAATAAAAGTTTTTCTGCTCTCTTGCCTCTGAAGAGAGAACCCTCACTACTTCTTATGTATCTGAGGGACAGAATCAAAGACATAATTTGTATTTAAATAGTTTGCATTTAAATTGTTTCTAAGTGAGTTCTTTACCTCAAGCTGGGATTGAGGTAAAGACTTAGGAGTCTGCACTTAGGAGTTCCAGAATCCACCTGCACTGTTGACTCAGATCTCTCTGCAGCAGGCCCACACTGCAAGATAAAACACTGAAAAACAACCCTTACTAAAGTAATTCTCCTTTAGCCTTCAATTGTCTTCCATGAAAGACTATCATTGTTTAACCAGTTCCCCTAAGGGTTAATTCCCCTCCAGTTTAATACCCCATGCTCTGTTAGCACACAATGGGGCTGACACTGCCTGTGGAGGGCTACAGGCTGAAGCTCCAACAATATCTGTGCAAGAATAGAGGACAATTCTCAAATCAGGCCCGAGCTGCACCTGCAGGGTAACACCAATGCCTTGGATTAAGAGTAAGACAGAGGGTGACCCTAATCTGCAAAACTATCAAAGGTAAGAATTAAAGAGCATTAGTAGGTCAACAGGGAGGATAGGGGGTGAAAATGTTTGGAGCAGGTGGAAAGCTGAAGCCTGAGAATAAAGCACCAATGTGCCTTAGGGTGTTAGGGCTCAGCACTGCTGGGTGTTGGAAGCCCAAGGCAGCAAGCTGGAGGAGCAGGCATAGGGCAAATCTCAGCTCATACTCAGACCTACCTGGCACTGAAGCAACCCCAATTGCTCTAGAACAGATCCATGCTGAATAAGCCGAACTCTCTGTGGACTGCCAAAAAATAGCTTCATAGCTCTTATCAGTCACATGGATATAAATTCACCTGTAAGCAGCAAAAAAGACAATGCTAACATAATCCACTAGGAAGCACATCAATTTATTTTTTTTTAGTTAGAAGCGATCATAACAAATCTCAAATCTCAGAACTAATATTCAGCGGTGTTATGGCCCCTCTTGTGAATCACTTTTTTCAGGGATCTTTAGTCAGGTGCAAAGGGACCCTGCAAGCAGGAAATAGACAATTTAGTCAATAAATAACTGCTGTATACAGTTAACACACACAGAACCTAGTTAGGATTTAATTAAATATTAGGCTACACGTTAGCTACTCCTCACCTGTGTAAAGGCACCCAAAGATTCTTTGCAGGTATCAGTCAGAAATGAAGAGTCACCCTCCGTGGTTGCCATCTGCCACCAGCTAGGTCAGGCCTGGTGGCACTGACAACTCAACTCAGTGACCCAAATGATTCATGACAGGTGCTCAGCTAGACTGACTATCACAACTGAGCTATGGTTTTGTTTTTCCTCTGACATTTTATATCTTCCCACGTTGGTGGTTTTCCTCTGGAATCCCTGCGCTAATGCCGGTGCAGTCCTGGAGCTTTTGCCCTGCAGGCTTTCTCCCAGCTCATTCTCAGCAGTTTAAGTTGAGCTGTATCAGAGCTGGGCCCTGGATTCTGCTTACACAGAGAGTTAAATCCCTGGGTTGTGTGTCAGAGGAACATTACAGCATGTATTGCCGAGAAGGAGGGCTACGGCAGCCTTTTGATTTTGAAGTGACAAAATTCTGGATCTTGCTCAGTATCAACACGTTATATTTTGGGGAACTTGTGTCAGTTATAATTGATAAAAAATATCTAACCCTAATTAGGGTTGCTCATTTGTTTGTACAGTGTCTTTCTAGAGCTTTCTGGTTAAGAATATTTTGGGTCAGACAAGCTGGCACTTCCTCTCAAGCCATAAAGACTGGGTGTTTTTGTGAGAATTGAGATTAGGTAGTGGAACCTGTGTCTTCAGGATCTTTGTTCCCAGACAAACCTAGCTTAGAAATCACAAAAATTACCTCTATACTGCAGCTGTCTTCAAAAGCTGTGCTGCAAGTGCATCTGCCAGCAGTGCACTTGTTTAAGGTGGCATTGCCTGGCTGTTTCTTGGCTTGTCAGTGGCAGCCTTTCACTGGGCTATGGGGTACATGACCCAGCCATGGGAAATTGGTAATTCTTGATTATAAAAATGGTCCTGCTGGGGTACATCCGAGTTTTGTGAGCAGGAAGTGGTGAAGGAGCAAAGCCCATCTTGCCACTTCCCCTGCCACATTGCTCTGGTGCCAAAAAGCAGGCTTTGGTTTGCAGGCTGGCTGATACATTTCAGGCTCCTGGGTTACCAACACTGAGGTAGGCTAACTCTCTGCCACCTTCAAAATAGGGAATACAGCCTTTCTGCAAACAGTGTTTTCCTCCCTGAAAGTTGTGGTCACCCATGTTAAGCCATCACAAAGAAAAGACTCTTTCAACCTTCCATATTGTGGCCCATGTCCAAGAAAAAAAATATATATTTATTGCATTCCTGTTTGTTTTGTCTGCAATTTGACTCACTCTTGAGGCAAAGAGTAAGTCACTGTAGGAGGCAAATGCATTTTTTTGTTGCAGGACAGAGTCACTTGCTTTATTGGGAACTGTGACAGAGTTGGTCTGTACATGTTTTTCCCATGAGATTGCTCTAGAGAAAGAGATCTGTTGGAGTAAGCATACACTATTGGTTATTTGTACTTCTGACTTCAGCTACTGGCAGCCTCAGCCATGCCCTCTCTTCTACCTGCTCATGTCTTTCCAAGTCTAGTAACTAATGGCTGCCCATAGGTGGTGAGTGCTTCTCCACATACAAATCCCAGCACTGCCTGTCAGCTTTCCAGAGGCTGGACTCCACAATCCCAGTAGCTCATGGGTGCTGACAGGTATCTGACATTACCTCTTCCAGATTTGCTCTGCCCCAGGACACGGTATGGAAGCCATTGCCAAGTTTGATTTCACGGCTTCTGGAGAAGACGAGTTGAGCTTCCAGGCTGGGGATGTGTTGAAGGTAAGTACAGTCTCCAGCCTGACTAAACAGCATTTCTGAGACTGCTTCCAGAGCTTTCTTGTGCTTCCATTTGCCTTGACAAAACAGATGAAGATACATCTATAAACTAGGATGCGAATGCAGGATACTTCTCTCCCATGGGGTTTGCAGTAGGGCAACAATTCCCAGGTTGCTTGAGTCTGTGTCCACTTTTCTTAATTTTATGTCCATGAACTGTGGATTTAGTTGCCCTGCAGTCCTCTGGTAGTCAGCAGGGAAGGGTATGTACCTTTGCTGGGGCACAGATCGAGATCTTTGGTGACAAATTTTGAGGGTCCTGACTGTATTCATTGACCAGGTAAACCATCCACAGTGACTACATTATGCTGACTATGTCTAAACTCAGGCAGGATCAGTTCTGTCCAGTGGGTTTGCTGTCTTCCTTATTTCCAGTCTTTGAACTGTTTAAAAGATAACTCATCCATTCTAGAATTTATATCTAACTTTTAACTGTTAGTAATTATTGTTAGATGCTGCAGGGATCTTAGGCAATTGCAAACAGAAGAGGAAAATTCCATGAGACAGACTGTTACACATGTAGTGGAATAGTTTAAGGGGTCATGGTCTAATAATATACACCCTTGCAGGAATTTAACAATGGGGCAATGGCAGAAGTAGAGTGATCATATACAATACAGAGCTTCTGGAAGTCTCTAAAGTTGATTTGTACGTGTTATGATAGAACAGTTCTTGTTAACATTACCAAAGTCCTACAGATGAATTTTCACCCTAATTATTTATCCACTTTTCAGCCCCAGATGTTGTGTTCCCATTGAAAATACCTGAGTATTACCCCTCCCTCAGGCCTTAGCTCCTTTACTGTCCAAAGGGATGATGTACAACCGTAGCATGTACAGCCCTGTTTGGCAAGGAGCCTTTGCTACCTCTCTGTGCAGTCACAGATATTCCAGCTAATAATCAGATATTGAGTCTCAGCTTTGCCTTTTCCATCACCACCATTTTTTTATTTTATTGGTCTTTTATGTCTTGGCACTTAGACAAAGTTGATAGCTCAGAGAGACTGAGCCCTTCTTAGAGCTCAGAAGCTGTGAGAAGGTTCTGGAGAAATCACTGCCCCTCTTCAGCACAGATAAACACTCTTATTCTTGCCCAGTGAGTCCCTACTATCACATAACCTTTACTGATGCCTTTTTTCTCAGGAGACTTCCATCAAATCCCTGCTGGGGTGATGGTGTTGGCCAGATCACTTTTCTTTCTGTTCCTCAGTTTCCCTTCCTGTAAAATCATTATAAGCTAGAGCTTCCTTTCCAAGTATGTTGGAATCTTCTGATAAAAAGTGTCAACACTACACACCAGTTTTATTATTGTTAGTTGTCATAGAGAATTCACTACCAGAAAAATCAAACTGCCTCTTGCTTTAATGTCCCTGAGGTGAAGAAAACAACACCTTAGCCTCCCAAGCTGTAGTAGCAGTAAATCAGCCTGAGTAACAGCTCTGCTCTGGCACAGGCACACACACATTCCTACCCCATCATGAGCCCCCTCGTGCTGCCTGCAACAACCTGCTGATTTATGAAGGAGATAAGGTGGAGTATTGATGTAGAGATTACAAAACAGGAAACATGAGGCCCTCAGCCAGCAGTGACAGGAGGAAATCCACCCTCCTACCCCCCCCTACATCCTTCTCTGAGAGGATGACACGCTGAGAGAAACGTGCCAGCTCTGCAGTGGCAAACAGCTGGTGGGAAACCTGACTTCCAAGAGAGCAGGAAGTGTTTATCATCCCCTGTGTTTGGCCACAGCAGTGAAAAAAGATCCTTAACCCAGCACCCAGGCATGAGGGCAGCAGTGACTATACAAGTAGGGAATTCCACAGCTTTCTATTCCTTAACTTTTCTGAATCCAAATGTTTGAAAAAGGCCTACGTGGCAGGGAAGGCAATGAAGAATTGGCTCCAGAGACAGTAACATCGTGTTGCCAATACAAAGCAGTTAAAATGTGCCTTAGGCTCCCAAAACCATGAGACTGGCTCAGAAAGTAAGTATTATTACTGTTAACAATAGATTTTAAATTAAGTCTTTTCCACTGGCTTTTTCCTTTTAAAACTGTCATGGCTCATGCTTTTAGGTTCCTCTCCAAAACCAGAAAGAGCAGAAACATGGTCTATTTCATACAGCAGAATCCTGCCCCAGGAGCTGGAATGTCAAACAAAACACCAAAGACCACAACATTTGCAGTAAAATCCCAATGTGGTTGTATTCCTGTCCTCTCTCCTCTAGCTTAGGGCTGTGTCTTGGGCCATCAGCCAGGGTGCCATGGATTTGGGCCCTCCCTGGTCAGCAGTGATGTTTCCAAGGACCATTACAGTTAATGTTAATGTGAGCACACTTGAAGCTGCTCCAGTGTGTGATGTGGACTTACTTCCAGCTATCCTACAATCTCCTAAGTATAATAGTGTCTTGAAAACACTTTTTACCTCCTTCTTATAGCTACCTTGGCAAAGCTCAGGGCAGCTGAAGACTTAAGCCACTAAAGAATCTCTTGTGAAATGACAGGTGAGAGCACATGGTAACATCTGTGCATCCGTAACACACACAGACACAGCTGCATATCCCTCCACACCCATATGTCAGAGGACTTTTCACAGATATTTTCTTCTTCCCTTGTGAATCTGAGATGCTCCAGTACCAACTACAAAAGGGAGCACAGAGAATAAATTAAACCCCTACTAAGTCTTTCAAAGCTGAATTTCTCCATTTCACAGGCGTAAGAAATACACGGATAGGCAGTCAGACAAAGGGGTAGAGTTAACAAGCCATCTCTCTAATTCTACTTGGGCTTTTTTGTTGCTTGCTTGCTCTGAACTGGTCATCAGCCACTAACCTTGTTGCACCATGGGTGGGGAGAAGACAATGTGTACCATTTTCTTCTATTCTTACAAGACATTCTAGGTTTCTTCCTGAATCTTGGTTACTTTTGCCTGTCTCGGGAGACGCATTTATTCCATCCATTTCTCCATTGCAGGTTTTGAGCTCCCAGGAAGAGTGGTACAAGGCTGAGCTCCGAAGTCACGAGGGCTACGTTCCCAAGAACTTCATTGATTTCCATGTTCCCCCGTAAGTGTGACAGAAATGGTGTCACCACCATGGTGACAGCACCGAGTGCTGTCAGGACGGCGCACAGAGGACAGGACAGGAGAAGTGCTGGGCATGGCATCCTACACTTTGGGGCTGGTCGGGATTGCCATAATGCTACACACGGTTCTGCCAGCACAGCGTATTTCTAGCCCAAAGCATCCTCTGCCCTTTTGGAGCTAAATGGATCTCGATGATCGCTGTCAGCCCCAAGTGACTCTTTTGTTACTGCTGCGCAGAGGGATGCTGGGATGTGGCAGGAATTGCATTTAGATGTCCTCAGAGAGAGGAAGAATAGTCATGATGTGAAGTCTTGGGAACAGAGACAGAGGCTAAGCACAAAAGGAAGAGCAAGAAAATGAATTATAAAAAAAAAAAAATCCGCCCCTTCGACTCTTAACGACGCTGAGTCCCTTTTCCCAGGCTGGCGCGGCATTCCCTCCCGCGGCAGCGCCTGTGAGTGTGTGTCGGGGCACTAGGGGTCAGTGCGATGCTGCGCGGCGGTGGCAGCTGCTGTGACTGGCAGCGCTGACAGCCAGAGGTGCTGCCCTGCTCTCTGTCACACACACACATCTGTCAGGGCTCAGGCGTACCTGCTCTTCCCTCTGAGGAGATGGAACTGCGCTTTCAGAAAGGACTGATGCGCGTTGGAATCATGTTAAATGTGCTCTGCAGCCCCGTGCCATAAATATGACAGTGCATGGGATTTTTACAACTTTTCAGTCAGCAGAAAGGCTCCCAGCAGCACCTCTCATTGTCCTCTTTTTTCAGAAGTGCTGCAGCATTTCAGGGGTGAACAAGCAGGGCACCAAGCCCAGTACTGGTGGCTGTAACGCACTGGTGCCCTCAGCAGTCACACTGGGAGCTCACAGGGATTTGGAGGTTACAAGTAAGTGCCTCTGTCCCCTTTGGAGGTGGCACTTCCTGGCCTTTTTGGACATAAGCCAACCTGCTTGGCTGAGCTGAAGGACATTATTCGTTTGCTGTGCAAATACGGACTTGTACTTTTGGGCCTTAGGGGGATGAGATCTTCCAGTCAGTTGTTCTTGTTCACTCTTTCACAGGGCTGTGCCATCACACAGGAGCACTGGCAGCTTCTTTTTTCACACAAATTTTTCTCATGTTGCTTTCTCTGTGCAAGAGCTGCGAAGAAATATTTTCACTTTGACACTTTTCTAAGCGCCAGGTCTGCACTTTGGAGCAGTTCAGGCCAGATGACAGAACTAGACGTAGGGAAGAAAGCTGCCTCCTATTTTTGATGGATTGTTTTTGCCCATCTTTTTCGTGTTAAGTAATCATTGAGATTAGTTATCAAGGCTCATCTGATTTTTCTTTGCTAATGATACATAGGTAAACTGTGATGATAATAAGGAATTCCAAAGCAGAAATGACAGATGTTAGGAACTTAACAGTCCTTAATCTTAATGCAATACAGGCAATTACGTATTAGGTGAAGTCAAAGACTGCAGATTGTAGATCTTATTAGCTATGGAGTGGACACATGCAAATGTATGTGATTTTGTGTTTCTCTACTGAAAAATTCCTACTGACATCATATTCTTTTACTATTTATGGCGACTTTCTCGTTATTAGTCCAGTGCCTTATGCTGTTGTTTGTTATGCCTGGCTAGATTTGTGTAAGTGTGCTTATGTATTCTGTGCTTCTGTGATTTTGTGATATTGCAACTCTTGCAGGAACCAATTTATTAGTAGTAAAACTTTCATGGCTTGCTTCTACTAAAAATTTATGTGTGTTCCATGCAATATATCCATCACAGCCCAGTAATTTTCAATCAGTTTGCCAAAAAGGAATTTGATGTATATGTCTGAGAATTATGTGTGTATATGTGTATACATACACATTTGTCATTTAAAATTTCTTTGACTAACACCTTATTGTACTGTGTCAGTAATTACAGTTTCAGCTGAGTGTTGCTTCTTAGCAGACCAAAGCTTACATTGTTCTCTTTGCATGTACATGCTTTTACTACTCAAAGAAAATGGTCTGCATCCATCAAACCCCTGTACCTCAGCATATACTGGGAGGAGCCGTGTGGGCTCCTCTGATCCTTTTGTTTGCTTCCCTCCACCCTGCTTATTCACATTCTCCCTACCCTCAATGTTTTTATTCCTCACCTTAATTAACATCCTTATTCACATCTCCATGATTTTTCCCACTTGACAGCTGGTTTGATGAGAAGATATCCCGCCACGAAGCAGAGAACCTTCTCATGAGCAAAGGAGTTGGCTGCTTCATCGTCCGAGCCAGTCAGAACTCTCATGGTGACTTCTCCATCTCTGTCAGGTATCTGCTTCTAACAGCATATTCCTGCTTCTTTTCCTGTTTAATGGTGTCCCTAGCCTCCTCTCATATGGATACCTAATGTCATGTAGGCTCATGAGAAGTTTGCATGCTGCCAGTCACTGGTGGTGCTGCTGTGTTGTGAATGAGAACAAATTAGGCATCTGATTCCCAAATGTTTCTGCCTCTTTTCAAGTGACACAGTGAATGCCCCATTCCAAAGCTGCATCCCCTGGTGACCTCCTTCTTTGAAAGAGCTACAGCAAAGCAGAATGGTACAGGGAAAGTCTCCCACTGTGCTTAACATGTGTCTTCCATTTGTTTTAATTCCCTGACAGCTCTGGTTACCAAATCCAAGAATTCAGCTACTAGCTATGAAGAGATTACTACTACATTGTTAACTTATTTCCCACAGGTCACTAAACAGCCATTGGACAAGGACTGGTTTTCCATTGCTTGCAGCCCAGCTGCATTTCAGCAGCTTGCTGTATCCCAGCACTTCTCAGTGCATCTGCTTCTAAGCAGAGCTCTTAAATGATGTTTGGTTTCCCAATTTTCAGTCAAATAGTTGATAACCAGTTTTAGAGTCATGATTAACAAGTCATGATTAGTCTTTTCCAAGTGGTGTGTACTTGCTGATTCAGGCAGTTCAAAAAGTATCCAGGAGGAATGCAGGAAAACATTCTGGTTACATTTGCACCAATTAACACCAGCAAATCAAGTACAGTCAGGCTCTTTTTCTGGCCTGAAGTCAAGCAGTGAGGCAGAGGTCAGATCTGTATGGCTGCACCCTCTTCAGCCCACCAAACAGAAGAGCTGTGTTCAAGCAGCTCCCTGTGAACAGTTCCTGGCCTGTTCTTTCTGACCATGGCCCAGCACTATCTAAGGGAGAGCTTTTCCATTTAAACCACAGCCAACTAACTCTTCAACAGCTTGGGGCTGTAGCAGTCAAGGGAAGCATTCAGTCCCTGCCTGTCCCCATTAAGTTTATTTGTGCAGATGTAGCCTCTGAGAAGAGTGTTTTGAGTGCCTGGAGTTGCACAGAGCAAGGAGGTGGGTACCAAAGCCAGATCACATCTGGTGCAGAGAGCAATTGTACACATCAGACAAGAGGTGAGAGGAGGGGAGGTGCAGGGGGAATAAGGGACAGAAGGTTGAGTTTGTTAATTTGGCTTGTAACAGCAACAGAAAATGTCTTTTTTTTTTCTTTTTGGATAGTGAGAATGACCTGTAGTAATGATGTTACACTGGATTTTATACCATCTTAAAGCTTAGTGTATGGCTTCATATGTCTGTGTCTGCATGTGGTGGTGATCCCCATGGTGTGCAAAGGTGTAATACAGGTCTTATAGTCAATGCAGACTGGATGTTAACAGGACCTGCAGAGGCTGTTGGGTAGACTACAACCGAACTTTTTCACCCTGGAAGCTCCTGTGACCTTTATTTCAAAAGAGAGGGTTTAAAACCCTATGCTTTGTTCTGATAGTGCTTTGTGACTGGGCAGCCCTGGGGCACTCTCTCTTTGCAAATCGATGAGTCTTTTGAAACAGAGCCACATCTGGGTCCAGTACACACAAGGACTGCCACTGCATGACTTTCCAGAAGTCTAGATTTGGCCAAGCAAGAAGTTTTGGTACCCTTCTAGACTTTTTTGAAAAAGGTAAAAGTGCAATCTGTTGATGATCTCTTTTCCATTGGGATCCAGGCATGAAGGTGATGTGCAACACTTCAAAGTGATGAGGGATTCAAAGGGTAGCTATTACTTGTGGACAGAGAAATTCCACTCTCTAAACAAGCTGGTGGACTACTACAAGACCACTTCCATCTCCAGGCAGAAGCAGATCTTCCTAAGGGACAACAGCCAAGAAGAAAAGGTAAACACAAACTGTCCTTAGGAGTCAGTCAGAAACCTTTCTCAGTCAGAAACCTTTCTGTGGAAGGAGTTCATCCCATGATAATGTCTCAGGGTAAAGAGGAGGACAGTCTGTCCCTGGAAACCCAGCCACATAAACACACTGGTGGAGCCTGAGACAGATTCTTAGTTTTTCGATTCTTTAATTTTTTGATTCTTCAAATCTGAATAGAGGTGCTTTGCTAAACCTGTGCTAAAACCTCAGAGCTGATATTCTAAGATGCCAAGGGAAGCAAGACTTACCTTACTGAAAATGCCTGGATTTCCTAAGGGCAGGTACAGAGCTGACTGGTGGGTTGTGACTGAGAAGAATTTGAGTCTGGTTTCTTAATTCCCTTGCACGCACCCAGAGTGCAACTACACCTGCAAGTTTGTCTGTTCAGAAGAATTGCCCATCTTCTGCTACTGAGCAAACACAGTAAAAGGAATGTAGAGGAGCCGAGGGCAGAATCTGGAGAAGTTAACCTGGCTGTTAGAAACTGGAAAGTACCAAGAACATAGGAGATCTGGGAACAAGATGTGCCTTCAGGGAAGGTATAGTCAATGTTTGAGAAGGCAGACAAACCCCAGTCCAATGAATGCCTGGTTTTGTGCCAGGGGAACAAGCAAATGACATAGCAGAGGCTGCTACACCTTGCACTCCCTGTACTGGGAGTGAAAATGCCTGGTCACTGCAGCAACCAAAGTCCTGCTTTACTGGGAAACGGACTCTGGTATTAAATTACCAGGATGTGCAAGTAGAGGCAAGGCAGAAAGTCCATGACCTGCTGACTACAGCAGTAAAGTTTTATAGGCTGCATGTGGGTCATTCTTGCTGGCTCAAAATGAGAGATGATACATTTTCAGTCTGAAGAATGGGCCTGGGTTATTGTCTCTTTCTAGACCACTTACACAGAGCTTTAAAAACGCACTACTAAGGTATTAAAGTAGAGGCTCTGGGATCTGTAAGAGAGAGATCACAGTGATGAATCTCTGTGTCTGGGGAAGGAAAGAAAGACTGTATGCATGTATATCAGTATAACAACCTGTTTGGGCTGACTATGAGCAGGAAGGGAAAGAGATGCATTTGCTCCAAGATGCAGACAGGCAAATGAAAGAACAGAACTCAAGTTTGCTTTGGCAAACTCTCTTTATATTTGTTATGGTGATGGGCACAGCAGAGTATGTTTAGCACTCATTACAGTGGGGTTCCTGTTCACAATTAAAATTTTTAGATGCTACAGCCATATGATAAAATGATTGTAATATATAGATTTTAGTGCAGAGACAAATGAATTCTAAGGGCAGTATTTCAAGAAAGAGCTTGGCTCCTGTGCTGATCCTCACGTCAGCAGCCATATTTTCAGCCCAGCACTGCCCAGTACTATCCTGACTTCAGATAGAGAGTGGCTACAACAAAGATCTAAAATACAAGATTCCTGATTTTTTCTTCTGTTCAGAGAGGTGAGGTCTTTTATTTGAAAGAGCCTCCAGATTAGTGGATAGTGGTAGTGCTCAGTGTGCATTGATTGCACAGCTTTAGTCAAGGACGTGGTAGGAAGCAAAATCTGACCTCATTTTTGTGATCTTTCTTCCTTCAGGAGAGGCGTGGTGGGAGCCTGGAACGGGTAGGCCGGGAAGGATTCCACATGGGAGGAGCAGCTGGAGAAGATCATTCTTCTATATCCAAGAGATATGTAGAGCATCCTGTTCCCATACTGCAGCAGCAGCAGGTACTACCAGGAACAAGGGGCTAGGACATGAAACATTGGCTTTTACTGCTTAGTAGTGAGTGAGCAGTCATTTTGTCAAAAATCTGCATCTCTCAGCTGTGCACACAAAAGAGAACTTGTTTCCTAGATGTTTCCTACTTCTTCTCTTTATCTGCCTGGGCCAATTTGTGTTGGTATGACTGAGATGTGAGGTCATATGGCTCCTTTTCTTGGAATTTGATTTTGTCTCATTCTTCTTTGGCTAATTTAGCTACTAGATTCATAGGCCTGCTTGCTGTCCTTTACAGTATGGAGCAGCCCAAGACAAGGTAAAGTAGTGAGTCCTCAGATACAGTCAGCTGCACCAGCACAACTGATGTTCCCCCAGGGTATGGGGCAGAGGAAGAGCAGGGAGTGGGCAGGACTGGGTCATAATAACTCCAGATTGGCTGAAGTCCCCTTGGCAAGCATGGTTTTTATCTGTGACTTAGAACAACCTCAGTTTTTCTCCAAAAGTCTCAGAGACCAAAAAACCCCTCTCGGACCATTTGTCCCAGCAGCTGTGAAACACAGCTGAGGACAGACAGCTTTCAACTCTTAAGAAGTAAAACCCAAAATAAAACAGTCTAAGCTCTTCCATGAGGGTCATTACGTGCAGAACTGGAGCACAGGAACTTTATTGGAAGCAGACATCTAAAATTATTCATTTGCCCCTGACTCCTTGCCCACTAACGACTCTTAAATCCCCTCATTCATACACCTCAGAATATATATGTGTCGTGGTTTAATCTCAGCTGGCAACTAAGTACCATGCAGCCACTCAATCACTCCTCCTCCCCCTGGTGGGAGTAGGGAAAGAATCAGGAAAAAGGAAAAACTCGTGGGTTGAGATAAAAACAGATTAATAATTGAAATAGAGTAAATAGTAGTAGTAGTAATAATAATAATAATAATAATAATAGTTGTTATTATTATTTTCTATTTACTTAAAAGGAAATAACAAAGAGAAAGAGAGAGGAATAAAACTCAAGAAAAAGAAGCGATGCACAATATAATTACTCATCACCCACTGGCTGATGCCAGTCCCTGACCAGTTATTGGTCTCTTCTGGCCAACTCCACCCAGTTTATATACTGGGTATGATGTTCTAGAGTGTGGAATATCCCTTTGGCCAGACACTGAGAAATCCTTGATTTAGAGTGAGCCACTACTTAGCAACAACTGAAACATTAGTGTATTATCAGCAGTATTCACATACTAAATCCAAAACACAGCTATTACAAAGAAAATTAACTCTATTCCAGCCAAAACCACAACAACATGACTTTTCTGCTGCTGTTTTCTTTCTAGGAAAGGTATGGTGGGAGTCTGGACAGGAAAGACATGATGCATAGACCAAGGGACCATGGCCAAGGAGGTGCAGGTGCTATGCAACGGAGACACACAGACCCACTGCACCAGCAGATGCCGGTAGGTGATGCACCTGGTGGGCCTCATCTGCCCAAATCTGGGTCCCTCAGCAATGGCAAGCAATCTGGACAGTGTCATCTACATGGAGGTTGCATTAGAAGTAGTGTATTTTTCCTGCCAGGCCATGTCTTACAAGACATTTCTGAGTCTCAAGATTCTATCCCAGCCACTTGGATCTGCTGCTGGGACACTCTGAAGGTAGGACTACAGGGTTATGTGAGCATAGTTTTGGTAACTGCTCTCAAGGTCAGTCTTATGCAGCCTCAGTGGAAGAGGGAACTTAGCATGAGCTCAGCAAAATAGGGACAATCCCCATATGGGACATTGGAATGAGCACAAGCTCACCCATGGGTTTTGATCAAGCACGAGACCAGTCCAGCAGAAGACATTTCTGAAAGCCTAATGATCTCCTCTAGTAGAACTTCATGTCCATTAATGCACAGGGCTTTCAATTATCTTTGCCACCACAGCCAGGCAGTGACTGACGTCAGTAACTAAATGTGCAGTACATTTTTTAAGTTCTTTGGAGAGCAGCCTTATGATACTGTACCACTGTACCACTGCACTGTACCAGTGCTCCTCCTATCTCGCAATACACTTGTAGTCACACTGTCTCTTCCATTAATTTTTGCTGCAGTCCTGAGAAGGCCTGAGATCACCCAGCTCCACTTGTCTGTGCCTGGCACATCTCTCAGACCTCCTTTGCCGTCGAAGCAGGACTCACCTACTTGACACCCTTGGCTGTCAGAGCCTCTTAGCACAGTGGATGTGTCCAGATGTGTCTCTGCAGACACCCCAGACCACACCCCTGCGGGATCCAAACCTGGCACTTGACCTTCAGTCACTACCTGCTCTGCCAAGTCCCACTGTGTGAATGCCCACACAGAATGTGGTGTCTTTCTGTGATTCCACTGCCCGCTACAAAGCCTTTCCCCATCAGCTCAGTGTGACCTAAGGATGCTCCTCTTCCTTGAAGAAATGTCCAGCTTAGCCCATAACCAGGGAACCAAGGAAAGAAGGGAAGGACAGCAGACCTTTCTCAAGAATGAGTGTAAAAGATCAATTGGATTAGGAGATTTGGAACATGTTAAAAAATAGGGGCATGCCCCTCTTCTTGGGAAAAACCCCAAATCTTTAATGTAATCCAGCTTAAAATACAATGTTTTTTATCTCTCAGAAGCTGTGACAATGAATAACAACATGCTTTTGCCTGCAACATCCCATCAGTGATGTCAAAGCCACAAATCCAATTATAGGAAGTTCTATATGTCCACCCAGATAACTAGGGGCAAGGTCTAAGCGGGACCCTGAAGAGAAGATTTATCAAAATTTGTCTGCCTTCAAACAGATCTCTCCATCTGTCCCTGCCAGATATACCTCCTAAATTATCCATGCCTGGTGGTGTGGATGCCAGCAATTTCCCAGAAAGAAACCCAAGCTATCTCCTTTAAAATATGATTTCTGGCAAGAGTTGGAGATTGACTGCAAAGTCCTTTAGAAAAAATCCAACCATAGTGTACATTACAGTGCGCACCCCAGATAAACTGATATACCCAAACAGACACTAAATCCTTGGATCTCAGGGACCTGACCTTGGGGAGAATCTGAACAGGGTTTAACACCCTCCCTTATGTCCCAAAAATGCCTGAAAGGGCACTTTATCCTTCTTTACCCTTCTTTACAATGTTCTCTACTCTTGCCTCTGTGCTGGCTCTCTCTTGACTGGCCAAGGACACATTTTCATATCTGTAACAGCAGCAGGCCAGCTCCCTAGAGCCATTCCCTAATAGTTACAGCCCAGAAGGTCTCAGGTAGGACTCCTTCTGTGCTCCCATAACTGGCTTCAAATGTGGCTGTTTTGGCTGCCCTTACAGGGCAGAGGCAGCAGCGCCATGAGAACACAATTTCCTGAGGAGCTGCTCTCAGTCTGACTTTTCACCTTATGGTGCAAATACCCACACATACACTGAGGCTGCTGAGAAACCAAACACCATCCCTCGGGTGCCCCAGTTAATTGGTCCCTCCTTCCTGGCATCTTGGCCACTTCCTGGTTTAATTGCAAGTTGGTCTAAAATTCAGCACTGCTTGTCCTTGCTAAGTGAATGTATTTACTGGGTCTTCAGAGGGGTGACAAAGGTGATCTTTGAAAGTCCTGGCTCCTTGTTCCCTGCCTGTCTCTTCTCTCCTTTCCAGCGAACGCTGTGGGTCCGTGCCCTTTATGACTTTGATGCTCTGGAGCACGATGAGCTGGGCTTCCGCACTGGGGACATCTTAGAGGTCCTGGACAGCTCCAACCCATCCTGGTGGAAAGGACGCCTGCGTGGGGAACTGGGTCTCTTCCCTGCCAACTACGTCACACCGGTGCTGCTGTGAGGGCACAATACGGCCCAGAGAGCTCTGCTGGACCTGCTCTTCTGACATGACAGGGACAGAGAAGGAGTGCATCTTCCCTTGACACCAGGACATACATTGGTTTTTGTTTTGTCTTAATTTATTGGCAATAGATCTTTTGAAATGTTGGTATGAAAGAGAACCCTTTGAGGAAGAAATTTTTTACCCCTTTTTTTTACAGTCATCAAGGGGAGGGAGCAAAAATCTTGGACTGTTCATTGAGACTGCTGGGTCGTCCCTGCCCTGTCACCTCTTTGGCCAACTATTGATAAGCTCCTGCAATTAGGTTTATTCTGTGGAAATGCCCCTCAGGAAAGTCAGGCTTCAGGTTAACTTCAGGTTCAGTATTCAGGTAGCCCTATCCTTTCATTTTGGATTTGGTAGCAGTCATAGTCTCTTCAGGCTCCATTCCACCTTTCTGTCAGAGGCAGGAGGGATGCCCATATGAATTAAATGGTCCTTGGAAAACACATTTATCCTTCAGGTAGGGCTTTAGGTTGAGGTTGAGACAATCTCGGCTTTTCTTAATAGTTTCTGGTTGTCTTGTAGTTTAATTATTTTCTTAATAGTTTCTGGCTTACCCATCTCACACTGTGTGTGTGGACTGTATGGATATACCAGGTGAAAGGAAGGAACCCTGGAAGCTTTTGTACAAACATGCAAGTGGTGAAGGTATGGGAGGGCAAGAAGCTTTCTTTGCTTCTTCTCATAGACCTGCTCTTCTTTCTGTACCCCCTAACAACTTACCCATTTTCAAGCTGCTCTCTTAGGTACCTACTTCAGCAAGGTAGCCTGGTTAGAGCAGATCAGGCCCTTCAGCTAAATCAGTATCCATTGATTGGATAACAATTAATATCCCTCACTGGTTCCTTTTGTAGAACTGAGCTGGGGAGGGATTGGAGAGGTTTCTCTGGTTTGGTGGCAGAAGTTCTTTCCTAGGAACTTGCTGTGCTGAGGATCACCATGTACACAACTCTGGCTTACTGGAGAAATGTCTCAGACATGTCTTAACAACAGGTTAAGCTGTTGTTTTGCAGTAGGCAGAGAATAAAGCTGTAGCCATCTAATAGTCTATTCTCTATTCCAGTTTCTTTTGGATAAAATAAGGTAAATTAATAGGTTTTCAAATAACTGCTGAGGGAATGCCCAGATGTGATAGAAATTTTTTGCAAATGCACATTACCTGTCCCCTTCACAAACCCTGTGAAAGGGACTCAACTGCATAACCACTGCTCAGGCATGTTGATATGAAACAAGCTGCCTGAATTTTTCACAATGAGTGGGACCTCAGCAGTCAGCAAGAAGTGATGATTAATCATTACTGAAAAAGAAAGAAGAGGTAAGTGAAAAACCTCTAAACACAATTCAGACTCAGCAACCAAAAAAAAAAAATTCTTATCTTTTGTTAGTGCCAGTGGAAGAAAAAGAACCCAGGAAATAGGTTCTTGGGGAAGGCAAATTCAATGTAGCTGGCCTGAATAAAGCTGCCAGCTAGACAGAGTATTAGCACAAAGAACCCATTTTGAGAGAACTCCAAAAGCAGATTGTTAATGGGTGAAGTAAAATGAGAATATTTAACAAGGCATATAAGCTCCAAAGAGAATAGAAAACTTTGAAAGACACAGTAAGAACTTACTGGCTACCACAGTGGTCCAGGGAACACGACTGCCTGGGCTGGATGTGGCTCTGTTCTCTTGCAGGAGCTCTGTTGTAGCCCTTTAGTGTCTTCTTCTGAAGGGAAGTCCAGGAGGGTTCTTTTGGAACAAGATCCCTTATCCTTGTATGAGGATATAACCTCAGTGACTTCAGTACGAAGAGCAGTTTGGTGTGATTTGCCCTTTTTTAACTTTTTTGTGTGTTGGTTGGTTTTCTGCTAAAGTAGTAACAAATTTGGAAGAGAGAGGGTTAATACTCAGTGAGAGTGAGGGAGAGCATTAAGGCCAAGAGGAGATGGAACCAAGAAACCAGAGACTAACAAAGGCAAAGGAGGGATAAAAATGATGAGTCTTTCATATTCAGCTCTGGCTGAAACAAAAGAAACGGTGTATTCACAATTATTCCCATCATGTCAAATAATCTTTCAATTAATTCCCTTTTTTCTGTATTAGTTACTTTTAAAATTAGAAGCAATGTCTCCTTTTCCTTTCCTCAGCACTCTAAAGACCCTCTTGGTAGTGAAGATGTAGTTGCACAAAATTAATTGAAGATAATGCACTTAGCAGTTTGATAGCTCTTCACGCATTTGAAACCCCTTTACAGAGATTAACTAATTAAGCAGGTCTAAGTAGTGCATTGTAAGTACCCCCGTGTTAACTCATGACTCATTTGAGGAAGAGGTAAATTTTCACGTGATTTTTGAATTGATGTTTAAGGAACTAATACCTAAGGTAATTAGTATTAAAGGACTGCGCGCTAATTATGGACAACATACCAGAACCACAGTAAAATCAGGATTTCTCATTATGAGCGGCACCTAATGACAGCAAAATTACCAGGAGGTGACAGCCCCACGGCATCTGTGATAACTCCCCCAGTGCCTTGCTCTGCTGCCTGTGCAGGGGCCAGGCTCAGGGCTGCCTTGCCCAGTCTCTCTTGCCTCTGCTTTTGGCCCTGCAGTGCTGCCTGCAGTTACTGCACATGGCAGGAGCTGCAAGGCACAGGGGTCAGCCTGCGTTTTTGTACCCTCCCACAGTAAAAGTCTTTTTTTCCCCCAGCAAAAGAGCAGTGCTAAGGGTTGTAGCTATTCCCAAGTCAGTGGAGAGTCCAGAAACAAGGGGAGGTATGCGCAAAGTGGAGAATTTTGGGGGGATAGAAGGGGCTGTAGGATGGAGATATTTTCTATGCTCCATGCCATTTTCTGCCCATGAAATCCTCTCTCTCACAGATAGGCCACTTCATAAGGAAAGAGAGAGACACTCCTCTCCTCTAACCACATTCCCTGCCAACCTTCCTGCTCTTTCTTCCAACAGGTTTTAATTGTAGCACAATCCTTATTAATATTGTGATGACTCATTTACACCTCAGAGTCTATTGCCCGTGCAAGAGGCACATATTAGCAACCTAGGACTGGAGCCTTAAGGTGACAGTGCTGCACTGACCTTACTTGACATTTGCCAGTGTTTTGGAAAGAACCAAACCTCTGGAACATATCCCAAGAGAGTCCACTGTGAAACCAAAATGGGAAGGGATAAAGAGGAAAACCAGAAGAATATTTTGTTTCTTATTTTTCTTAAGCAAGAAAGACAGTTCATGAGAGAAGAGAATGTAAACTGAGATAAAAGTAGGAAAAGTATGTGGGAAGGCAAACATAAATTAAACAGAGAAAGCTGGACTTGTACGTGGTAAAATAAGTTTGATGAGCACAGCTGAGCTGTGCTTTCTCCTGTCTGAATGAACTTTTTGCCTGTGTTCTGCTGAAAATCCATATTTTGCTTGGAAATGTCTCTGTGATTAATAAGGCTGAGCTAAAAAGAGTAAATGGAAATTTCTTTTGATGTGAAGGATGTGCAGGCAGTTTTCTGTGCCACGAAAGAGAGGTCTCTCTGCATTGGTGTACATGTTTGCTGTAGCAGCTGCGCTCACTGGAGCACACTGCAGAAACCACGGGATCAGGGCTGGTTCCCACTGGACTGCTCACAGGTAGGAACATCAGGGAGATGATCCTCAGGGCTGCCACAAAGTCAGCACCTGCTATGCCAGCCTCTTGTGCCAGAAAAACAAGTTCATGGGTGGCTGTTGTTGTTTTTTAAAATGAAGTTTCAGCAGGCTGTGCAGGAAGTCTGAAGCTTTTCACAACAGCCACCTGTTAATGATTTTTTCTATTAGTGGCACCTCTCATCCACCCTCCCCAACAGGATCCCAATGCTGCAGGCTCTGGAAAGGCCCTTTTGCCTTGTGGAGAGTGACCAAGGATGTCACAAGCAGAAGATCCATGGCTTGAACAGCCTCGAACAGCAATGTGCCATCAGCTGGGACATTTTGCACTGCAGCAGCAATGGCACAGCAGGTGTAGTCCAGCAGTGAGGTGAAGGGTGAGCCCTACCCCAACTGGGAAGCAGCAGGTCTTTAGTAATGTCAATGTCACATCATAGGGACAACAAGGATGCCTGGTGGGATGGAGCTGTGGCCATCTGGACTAGGGCTCTGCTCAGACTCCTCTTCTGTTTCTGCAGCTCTTTGCAGAGCAGCCTGGCTTACACCACACTATGTGTGAGAAGTGTTTGGCAATGCCGCCCATCCCTGCCCAGTGCAGCCCCAGAAGTCTTCATGCACCTCCTTGCAGCTGCAGCCCATCACCTTGCTGCCCCTCCTGGGCCCATGGCCCAACTTGTGCCTCTGTGCTGAGAGAAAGTGATCTGCAGACATCTCATTTCTAATATTTGTTCAAAGCAATTGGCTCAGGTGCTTTCAGATGAAACCCCATGGAGGTCAGTCAAAACCATTAGTGTTCCCTAGGTGATCCAGGCAGTTACATTTACTGGTTAAAACACGTGCATCAACTAAAGAGCTTCTGACACCCAGCCAATCCTTGCTGCTGAAAACTTTGCATTTCAGTGGGGAACCATGAACTGAGTGCAGGATAAAGCCTTTAACAGCCCTGAAGAAGAGGGCAGAGCATTGCCAATTTCTCCAATTTTTTAGTGGTAACTTTCATGTGACAGAACTGATGAGCCTTAATTCGCATCAAATGCAAAAGAAGTTTCTTACATAAGCAGAACTGCCAGCAGAAAACAGCCAATGACTTATCTGTGAGCTACAGGGTAGCAGGGAAACAGGCAAGTGAATGAGGAAGGGTCGCTGACCTTTACGTGCAGAGAAAATTCAAAGCACATTGTCTGCTGCCATTGTGCAAGTGAGAGGTGCTTGGCCCATGTCCAGCCTGCCAACATGAAAATTTCACAAATGGCAGGCGTGCAGGAATCCTTGTAGATATGCAGAAATAAAATTAGCCCAGGCAACAAAGGGAGGAAGAAGAAGCAAACAAATTAAAAGATCCCTAGTTCTCTTACGGCTCATCGGAGTGGGCTCATTTCCACTGGGATTTGTGCAAGATATAGCCATGGTGAGTTTGTTTGTCACAAACAAAAACAAGAGTAAAAATGGGGAGAAAAAGCGGTTTAGGATGTGCATCTACTACGGTGCACTTAAAGCTATAAAATGGTGGCAGTGTCCTGATATAATGACTGAAGTTTCAGTCTCTATTTAAGTAGTGCTTCTGAAACCTTTCAGTGATGTCTGTGATTCATGCACTTCTATGAATTCTGTGGTTCTATATCCAGCCACAGAAAAGGAAAAGAAAAAGGAAAACCCAGGAAAAATAGGAGGCACCTTCTCTTCTGATCTAGAGGTCATTTGCAATGTATCTTCTGTGACTGTGCTGGACTGAATGTGTCATAATTTCCCTGTGCTACTAAGCAGTCCCTTTTCCTGGTCAGATTCCAAGAAGAGTACTACTGCAGTGCCAACAGGTAATAACAAACAGCAGGAATCAGTGCTTGGTGCCCCTTCTTGTGACTGAATGTTTTTTGCCAGAGTTTTGTTCCTGGTGTTGATTTTTTGTTTGGGTTGAGGGGATGATATTGATGGTTTTTGCAGCGTACCAAAGATTTGGTTGTGAAATGCTGAATTAGAAGTAGGCTGTACCAAATGGTGTTTGTTGGTTGGTTGGTTGTTGTTGGGGTTTTTGGTTTGGGTTGGTTTTTTGTGTTTTTTCATCAAAATTTATGGAGAAAAAAAAATCAACTGCAAGTTTACTACCAGCACTAAGGGTTTGGGAAAGTGCCCTTTGCTCTGCCCCTTGGAGAGTCACTTCCATCAGAGCTGAGTGGGCGTGTGGCCCGTTCTGCACTCGCAGCTCTCCGGCTCACCTGGCAGGGGTGCGACCAAGAGCAATGCGCGGCAGCAGAGAGCCAGCTCTGTGCTGGTACCCGAGCTGGCATTGCGGGCGAGCTGTTTGCGCTCTATGGCACCGAGCTGGTCTGCTAACAACAGCGGCCGTGATTTCATCAGAGCGGCTGAGTCAGAGCTTCAGCTCGCTGCCGCCCCGCACAAAGGCATCCGCTGGGTTTTGCCGGCACGATGAGTTGAGTCAGCTCACCGAAGGCTGCGCAGAGAGGCCCGGAGCCAGCGCAGGGCGAGCAGTGGGAATGCACAGCCAGGAGGGCAAAGGGGAACACGCAGCCTCCCCGTCCTGGCAGCAGGAGCTCTTAGATCACCTCGTGCTAGGCTGCGGACTCAGCAAAAGCTAAACTCACCTGGCAGCGAGGTCGCCAGAAAGCTCTCATATGAGACGGGGATCCTTTCTTCAAAGGTCTTTTGGGATATCAGAGTGCCAGCAGGAAAGGGGGAGAGCTCAGGTCTGCTGCAGGCAGTGCCTCTCCTCCATGGAAGCTCACAGAAACTCCAGTTCAGCAGCTGTAGGAATTTTGGGGTTTTTTTTAACTGTAAACTAGAGCAGGGAAAATAATTTGACCATAGTCGAACTCTCAGTCATTCAAGGTATGCTCAACATTAACTCCGAGGAGAACGGATCATGCTCAAGAGTTTTGAGGAGTGAAAGAATAAAAGCGAGAGACACCTCGCTGCCCTGTGAAACCGCTGAATTCTCAGTGCCACTTGCTGCTGCTGCTTCTCTCTGGGTGGGTGCAGCTATCGGTCACGTTTATCAGGATGGAGAGCACGCCGGGGATCACCAGTGTAAATCTTCAGCTGACCACAGTGACAGCTGCATATTCTCTTTAAAATGTGCATCGCTTGTAGAGCACAGGCGTTTCACCAACACTGGAACACCGGACATAAACACCTGGAATTTAGGGCTCCAAAAACAAGAGGTAGGGCTCCAAGACACAAAAATGGGCGGCTTGCATTTCTGAGAAATTAAATGAAAAATCAAGCAGTTTGGAATGAAATTAAAATAAATGAAACTTAGCTGAATGAAATTAAACTAAATTAAATCAAAAATCAAGGAATCAAGTGAAATACAATAAAACTTCAAAGAATGAAATGAAGTGAAATGTAACAATCTGGACAGTTCCTTTCATGAGATGAATCGTCATACAAGGAATGAAAAGGATATCAAGGAATGAAGACAAATGAAATGGAACTTGAAGGAAATGAAATTAAATTAATTGAATGAAAATTAAAAATAAGGAAATGCAATTAAATGAAATCTCAATATTTAATTTTCTTTTGTAAAATGACAAAGCAAGGAATTAAATGAAATAAGATGTAACTTCATGTAATAAAAGGAAATTAAATGGAATTTTAAAATACAAAAAAAAATGAAATGACAAATCAAGGAATAAAATAAAATGAAATTAAATTTAATGTATATAATGAGAATAAATGAAAGTGCAAAAAATTAAATGAAAAAATTAAAAAAGAAAGGAAATGTAACAAAATGAAATTCAATAAAATCTTGAGATTTCATTTTCTAAAAGGATATAAAATGACAATTTTCATTTTATTTCATCTTGTTACATTTCCTTTCACTTTTTTCATTTAATTTCTTTTCCTTTTATCCCATGAAGTTTCATTTCAGTTCACTTCATTTTTTGATCTTTCATTTCATTTCATCTTTGATGTTTGATTTCATTTCATTTGTCATTTTCAGTTCATTTCATTGAATTTTAATTTCATGAAAGGAAATGAAATCTTGAGATTTCATCTAAATTCATTTCGTTATGTTCATTTTCATTTCATTGCATTGCACTTCATTTCAATTCATTTGTTTCAGTTTCATTTAATTCCTTTAATTTTCACCTCATGAAAGGAAATGAAATCTTGAGATCTTCTTTAATTTAATTTTGTTACGTTTCATTTAATGCAGCTGTCTTTTGTGTATGAGAAATTCACATTTGTGTTGACCACTCTGTAACTTCGAGCATGGTTGCAAACTTGGGTTCATGAGTGGCTGTTCTATTTCTCGTAGGACATTTGCTCCCTGTGTGGACAGGGCCAGACTGGCTCAGCTCAGTCACCTCAGCCTCCTGTTTGCATCGTGCCACTGTCCTCCTTCTCACTCCCACATCGGCTGGGACCTCTTGTCTTCATCACTTCTGATATCTTCTGATATCTTCATCCTGCACCCACAGCTTAAATCCTTCATTTGGTTCTTAAATCCCTTGTACAGTGTTCCTAAAGTTCACTCTCCCCATCACTTATTTTCTCAAGAGTATGTAGATTTCTAGATTTGCTTTCCATTTCCTTACACCTACCATGGACATGAGTGTTCTCTCTCTTCTTGTGTCCATGGGCTTTGTTTTTTTTTTTTTTTTTTTTTAAGTTTTGCAAGCATTATTTTGGTATTATTCTTATTGTTTCCAAGTTGCTGTAAGCACTTGGGAATGCTGAGTGCAGGCCAAGGCCCTGCAGTGCTGGCACTGTGGCTGTGCCCCAGAGCTCTCACAGCTTCCAGCCGGTGATAAGAAGTGTGCAGGCAAGTCGACAGGAATAGCACAATTGTAGGACCACAGTTCTTACTGGGAACAATCATTTTGTGTCAGCTTGTAGTTGGCAATGCAGGACTGGCCTCCCCTCAACATCAGCACAGATGCTTAGGTCTTAAACTATCCTGGAAGTCACTCAGGTCACTCCTTGATCCCAGTTACTGAGGGTTGAAACAGAGAGAACCCATGAGATGCAGGAATTCAGAGTCAGCAGCTTTGGCAGAACTTTGTGAAGTTTCAGCCTTGGTGTCATTGCCTAAGTTTTAGGACGCAGCAGCCTAAAACTTAGACACTGACACCATTGTGCTGGCTTAGTGGCTGAGCTCAGGCAGCAATTTGAAATTAAAATTTAAAATATGTCATCTGGGGAGGAAAAAAAAAAGGATCCTAATTAGAAAATGCAGAAAACTGACAGAGAAAATTAAATACATCAAGGACATAACCCTGACTGGAAAACCTTAAAACAGTAAAAGATTTTAAGAAAATTTTGAATAGGAGTAACAATGATACAGACTTAAGAACATTTAAATTGATACAGGGAATAGAGGCGGCCTTGAGTAAGTTTTTATGGAATAAGCAATGTATGTTGGTAAATCTTAGCAAACTCTGTCCTATAGCTTTGTCCCTGGTCGTAGCCAAACATCAGGGGTGAAAGGAAGACAGCATGGAATCAATTCTCTGACAGAGGCTGTGACAGGTTCAGAAAATAAGACAAAAACTAACAGGGGAAGGAAAGAGGGTATTTTTAATTGAACAGTGACTTCAAGCGCATGAGAGCCTCAGTGTCACACTGAATGGAGGGCAATGAAATGAGAAGTCGTAAAGGTCCAAATCCTTATACAGGTCTTTATTTTCCACATCAGATATATTTATACTAATGGCATCTCATGCCCATTAATGGCATCTAATGCTTAATAGTTGCAGTGGAACTGCCTTGCACTAGTGGGAATTCAATGTCTGAGTGCACCTGAGCAGCTGACGCTCTGAAATGGGCTCTGCCAGCCCCTGCGGTGTCCCTGGAGCCTCTGCAGAGCAAGGGCTGCTGTGGGGAGAGCAGCACGTGGGATGGGACAGAGCATCCTGTCCCTGTGGTGGAGGGGAGCTGCTGCACACAGGATACTCTGCTGTGGGCTGCTGACATCCTGGACCAAAGGTAATTACTCAGGTCTTCATTTTCCTTCTCTGACTTCCCCACTAATGTTTCTTCCCTGTTTCTGTGGGCTTGTGTGTGCAGCTGCCTGTGGTCCAGAAGGTCTATTATCTTCCCATCCTGACAGCTTGATGGGCAGTAGAGTGAGTGGGATACAGCACTAAGAGGTCATTAGCATTCAAACAGGTCAGGAGCTCGCTTGGGGGTTTTGCATGACAGTGTTTTCCCAACTTCTTGTCAGGAACAAATGTTGATAAGCACGAGGGCAGTCACTAGTGGTGAAACTGGAAACATGAAATCAAACCCTGGTGCTGCCTGGGGGCAAGGAGGAGCTCACCTTGCACATTTGCTCACCTGCAGGAATGGGAGGTCATGAAATACTGCCCAGAAAATACAAAATGTGACATGGAGAGCTGGCAGTTTGCTTCCAGCACCTCTGCTCTGTTGTCCAGGGCAATCTCATGGTCTGAGAATTTCCTTTTCTTGTGTATAACATACTGAGCAATCATCTCTCTCCTGTCCTACACTGAGCTTGTGGGTCCCTAATTTTCAGTGTACACTAAAATGTTTATGGCCAACTGTGTGTATGTGTGTGTCTTAGAAGACTCAGTTAGTGCCTGCTTAGGTTTGTGGATATATGTACTTATTAGGAATTTCATAATTTCACCCAGAGTTTCCTTATGTGTAAAATGCAGATAATAACAGGTAATTACCTACCTGTCAGGGCTGCTGTGAGGACAAATTAACCAATGCTTGTGTGGGTGTTTGCAGATGAAAAGCGTGATATTAGGACTAAATATAATGATTGAATATTACAGAAGAGAGTTTGTATTTACTATGGTGATTGAATATGAGTTGAAAGCACTTTGTAGGTGTTTATTTCTTGCGCAGTACTGATTATTTGTGGAAGGTGGAAAACTGGTGGAGCCAAGTTTGGGGTATGTGTCAAAGAAATAGCTGAAGTTCCTCTTTAACCTGAGAGCCAACTGACTTTCTTCTCTCAACTAAATCGAATGCTGAACAAGGGACTAGAGAACAGAGAAATGAAAATGTGGGCAAGCTAGGGAGGAAGGGAATGAAAATTAAATGCAATTGAAGATCATGATTTCAAAGGAAAAAATGTAAAAAAAATAAAAGGGAAAATAAAATCTAGGGGAAACAAGGACAGGGGAAAGGAAAGAAACCTCAGGAATTCATGGGTGTTATATTTTCTCAGAACATGGAATTATGAGAAAGTAAACACCAATTTAAAAGAAGCATCAGAAACAATAGATGAAAGAAATATAGTGAAATGGGAAGGAAGCAAAAGATGTGCTTAATTATTTTTTGTTTTCATTTTGTTAAGTGTAATGACATAATTCTTTTATTTCCTGTGGGTTGTTGAGAGTCATTCCTTTGCCAATCTAGAAGATGGTGCCAAGTATTTCAGATGCTTTTTGCATGTGTTCCATGGGCAGGCTGTTAAGAGTTAAGGTGTGGATGCATTTGTCAGCGTGAGAATGGCCCTGTCTGGTTTAATCTGGCTTTCATGCTGTCTCTGGAGAATTAATGGAACAAGTTCATTTCCATTGACTCCAGTGAAGCTGCTCTGTGAGTGAATCAGAGCCACTCTCACTGCTAAATGTAGTTGTTGCCCTATGAACCTCCGGTCCAAAGTGTTCTTCAGGTTAAACCTAGAATGTTTTGTGATTAACCCAAAATAATAAGACAAAAGCTTAATTGTTATGAGCACTCTGAGCACGGTATGTTGGTGTGCAGGCTGCCCAGAGGAGTGGCAAGGGGAGGTGGACCATGAGAAGAGTCAGGTGGAAATAACCAATACACATATAGTTCAGGGAGCAGACTGCCCTTTGCAAATTGTCCTAGCTGCAATGAAAATCATTGGCAAACATCCTTGCAGGGTCCTGTGGCCTGTTTGCTTTTGCACACTCTGGTTTGTCCTCTCTCATCCCCACCCTCCCTACTTCAACATCTCTCCAAATCCAGGATGGCTCCAGTTCTTCACCTTGCTGCATATCTCTTCCTTGCACCCCAAAACTTATTTTGGGCTGAATCATTCTTACCTCAACTCATTGGCCTAAATTAATCTTTTGTGTAATTCAACTGACTAAAACTGACGTAAATTCAGTTACATCAGAGCTGAAATTAACACAGTCTGACTAAAATAGCACCTGCCTTTTCTACCGAACCAATGCCTGTCTCTTCCCCACTTCCACCCACATACCATGATATTAACATTTCTTTCTCCTCATTGCTCTTTCACTTATCCCACTGCCACAAGCAAGCTGTGCTCTCGGTGGTCGGTGTTGCCCTCTCTGCTCCAGCATCCTGTTCTCCTTCATCCCACAGCACAGGCTATTGGTCCCTGTTAACAGCTGAGCCATGCCTGTGTCCAAGCCCATGCAACAGCTTTGCATCTTCTATTGGATTTTCCTGTCCTTCACCACAGAGATGCACCATCTGAGTTCAGAGCCTATTTGCACTGGCCACTTCCTGTACCTGTAGAAATTCTGGTCTTACTCCAAAGAATTTGCAAGTCAGGCTGCCATGATGTACAAACAGGAGGAGGGAAGTTAGATGAAGGTGAAGTTATTTGCCAAAGGTGGCCCAGCAGGACAATGGCAGAGTTGTGGTGTCACACTCAAAGCCTCTCTTCCTTCTCCATGACTTCCTTTAAGCCAGCATGGCACTTCTCATCACCTCTTTCAACCCCTATTTTTGAGCCTTCATCCTCACATGGTGGTAAAACATCTCCTCTGCTTGCTTTCTCATCCCCTCCAGCTTTCTGACTTCCTTCAGCTTGCCCTTGGAGCCTGCTCATGTTGATTAGGCTTTCTTCACTCCTCTTGAAAAATTTGGGTGTTTGCAGCCAAAAATAAAATATGGCTTCTCTGGTTGAGCTGTACTTTTTGTCTGGCAGCATGCTCCACCCTTTGCATGTGGGTATCTCTTTGGGGCAAGGATTTATTCCATAATTGCTCTAACTTACTTATTATCACGGCATATGTATCTGCAGTGTTATGCAAACTGTAAAAGCTCCTAGTTCTAAAGGTCACCATGTATTTACCTTCCAAACACAGATGAGCTCAGAACAAAAGGGAATGGCAGGCTCATGAGGAGATGAAGGCAGGAATCACCCTGATCTAACTAATTTGCCAAGGCAGTGTTCACAAAAGTAAGTTACCTAGTGCTGCAGACAAACAACCCAATCCAACCTCTCTGTCTTCCAGATGAGTGAATTAATTTCCCAGCGCTGCTGTGTAGTTCCATAGCAGTGGAGAGCAGCATGGACACCCAGAGCAGGATGTTTTTCACCCTAATTGTCAGGCGACTGAGTCTCCCATGCTGGGACTTATTCGTGAAGCTTCTTGTTCTGCAGTGTCGGGTGCCAGCTGTAGCTTTCTGGAGGTGGTGGACAGAGGCTGGAATGTTGTAGAGGCTCTCATGGGAGACCTATCCCCAAGCTCACAAGAATCTTGCTGCAGTTAACGGCCTTTAGAAGCTGGAAAGCCACTGTGCTACCTGGTGACCAAGGCCACCAGTACATCCCACACGGCTTGTCACAGTGCTACCCTGAGCACTGGCTTGAGTGATTGCTGAGAATGTGATTTGCTTTTCACATTGCTCTGAAGTGTTGAAAGAGGTTCACAAGGTAATTTCCTTACCTGAGCTCATGAAGTGACCCCACTACATCCTATATGTGACTTCCAGGAAGATTAGGGATAAATTAAATGCTTGTGAGATAAGCAAAATGCTAAGCCATTCTTTGCAGTCCTTCCCAAGATCAGCTTCTATCTAGCCATAGCATTTACTGTGACTTAGGTCAATTGCCAGCATGAGGGGAAAAAATAAATCCATTCATTGCTTCCTCTACTAATTGACAGCCTCAACTAAGTGGAATTAGAACCATGAAGACTGGACTCTCTCATTCTGATTGTCAGAGACGAGATGCTCTGGTAGGGGTGGGGATCTTCCACAGGTTGCACTCTTCCCCAGGGGATGCAGCTGCTTCTCCAGTAGAAGAATTTAAATACAGGAGGGTGGGAAGAAGGTGTGAGGGTCTGGCAAGCAGAAACCTGTTCCTGAGCCAGCCATGCTGGTAGAGTAAGAGGAAAAGTGCCCAGGGTCACTCTCAAGGGAAGAATTTTAAAAGATCCCACCTAAGAATGACAGGGCAAAAAGAAGAAAACAGTAGGTGAGTAGGATAAGCTGAACACAAGGGGAGAGATAAGGATTCTTCATCATCAGGAGAAGGGGGGACAGGAATATGGATAAACTTAGAGCTGTGGCTTATTTCTGCTGCAGCTTCTCCTCCTCCTCCCTTCCTCCTATGTGTTTTGCATGAGGGTGCAGCACAGTAACCTGTCACAAGCTTGAAATAAAAAGTACTGGGGGACAATCTGTCTGAAAAATACCCCTCTGCCAAAAAAAAATATCTCTTAAATATGATGATCAAAGCATTCAGGTATTAACAGATGAGAATGGTTTATGAGTCTGGATTAGCTCAGAATCCATCTGAGTATTTTTAAACCTCTAAGACTGAAAGCTATAAACCTTCCTAAGAGAAATGCCATTTATTTTAAAATGAGCAGCAAAATCTTGATTAATTGAGTTGCAAAAGAAATGGATCTAAAAACAGGCACTGGAGGAACATGAGTGCATTATACAGTTGGATTTTGCTTTTGGAAGAATTCAAAACCACATCTTGTTGCCAACGCTGATCCAAAAATATGATATTTTAAGCCTAAATTCAGGTGTCCCTAGACCCAGGGAGGGATTGTCCAGGTGATTCCTGTGACATTATCTCAGGACCAGGACCATCATCATGCCTCTGGTGGGTCAGCTGAGAAGTTCTACCTTACTGAAGTCCAAGCCGAAATGTCTCCAGTATCAAAACAAATTTGCTCTGTTGGTTTCCCCATCTGTGGCTTTGGGGGTGCCCAGGGTGTGCCCCTGCTTGGAGGAATGCTACGGCCTGGGACAAATTCTGCTGTGCAGTGTCTCAGTCAAGCCACATGGTGGTTTGGCCACACAAAGAGCAGCTGAAACAGAGGCAGGGAATGTCGCTTGGTTCTTTTTCTGTGACCTCACTTCAGCATTTATAAAGAAAAAAAAAAAAAAGGCAAATTAATTTTGAACATGAATTCCTGTGAAGTTTTGCTTTCACACCTCCAACATGTCTGTCTGGAAGCGGCCTTTCCAGAGGGAGGTTTTGTTGGCTCCTTTTATTTGCCTTCTCTGACTCACGAGAGTCACTTGCACCCACTCAATCCGCCTGCACTGTGACACTGCTGGACAGAAGCACTGGCAAGTGAAAGGCAGGGATCTTCTGGTGCTAGCAGTGCTTCTGATAAGGTCATGAGCAGCTGATTTCTTATTTGCACTGCTTCTTTGCATGTTTTTAAGCTAAATACACATCTGACTCCCATGTATGCTGATCAGTAAAGGGCATCTTCAAAACCAAATTAACACATTTCTACCACATCTTAAAAACTTCTGTATCTTTCTTTATATTCATGAATCACAGATCGACTTGTTCCATCTCCAGGTCTAAGCCTACACTTCAGCCTCCTGCATCTCTGCTCAGAGGGTTCCCTTTTTCCTTCTTATGCCACTCCCTTCACACAGTTTTGCATTTTTTGTGGGGGCCAAACTTCCTAACTATTCATTTTTGTATTTTTAGGGCCAGCATCCAACTTCTCTCCCCTCTAGCCAAGCTTCGCAGTTATATTCTTTCCCCCTCCTTATAAAAAAGAGTTTCCTATTTTGCCATGGCTTTTTTTAGCCATCCTCCAGGATGCCTAAAACTTTGTAGATACCAGAGCCTCTTCTCTGCTTTCCTTTCCTCCACCAAATATGCAGCTTTCCAAATGAATTTGTTCACTCCTGTGAACTCATGTTTCTCTTGCATCCCCATCCACTGATTTACCCACCACTTGGGTTATAACTTTGCCATGTCTCATCACCAGCTCATAACTCCATCTCCCACTTGCTCCTGCTGCACTGCCTGGAGGTCTGCACCGCAGCACCTGGATAGTCCCATTAATCATTTCCTGCCAGTCTGCTACTCCTCCCTGCAGTGTCTGCCTGGGACACCCACCCCAGACTTCCTTGTCTGCTCCATTCCCCTTCCTGTTAGCTCTCACCTGAGCATTTTCTTTCGCAGAGGGCTGATAGCAATGCACACTGACAGGTGGCCAGTACACAAACAAGTGCACGATGCTACAGACTTTTTGCTGTCTTAATTTTTCAGTGCCCCCATTCCTGGTGTTCCTTTGTCTATAAAGCACACCGTGATTTGAGTGCTGCACAATTATAGCTGCAATTAAGCATCCTATTCAGAGGCTGCATTGCTGGTTCCTCGCTGCTTTCTTTAGCCAGAGCTTCCATTCAGGATTTGGCTCATCTGCAAAGGGACTCTACAGCTGTCTTTCTTCATTTTTTTCCCCCACCTCCTGCAGGAGAAACCAAATGCAGGTGATGTTGGTTTGGGGTTTCATTTTTTAAGCTCTTCTCTACACCAGCCCTGTGAAGTAGAGTAGTATTTTCCTAATTTTAGAGAATGGGAACTGAGGCACAGCAGATGACTTGGCCAAGGCCCCTCAGGGTAGCTCAGCTGAATTGCACCCAGTTTGAGTGCCTGCCTGTATGGGTGTTGAAAGAGCAAGAGACCAGGGTCAGCATTATTTCTTACAGGAAACTGCCTAAAAAAAGTGCTGCCCTGTGAAAAGGAGCAGACAGGGAAAACAGCTAAAGGTCTTTCTGTGCGTGCTCAGTCAGCAAATACCTCGCTGCAAGACATGAGCCTGTGAGCGCAGTTGTTCCTTTCTGCTCTCTTCAGAGAACTCTCTTACCTATTTACTCTCACATGGAAACATGTGAGTGGGAGGCCAGAAGCACTCGACTCATTTGCGGCAATTCTCCAGTTCAGCAGCTAGGTTTTCTCCCTGAGGCGGTGTAATGTGACAGAAAGGAAGCTTCTGAGAGCATTTCTTCATCCTCCGGATTGCAGTCTGTCACTGCTGCTGCAGAAGTGACACACCTGCCTGCCACCGCCTGCAGCTCTTTGGGTTGCTGGAGGGTGAATGGGGAAGGCAGGAGCTTCTTCCTCTCCACCCTGAAATCCCCTTGTTTCAGGCTTTTTTGCTCTGCCAGTACTTGGACATGACTAATGCAGCCATTGCTGTGCTGGCTTGGCAGCCCTTGCAGATGGGATTTCAGACTCGGGACAAGTGGAGCACGGCTCGCTGTGCACGTAGCAGTGTCCCACAAACTCCTGGATGCTGATCCAGGGAAGAAAGTCAAGAAGGTGCAATCTCCACCAAGCCTTTGTGAGTCTTGCTGTGGTACCAGCCAGCACAGGGAAGGAGTATAGTATTTAATAACAACTGTGGCACAGGTGCCTATTTATTTACTCTTCTATTTCAGGACAGCAAAGCCCTGTCACCGCAGACTAACCTGCAGCTGACACAGTGAGAAATGGAAAACACTCTCTTGCATCCTCCATAACATAAACAATTAGTTGTCTTTGCACAACTAATTTTTAAGCAGTTGCTGCTTTTTGTGGAGGAAAAAAAAAACAAACCAAAAAACCAACAAAACAACCAAAGAGCAGATCAAATCAAAACAAAAAACAACCCAAAAATTAGTATGGTTGAATCATATTGGGTTTTTTTTTTTTTTTTGAGGATACCACTCCTCACAAAAAAACTTCTACTCTACAGCTCTTGAACACTGTATCACAAAATGATATGTATTTTAATATTTGCCCCTGTTTTTACTCCTATTTTGCAGGTAGATGGTACCTGTTCTTCAGCAAAATGAGATGTAGGTGAGGGGGAAAGCAGCAGGATTTGGTTCCTAAAGAGCTGAGCACTCAAAGGTTTATAACGAGAGCTTGTAGCAGTTTATGCCACACGAGAAACACTGCTGGGAAATTTATCAAAGAATGTATCATGAGGTGGGCTATTTAGGGACTGAAATTACATAGGAAGGACTGGCAAGAGAGATGTGTGCTCAGGACAAGCGCAGTTGCAATTAATGCTAAATATAAGGTGTCATATCTTTATCTAATGCACAGCCTGCACTGCCTCGCAAAGGAAAGTTAAGCAATTAGGCCCAAATAACCAGATTATACGTGGGAGGTGTTTGAAGACAGATTTAAAACACTGTAATAGGGTTGGGGGAGGGTTACAACAAGAGGTAATATTTCCTGATAGGTTAGTTTACATCCTTTGGAAAACATTCTGGAACCGGACCAGAGAGTAAGCGAGGCCTTAAGCAGGCCTTGGCCTGGGACGACACCCAAACGGAGGCGAAAAGTAAAGAGACCCAACCCTGCCATGCACACGCAGCCCCTCCAGCAGGTAATCCCCGGGAACAAAACAAGCCCAGCGACGGACAGCCTCCTTCTGTGTGGATTTGCAGCTGCCTCAGCACAACTCAAAATCAGCCTTCCCCTTTCCTGTTTCTCTTGAGCCGGTGCTAAGGGCAGAGAGGAAAACCTGTGCCTAAACAATAATGACTCTCTTTTGGTGTGGAAACTGGAATTCACTCCTTGTGACTCCAAGACTTTTCCTCACTCTGCCTGACAAGTTTCTTCTCTGGTCCTGAAGGGTTGGATTGACTCTGTGGCAGAGAGGGCAGTTTGTTTGCACAGCTCTTTTTACTCCTCTGAGGTGAGGCTGTCAGCTGGAGGATCGGGGAAATCAAAAGGAACTGAATCATCTGGCCCTATAAAACTCCAGATGAGGAAAAGACTTGGTTGGAATGTACTGATGTGAGAATGGGGACGGGGGATGAGATGGGACACGTACTTGGGAAGGGGTCTCTCAGCTTCTGCAAAGCTCCTCGCCCCTATTTATTCTATCAACACACAGACAACATTTTGTCTTCTGGTGTGAGAGGTGTGGGTTAAACATTTCATCACAACAAGGTGAAAATAATCTCTGCTGACTTTACTTGGATGTGGGAAATATTCACTTGCTTTTAAATACAAAACTATACATATATTTGTGAACCTACTGTTGCTTTCATGTGGGAGCCTCGGGTGAACACAAAAGACTACATTGTGCAGCTACAAATGAACAGAGCATCCAGGATTAAAGAGATTTTATTTAGCCCCACATGAAATAGAAGAGCTGATGGCAGCCTCTGGTACAGAAAAAAAAAATGCAACTAACAAGTAATTTAGTGAGGATTGGAACTAAGAAAGTCACATCTCCTGTATATTTGTATATTGTGGTTGATTGACCATGGTGCCTAAGATGGCAAAAAATTAATTTGAAACTCTTCCTACAGATCAAGCATTTATTAGCATTCTCAATTTTATGGAATATCTGAAATCTAATAAGGCATGAACCCACATTGTAACTTGCACTGTCGGGGACTGTGATGGTGTCTCTTTTTGCTATCAGGCCTGTTATTTTTCATAAAATCTGTAGGGATGTAATTACACTTCTGCCAAACTTGTTTGAAATCAGACAGTGGGCTCAAAAGTTTATTAGAGACATGGACAGACAGGCAGACAGGCGCAGACACCATGACCATGTAAGTCTCATTCCCATCAGAAATAAGGCTAAAAGAACTTACATGGAAATTAATTTTTAAAGGAGACTTGATAGGCAGAGGAGTAGACCTTTGCAAAGTGTAATTTCAAATTTTAAGTGAATTTCATGCTAGGAAAAGCTTTTGAAGACAGACTGGAATACTAAAAGTATCTCTTTTACCTAAAGGAGAGGAACAGCACAGGGTGAGCTGTGGTGGCCCACCAGATCTTTGTTTTTTTCAAACGAACTCCCACTGATGGCTGGTGATTTCTTAGAGAGAGGAAACAAAGAGCAGCTTCAGAAGCTCTGTCCCCTATAGTTTTTCTGCATGTGAGCCACTTAGGGCTAATCACAGATGTAAAGCACTGTAAATGCCTCTGAATGTTTGTATTTCACCACTGCCTTTGAGTTTGTTTGTATTTCATCACTGCCTTTGACTTTGTCCCTGTTTCCTTGCTCATTCCCTGCCAGCTCTATCCCTGGGCTGCAGTGGGGAAGTCCTGATTTTTATCTTTGTGTATGCAATCCGCAGTGG
This sequence comes from Passer domesticus, assembly GCF_036417665.1. Lineage (NCBI taxonomy): Eukaryota > Metazoa > Chordata > Aves > Passeriformes > Passeridae > Passer > Passer domesticus. The sequence continues at coordinate 48,082,251 of NC_087478.1, read as the reverse complement.
GGCCGGAATCTTGATTAGGGCCCCTAGCAACGATCACACACCTCCCAAAAATCGTAATTTAACATTACAGCCCCCAGTCTCGGTGGGATGTGTGTGGCTATTTATCCATGCTCCCTGGAGAGCACTGGAAGAGCGAGACTGGAAGCAGGGCTGTTTTACTCCCAGCTCTGACACCAGCCAGCTGGGCGGCCTCTGGCACATCACTCTGTCATCTTCCCCTTTGTAAGCTGGGTACCCCACACCATCTGCTTTTCTGGAGTTGCTGAGCTGCCAGAGGATTCAGAGAGGGCCACCAGCTCTCCGTGGCATGGTGCACTGCTCACCTCCCTGGCCCCAGTTGTGTCCCCCTCTTCCTCAGGTGGCTGCCAAGTCTGAAAAAGGGGGACAAAAGTCTTAAATAGACTTTTACATTTGCACCCCAAAATATACCAGGGCTCCAGGCCTGGTTCTCCTCCAAGGATTGCAGTCAGGACACTGGTGGCAGCCATGCCAGGGTGATGTCCCAAATCTGGATTCTTTCACCCAGTGGGGAAGCTGATCCACACACAGTGCTGAGATACTCGATTTTATTTCATGTTTGAGCAGAGATGGGTGCGAAGTGGTAAATCCACAAATCCAGGAAGTGTATTTATACATACATACACAATGTATACATATGCAAGCATATTTATACAATCCTATTCAGGCAACATTTGCATAATGAATCTACATCACTACCTGGCTCAGCTACTACTGCCTTCTCTTTCCCCACCTCGGTTTAAAGGCGCAGGGTATTCCAAATTCATGTGTTCAGTGGGTGAGGGTGTTCCCTCGGAGGCGCGGTTCTCCCATTTCAATGCACCAAATTCACTCTTAGCATACAATTTCACAAGTTAGTTAAAGCTTTCTATCCCACACCCCTCGAAGCTGGTTTAGGCCGCCACATAACCAACTCTTCCCTTTATCTTACATCGCATCCTGCATCTCTTAGGTCAGGTTGTTCTCCTTTTCGCAGAAATTGTTCTCCCCGCAACTCGAGCCTGGGAGAGGGGCCTGGCGGCGGGGACAGCCGTGTCCGCCGGGCCCGGGGGAGCGGCCGCCCCACCCGTCGGGGCGGGCTCGGGCAAGCCAGGTGAGGCGGGCCCGGCCTGCCGCTCCCTCCTGCCGCAGCCTCCTGCCCTCGCTGCCGGCCGGCGCTGCGCTGGGGGTGCCGGCGGCATGGCGGAGTCCCAGGTGCTGCTGCTGGACGAGCTGCACGTCAACGAGAAGGTGACAGAGGCCCAGGCCCGCTTCTACTACAGCGAGGAGCAGCGCCGAGCCCTGGAGGCGCTGGTGACCCGCGGCGAGGCCGCGTACCGGGAGGCGCTGAGGAAGGAGCAGCTCCGCGATTTCCTCTCCGGCCGGGAGCTGCAGGACCTGCGGGGCGGCTGGCGGGGCTACGACGACCCCCGTGAGGGCGGCAAGGTGGCGCGGGGGCCCGGCGGCGAGACCCTGTCGCTGGCCTACTGGCCCGAGTGCTCGGACACCGAGGTGCCCCCGCTGGACTTGGGCTGGACCGACAAGACGTTCTACCGTGGCATCAGCCGGGTGTCCCTCTTCACGCACCCGCGCAAGGAGGAGAGCGCGCCGCACCTGAAGGAGGTGGTGCGGGAGATGATCCAGCAGGCGCAGAAGGTACGGACGGGCCCTGGACGGGCCAGCCCTGCCCGCCCTCACCCGGGCCCAGGGTCTGCCTCGGGGCACGGGGTGGAAGGCGGGCGAGAGCCCTCGCTCCGAAGCAGGAGCGTGCTGGCCGTGCAGTGGTCGGCGTTCGTCAGGCAGGGCTTTCCCCGCGCCTCGTCGCCAGTCGTGTTACGCTTTGCCAAAGCTGATGCCTGTGATGGGGTTAAACCTCTGCACACCCCCTCCACCTCCCCTCAGCTGGGGTTCAGTAGCCGTGGTTCACGTTGTCCTGTCCCGGCCTCATTCCCGGGTTCAGAGGAAGACAGGTCGTGATGCTGTTGCAGCCACCCCTACCTGGTGTGTGCAGGTGTACCTAGTTAAAGACAGGGCAGCGTGTTCGTTTATGGGATGGTGTTTTTGGGTTTATTTTTTGTGCTCTCAACACCGTCCAGCCTGAGCTGCAAGTAGACAAAGCGCAGACAACATGCGGCTGTTCCTCCCGTTTGTCTTTCCCTGGCAATGACTGCTGGTGGTGACAGGGCACCTCTGGCAAGGAAGCAAACCAGCCACGATGCTACAAGAGCTTGCTTTGAGCAGGTGGGGGCAATCACGAGGTTTTTCATCATCCACCCCGGATGTGGGTGACGTTCCCGGGGAAGACCACCCAGGAAAAGATCTCCGTCAGAGCTGACACACCCCTTGGGTAAAGGGGAGAACAGCGTAAGAAACTTCATTCCTGCGCTTAGTTTTGCAGCTTTCTGGTTTTTCTGCTTTATAATTCAGCAGTCATTTCCTCCTCCACCTGTTCCACTCTGCCAGCGCACACTATATGTGCCACTTTTGCAGACCTGTTCAAACCGAATTTGTCGGGAAACACAGAAAACTTTCCAGAGGCATTAATCTGGTGGGTGATCTTTTCAGCTCCCTGCTCTCTGAAATTGTGCACACCCTGTAATTCTGTTCACTGTCTGGTGTGATCAGTCACTTAGAAGACAGAAGCTGTAAAATCCTTACACTCTGATGTAGTGCAACTTCACCTCCTATTTGCGCTGCTGCAAAGGCTTCTGTAGACCGTTCAAGAACTGGGAAAGTTTGTTTCTTTCAATAGCTATGCCTAGCTAATTAAATAATTAATTCCTTTGTAGATTTTTTTTTCACTGACTGGACAAACTGTGCCCCTCCCAGCCCGAAGCTGGTTTCATGTTTAACAGCCATTTGAGTGTTTAATGGTCCTTTTCATAGATAGCTATGCCTATTGTGTTCAGCTGAGCTGGCCCTGGCAAAAAAGTCTCCAGGTAGAAGCTTTTTTTCATCAGCAAATGAGAGTAGGGGATTGTTTAGTTTGTTTTTTTCTGAGGGGGGTCTAAACAGATACTGGTAATATGTGGCACAAGTCTGTGGGTGGCTTATCATCAGTATTTTACAAACATATGTTAATTAAGCTACCTAGCTGCAATGAGATTAGCAAGCATTAACTTGCCAATCTTAAAATTCCTGTGAAGAGCTAGGCACACCTATGGGCCCTACAGATAAGTTTATTATCCATAGGATTGGAAGAGAAATGGGGAAAACCTCTTGCAGGGGTAGACACTCATGCTCTGACTTGCTGTGCTTGGGAACGCTCCTAGCTGTGACAGGGGTTTGAGATGGCAAACACAACAGCAGGCGTTGCCCATGGGAAGTTTTGACTGCTGTTCTCAATGGTCCCCAGTCTTGGAAAGAAGCCTGAACTGACCCAAGCCCCCCCAGCCTGGAGGGAGCCATCCCTTCACATTGCAAAGCCAGTACTGACAATTAATGGTTTGTCCAGGATGGGGTGTAATTTCTGCAGTCATTACACTCATTGAGGATGGAGAGAAAAGAAGTTCCTGCTTCTTTTGTGTGGATGTTCTTACTTCAAATGAATATTATTTGGCATCCTTTCTCCTAATAGCTCATCCATACCACTGTGTGTGGGGGAGAGGGAGCATAACAGGCCTGAGTTACTGCATGAACTGTTCATGCCTTTAATTATGATTTGCCTGTATGTGGAGTTATTCAGAAACAAGGTGGCACAGGTTCGCTGTATTTTAATTTTATAGAGATTCTGGTAACATTCCTGTTACATTTCTGCTGGGAAGGGAGAACCAAGGCAGGACCTGAAATCCTGCCCAGTAGAGGTTACTGTGGGGCTTAGTATGATGTAGCTCCAGCACAGTTCACCTCTATCAGGAACTTACATGTTAATGATGAGCATAAATACAATGTCAGCTCTTTTTCCTTTCTCTAACAAAGGGAAGCTGGTGTAAGCACTGTTGACAGAAGGAGCCTGACAGAGCAGATGTGTTGGTTGTTGTTGGCTGTACAAGCAGGGACTCAGCAGATGCAGTGGGGGATGTTTACTGTGGCATCACTTTCCCAAATCCATTTGTTCAAGGGCATTTTTCACAGAAAAAGAGGTCTCTAGGGAGAATTATTCCCTCTTCCTTAGGGGGCTCCTGCAAGAGAGCTGCACCTTTTCCAAGCATCAAGTGAAGAAAGTCCTACAGTGTGATTCAGCACTTAGCTCCATTCACACCTGTATATGCCATCCCTAGCCCAGATGGGCTTATTGCTGTGCTTCCCAGCACCTGGGAAATTAAAATTTAGACAACTCTATTCCCAGCATACTGTCAGCATGGCAGCTCTGACCTGGCAAGCTGATGTTAGGCAGAGGGATTAGAAAAACAGTAGTCTCCTCCACTGATAACCTTTAAAATGTTGAGAAGAATAACTCAGGCAGAAAAATTAATTTGTATTTCTAATGGTGTAAAAGATACGTGTTTTGTCTTTCTCTCCCTTTTCAGTAAGATCAGCATTAAAGTTACCCATAACCTTCTTGGTTTTGTTGTTACTCATCCTATAAATGTTCAGGCTTGTCTCTCACGTCAGTGAACCTTTTGTTTTTATGTAAAATCTATGCCTGGAAAGAAGGATTAGTTTTATACCAGAAAAACAATACATGCGAAGAGAGGGAATGATCATTTTGCCTCCAAATCTTGAATACACTCCAGTCCCTTTCTGAGAAATATGAGGTGTTTATATTTGAGCTTAATAAATCATTCCTTGGGAAGCCAGCCCTGAGAGCAGACTTTTCACAGGGATTTGAGGGGGGAAAAAGGGAAAATAGAATTCTTGTTGTCTACACTATGCATCGTGGATGCAGACCCTGATTCCTCTGCACATTCAGTCTTCCATTAGACACCTTCAGGTTAAATGTTAAAGTTGTGTTTTCACTGGCTTTTTTCAGTCTATTTTCAGTGTTCTTCTTCATTTAAGTTAGTCCTTACGGAGACAATGGAAGTTTCTCAATACAGAGGAAAAACTAGGTATTTGCTTTGGCATTCCTCAGGCTGCTGAAAAAAATAATTTTCATCCAGAGAAGGAGAACTCTGATAGACATTTACTAAGTTCCTTCCAAAGTGCAGCAGCTAACCCAGAAAATTACAATTATTGGTAGTGCTTGGGCATGTACCTCCCTGTACTTTTGTCTCCCTATGGAGGCTTCTCCTCCATTATCTGGTATCAGTGCTCTCCTTTATTTTGCACCAGTGGGATGGGCCTTCCTTTCAGTTCCTAATATTTACTCAGTTGTCGGTCTCCCATCTTGTTGTTTCCAGATTATTGCGGTGGTCATGGATGTATTTACGGACCGGGACATCTTCCGCGACATTGTTGATGCAGCGTATAAGCGCTGGATCCCAGTCTACATCATCCTGGATGAGGAGGGGGTCAAGCTCTTCCTGGAAATGTGCAAATGCCTTGAGCTCAGTGACTTGCAGATCCGGGTAAGGTGTTCGGTACTAAACCATTACCTCCTGCAGGTCAATGGCCTTTTGCAGTTGTAGTGAATCTTGGAACTTGCTTGGACTGGCAAACACATCTCTTCCTGCCTACAAGTCATACCACAGCACTTAGAGTGATGAAACACAGAGGGACAACAGCGTGGCTTGATAATACAGAAGGAAAGAAAAAGGAAAGATTTGGATTTTTTTGCCTTTCACCCAAGACAGGGATCGGTGTAGTTTCCTGGCTCTTGTGACCTAAAAATTCCTGTTTGGGGAGAAAATTATCAGAGAAAATTGCTATAGGTCTTCTATGTGAGGATTCAAACTAGAGTCCCAAGTAGCTCTTGGAGTTGTCTGCGTGGATCCCTCTTACAGGACACACATATTCTATGAAATCAAGACTTTCCTTCCCAGCAGGGGTTATCCAGGAGTGAATGAGCCTGTAGTCCTCCTCTAGGACAACTTAAAGGAGAATTTAAGGGATTGAGGACCACAGCTGCTGCCCAGTCCCATGCCAGAGCGTGCCTTCATACAGTGCATGCAGCACAGCAGAGTAGTCAGTCCAGCTTGGTTGGCAGAGCAGCCTCAGAGGGATCTCACTCCATTGCAAACAGACTGAAATCCTTTGTGTATTTCTTGTTAGTATTGTATTCCTTCCTTTTCCCCTCATCTTTTTAGTCACTGTTGCTACTACAGACTTGATATAAATCCTGAAAAAAGTTGCTAGGTTGGAAACAACCTATGGGATGCCAGACTCAGCCCTGTTTGTGATCCATTTGTTCTATGCAGCGGCGGTGGAAAAAGTGCTTTTTGCCTGGAGGAGGGGTGGATTTTCCTTAAACACTCAATTAGTAGTTAAAAAAACCCCAAAACACAACCAAAACTCAAAAAGCTCTGAAGATTACTGAGTCTCATATTAATAATTTTAGGAGAACCATCTTGAATCTGGATGAAAATTACCTGCATATATGTGAAGAGTTCTCCTGTGAGCTACCACTCTGCTCTGAGTTTCATCAAAAAAGATATACAGCTGAGAAGTTTTCTCGTTTTTCTCCAAAACAGTGGTGGAAGTTCTTTCCCTCTGGTGTCTTTGAAAGCAAGACACAGACCTCATTATAACAGACGTGTTTCAAGTGCCAGTGGTATTGTGTGTTCTAGGCTTGTGTCTCTTTGGTACATAACTGTGAAATCACAGCAGTAGTTCCATCTGCTCTGATACCATTTTCCCAGTACTTTTCTTACTGTGTCATCATGTACAGCAATGATGTCTTCAGTACTACAATATTTTAACTCCTGGACAGAGTGAGTGAAAAGATGTCCTGACATTTTAGAAAGAGTTGTGTTGCTACTGGAGAGGTGAGTTCCTTTCAGTCTGTCTTTTCTGTCTCTAAAGCAGTCCCCTTCTTCTCCCATGCTATGTTTTGCTTTAGACATCTTCAGCTAAAAATAGCACAAGCTGACTTGAAGCAAGTCCACTGAGAAGAAATTTTTAACATCTTTTGACCTAGTTGTTCACTATCCTGCAAAGCTTCAGCCCACAGATTGTTGTCCTTCAAATTTTCCCCCTCTTTTGCCAGATAGCTCATACTGGATCTTAAATTTCCTTGCAGGTTGTTACAGTTTTTTTTTTTCCAGTATGGCTTAGGTATTTTTTTAGTCTTGCTAAGGTTAATGCAGTTAATTCCCGTACATGGTTCTATGAAGTGACCAGGAAGATTCTTCATGGAATGGGGAAACAAGTAATTTGCCTCTCAAGAAAGATGTTGTCTTAGTATCTCACCCAGAGCTGCCTTGGATGTGCCTATGCTGCTGCTTGGGTCAGTGTAGCAGACCAACTGCTACACATCACATTCATGTAGGGATTTCTCTGGCAGCAGGCTTTGGATATTCAAGGAGGCTCCAGCAAGATTAAGGTTTCCCCCTAAGGACTCCCCCCAGCTCTTCCTCTTTGATGTAATGTGCCAAGGGTTGAAGATCCAGATCTAAAACAAAAAAGCAAGCTAGGCCTCCGGTCTTGTTCAGGCAGAATCATTTTGTCCCGCATTGTTTGATCACAGAAGATACTGAAATTGCTGAGGAAACTCTATCATTCACCCATTTCTTATCTACCATCTTTCTCCTGACATCTGCTTTGATGTCTGAGTTTCTTCTACAGATTTTCAGCAACAGCGAAAATGTTATCTCCTTTTTGAATTACCACTTTGCTTTATTCTAGAAGATTTTTACCAGTTTTCACCAGCCATAGTTTGCCAGCAAAGGAATTGCATAATCTTCTTTCCTGCCCTTCTGCCCATCTTTCCTTTGGAATGCTTGTGCAAGGTACAGAGGATGGCTTTTTTCCTCAGGAAGTTGCAGCCACGTAAAAGATAACTGTAAGGTTTAGAAACAAATTCTGATCCCAGGGGGAGAGAGATGATGCACTACCAAGAACTGCAGGGTCACAGTGTTTATTCTGTCTTCTGTCATCACCAGATACTCATTTTGTTCTGTGATTTCTGCCCTTTTGGTCCCATTGCCCTGTTCATCCAATGCAAAGTGAATACTTCAACAGTCCTGAGAGGGAGTTTTATTGTTAACACTGGGTTTTGCCCTTTGTCTGTGTACAGTGATGGACATTTTCACAAAATTCCTGGCTATTGAATTATTTTTGTAGAGGTGGCAAGGTATGATCTGCTGACAGTCTCATGGGAGGGAAACTGCTGTAGGAAAAGTAAAAGTTCTTAACCAACTCCAAGCATGAAATGAGAAAACCTCAATTTTTGTCTGAAGGCCAGAGCTCACCAGAAATGTATTTAAATTCAATCATCAGGACATTCATAGGTTGTTCATAAGAGCATGTCTTGTGTGTGTGAGTCATATGGCTTCCTGAGCCTACAGGACATGGTTTGTCAGTCTTCTGTTGTGTTTGACACAAGAGTGTTCTGCAGAGATCCCAGTGAATCAGAATTCTCATAGACACTAAATTTATAGCCCCTCAGAAATTCCTCTTTTTTCGGGACCTGAGGGTGAATGTTCTCACCAGATTTTAGATAAGTTTTTTGTCCTCACGTTTCTGTAAACCCTGACCACAGTAACAGACACTCCTGCCCAAAGATAGAGAGAGAATTCACCTAGAGTTCCAAGCAAGCCCAGGGAATGACTTGTCTGCAGGAAGTTCACCTTCACATTAATTTTTACACTAATTTTCCTAACATGTAAGAAGTTTCTCCTTTCACTTCAGAAGTTTAAAAAGCTTCTGCCTAAGAACTTTTGGAATTTCATTTCAGTATTTTGTGGTTTTCGCCATTGACTCCTACCTGAGATGAGGGAGGGGCAGAATGTGATGTAAAGCAGTGCTGTTGGTTTTTTAATGGTCTGCTTGAATATTCTTCTAGACTACTTGTGACCTGAGAATGGGAGCTTGCAAGGCTCTCTTTCTGTAAAGACAGATAATACTCAGTAATGGTCTTGGCAGACCATGTCCCAGCTAGCTGCATTCCATCCTGTTCTACCTGAATACTTGCAAGTTACACTATTTTGTTAATAACTGTGTGTTTTCCAAAACTGTCCAGGGCAAACAGAAGATTTCCCAGTATTTAGAGGGAAGGTACACATAGGATTCTGTGGTGGAAGCAGTTACAACACCTCCCTTTAGGGTCTGTCTTGTGTATTCCCCTTACTCAGCCCCAGTTTCTAAGCACTACAGCCTAGGTCTGTCAAGTCAGTCACAGCATCACCGACTTTCTAAATTGGGTCTGATTTAGCTTTCTGTGGATTCAGAGTAAGGTTTAAAAGTGTCACAATAGAGCAAGGAAGACCAATTCCTTACTATTTGTATTAGGATGCTCTGTCAGACTTGACTGTTACCAGTCATATTGTGTGTTAGCCAGGGAGATGTTAGTCACTGCTTGTGATAAGGAGTGGTGCAAGTCTGTGGAAAGGCAATATGGAAATTTAAGGCAGACTGCATCTCCCATAAGCCAGGATATTACAGAACAAACCTTAAGCAGGCTTCTGCAACAATACAGATCTGGAGGTGTCACTTCTGTGTGGTGAGCTAACTGGTCCTCTACTCAAAATATTTGTTACTACTGTAACTCTAGTACCCTCTGAAAATGCCTGCAATCTCATTTAATTTGTATTTGTCTCTCCTCTTTTGTTATTGTGCAGTTTTCGTACATGAACCCAGGCTTGTTTTTCCTCTGTAGCTTGACTTAGCAGTCTACAAATGTTCCAAGATCCTTCAAGGCAGAAAATTGTATACAAATAACCTGTTAAGTGATTTGATGTTTATATGACTTTGTGCTTGTTTTCTGCAGTTCAAGATGTATTAATGCACTCCTGTACCTATTTTATTCAAGGAGTTTTATGTGCTCAGCTGTTCAGTTCTATCCCCTCTCCACCATTCGAAGTGTTATATACAGCTCAGTTACTGCAGAAATTCAACTGTGCCTTCTTTCCCCCCAAAAAAAGGTGATAGAACATACAAACACAATAAGATTCATACTTGTTATATGCTGGGAAACTTTCTGCTCACACAGGCTGATACTTCTTGATTCACAGGAGTACATATCACATCAGAGCTGTTGACTGACTTCTTGTCTTGTGCAGTCAGCATAGCATGATTTGGCAAATCCCACATTCAACATTAATCAGCAAAGAAAAAAATATTTCAGGTGATCAGCCAGCCAAATTCAAATGTTATTTTAATTACTGGAAAGGGCACCATTTCTTCTGTGGTCTACCCAACCTGTCTTCAGCATCCCATACATATGACTCATTGCTAGGCCTTGGGCAAGCCACTTCATCTTTTTCTGTCTTAGGCTCCTCATCTTTAAAACGGGGTAATAATACTTTCAGCAGTGTTGGGAGCATTAATTAGCTAATGCCCACACAAGACTCCAGACAGATCAAGCAACAGCTGAATGCAAAACAGTGCTATCATCAGTTACTGTTAGTCAGAATTTGTATTTCCACTGCTGTATTCTAGTGGGGAAAATAGCAGCGGATTCAAAAGGCAGGAGTTTTATTCAGAAAAACAGCTTTTGAAAGAAATCTGCATTCTTATAATCACTCATTCCTGCATGCTGATTTCTATAGCCTATCAATATTTAAGCTGTCGGTGAGGTTTATAGTAATAGGACTTAGCTCTTTGTGGGATCTGAGGCTGTGCTAGCATTAGCCAAATCCTCCTGATTCTTCTGCTCTGGAGATGGGGAAGAATGAAACAAAGGCAAATTGACTTTCCCAGAACACCACAGGTAACAGTATCAGAACTGCAATTATGCCTGGGACTATCTGACTCCCGTTTTTGACTCCAGTTCACAGTGCCTTTTAGCTTTTCATTCTTAAGGAATCCTTACATAAAAATATGGTGAAATGAAGAAAATTGTCTAGATTTGTGTGTCAGAGTGACAATTTGCTCCAAACTTATACTGATGTTCAATGTTTTTGGGTTGGGGGGAGGGCAGGGAGAGTGTTTCATGTTAGACACTTTGGCAGTTCAGCCTTGTGCTGCCAGGACTCATGAGCAGAGTAACACTCAGTCCAATGTGCAAATATATCCTTATAATATGCACAGGCACATATCTATTGTTGAAAATCATGTAACCCTAGCTTTGTGGTTTCTCTGTGTCTGGTAGTGCTTTGTTTCATTACTTGTAGGTTTGCTGACAAAAGGGTGTGAGATGTGAGGCTTGGGGAGAAGTATTCTTTTTCTAACTACTTCCATTCATTTTATGAAAAGATTCTCCTTCCTCGTCTTCAGGAATTCTTCTTCGCTGATCTATTCAGGACATTTGTAGAGACACTTATCTGAAAGCATTGTCTTGCCAGTGGCTCAAGTGAATAGCTGAAGACAGCAGACAGAGTTTTGATGATGTTGACCCCTTGGACAGCTATAAACTGTCCAAAATGGAGAGGAGTGACCTGTGTAGACTATGCTTTCCTTTTGCAGCCCTTCTGGTGGCTGATACAAAATGAGCTTTAGTCCCAGAAGTAGTGAGACAATGTGAGTGACATCTTAAGACTTGGAGCTGGCAATTATCTAATTTTCTGCCCTATTTATTGTGACATTTTGTCTTTTCACCTCCCTGTTAGAATGTCCGCATACGCTCTGTGACAGGAGTTGGGTTCTACATGCCATCAGGGAAGATCAGAGGCACGCTGGCATCCCGATTCCTGATGGTGGATGGTGAAAAGGTGGCCACTGGATCATACAGGTGGGTTACACTTGTTTAAGGCATTAAGGCATTTATTTAAAGAATGGTGATGACTTTGCTTGAGAGTCTTCTTCACATGTCACCCCCCCTTCCATCCCAGGTTCTGTAATCTGTGTGGCATCTGTAGAAACTGGAGTGGGACAACAGAGAAGGTGGCATAGAGCCCTTCTTCAGAGAATGGAACATACCCATGCTGGCAGACCTTTTCAGAGGGCTAGAGACAGTTCCACACTGCATCAGGAAGGGGTCTACAAGGACTGCCCACCAGTCCCTGTACTCAGTTCTCTTCAGTGCGATTTTCAGTCCAGAGACTCTTCCTGTTGATTTAAAAAAGGATAAAGTGTCCTTCACAGTTTCAGGGCCTTTTCTCCCAGATCTGATCTACATGTCTAAAGAAGAACAATAATGTTGTGTCATGTATCCATTGGGGCCCATCTGGCCAAGGATATAAGGGCAAATGGCATAATGCTACGTATTCCCCTATAGTGTCTTAGGTTTTGTTAGGTGGGCTGGGTCAAGTATGCACCCCAAAATCTAATGTCGGTTCTGTTTCCTCCTCTTAGCTTTACATGGACTTCATCTCACATTGACAGAAACATCCTGCTAGTCTTGACAGGACAGCACGTGGAGATGTTTGACATTGAGTTCCGTGAGCTCTACGCCATCTCAGAGGAAGTTAATTTATACAAGGAACTGGGTATTGCTAACCCATTCCTCCATGGAATTGGAAAGCCAGGCTTTCATTCCTCCACCGTGGCTCGGAAGTTCATTAACCCAAAGTATGGTTTAGTAGCAGGGGCAACCCGTGGTGATATGATGCTCTGGGCTTCACGGCACAGGCAAGACAATCAGGGAAACATGGAAAAGGAGGAAACAAGTGAGTCAAAGAAACGGTTAAATCAGTTCCTGAATGACTTAGTCACATTGGAGCAAGTGTTCCCAGAAATAGATCCACCTCTGGAGAACTTGAACAAGCTGAATCGGAGCCCCCAGAAACTGTTGTCCCGGCTCCACATGGACCTGAAAAACAAATCCAAATCCAGAGAGTCTATTCGTGACATAAAGAAAGAAGATGCACAGAACAATGCAAAGCAAGGGAAACGGTTTGCCAGTGGGCTTTTCAGTCGCAAGGCCAAGCGGTCTCCAGGCTCAAGCATTGAGGCCAATTCTTTTGCGAGTGAAGGACATTCAGGAGAAGACCTTGGCAACATGAAACTGGAGTATGAGAGGCTCAGCATTGGCCATGCTAGTGTTCGGAGTGCTGGAGGTAACTCAGGTAAAACCTTTTACCAGCATACTCTGCTTTCTGTGTCCCTTGTTCTGAGCTTGGCTGATTGATGCAAGCATATCCACTATAGGCACTTGTGAGTAGATCCTCTCATTTCCTCTGAACCAAAATGAGCAAGAACAAAGGGTAGAAGTCGTATCAAAAGATACGGGCAATATAAGTTGAAAGCAATTTAATGGCAGTCTGACTGTAAGGTTACTACTTCTCATGTGGATGTTTCTCATACTTTTGAGCAGCAAAGGAAGAGAAAGGTGAACATTGCCTTGTATAAAACAGTGCTCAGTCCATTAAGTGCATTTGCCTAATAAACAGCAGCCCTGTGTTCTCTATTGTAGTGGCTAGCAGGCCACAGACAGATTTTCAGTGTAATCCCTCCTTTCCTCATTAGAGATTAGGCAGGTGTATTTCCAGTGACAAATTCCTGGTAGAGAAGAGAGGAAAACATGTTTATGTTGAGGTGAGGAGACAAGGAGTGGAGGAAAGGGTGCAAGTCTTTTTAATTTGTTCCTTTACCTCCTTCTGAAATGGGGGAGAATTTCATGAAAATAGAAGCTACAAAGAAGTAGATCACTGGATCTCAACTTTTCTTTCTTTGCTAATGCATGATTGATATTTTCATTAAGTCCTTTGAAGGCTTCAGTCAGTTGAAGATACAAATTATAAAGATCTCTAATGGCTTATGGATTCATAGCTAACTCCCCAACATTTTACATGTTTTGAGAGATTGAAGTAAATCTTTGGACTATTCATCCTGGTTCTCTTCCTCTCAGTGAGCTGTGTTGGGTGTCAATACATCCTGCACCATCAGGAAAATAAACTAATTGCAAGGAGAAAATTTCTTCTCCACTTGTCTGGCCAGAGACCATTCTGTGCTCTGATGAATGCAAAATGCAGATGTAGAGAGAATTAATTCCTTTGCAGTTACTATGATGTGAAATAGAAAGATGTTCTCTTGGGACCAAGAAGAAAAGCAAGGTATTGGGACAGTCAACAACAATGAATTAATTAGGTTCCTGGAAATATTTCTGGCTGAATGAAGGACAGACTCAAAAATGCCAAATGAACACAAGAAAGAGGAAGTGTAAGAAGGAATGGCTAATTTATTTGAGACTGTAGTAGATCCAGTTTAGATTCTGCATTTGGCATTTGGGGAGGCAGAAGTAAACCCTGGTCTGAAGAGGACCTCTCTCCAAGTAAGTCTTGAGCACAGACATTATGTTCTGGTGGGCCCCATTCCTCAAAGCCAGGAAAAGCAAAATCAGTGAGGACCTGTGGGGAGATGTATGGGCATTTCCACTCGCAGGAATGGACCTGAGTGCTTGCACCACCCTCTAGTGACAGAAGGAGAGAATTGAGTCATCTCTGATTCATCAGCACTTTGCAGTATCAGACATTCTCACTGTCACCTGTTTCAAAGCAGCCAGCCTGGCCTTCCCACAACGTCCTGATGAAACCAGGCCCAGCCTAAGGCACGACAGGTTGATGTCTTTGGCTGGACAGGGGGGCACTGCACCCTGCTGGGGCATTGCACCATCCGGGCAGCAGGGATGTCCCTGTTCCTCCTAACACAGTGGATCTGTGCCAGACAGTCTGATGCTTGGTCTAGACCATTTCCACAAATACATTACCGTGCTATTATGTTCAGGTTTTATTTATTGCCACTGTTACTTCCTGCAGACTGCCAACTCTTTCAATAAGGGGGAAGGAAGAATTGAGAACAGGGCCAGGGAAGGTGCTGAGGTCCAGCACACCAGTCTTCCCCCTGTGCTTTTTCTGACCTGATAAATCTTACCAGTGAGTCCTTGCTAGGATTTTTGGTTTATGGAAATTGAGAATGCCTGTTCATGGTGCCAGTGGGAGACTCCATAGCTTTTGAAGTATGGTGTAAGTAGACTTTGTCCATATGGTGTCATCAAAGGCTGAAGGAAGATCATGGATTGTGTGTTACTTTTGAATTAAATCACTTTCTTGTGAGAGAAAACTTCTCTAGTCTGATAGTCCCAAAGTGCCATGTGAACAGAGATGGTAGAGGGCACATTAGATAGATGGAGACTCATGAGGAACAGAAAAGGATTTAATAAAAAATTCTTAAACACAGCCATGGAATAGAGTTCCAGTCTCAGTATAAAGATAGGAGGCACTTTGTTCTTGGGTAACTTTAGGGCTGACTTAGCTTGAAAAGTTTAAGTTGTCTTTGAGCAAAGCTAGTAAAAACTGATACTCTGGATGACAGAAGGGAGGTAAGAAGTGGAAATGAAAGAGAGGGTGCTTGGTATGCAGGCAGGTTAGGATGCAATTATTCAGAGCTTCACGGTTTGAAATAGCTGCCCTTAGCTTTTGTAAAGATTAAACAGCACACTTAAGCCCCATGGGCCTGCCTGTGCACACATCCTCCAAAGTCACTATTAATTCTCTAGCACCACAGAGACACATCCCACCTTGCAAATGCATGGAGAGACCAGATCCACACCCAACTAGCTCATGGAGTAGTTGAAAGACATTATTCAAGCAGGCTAAAAGTCAGATTCAGTCTTGTAGGAGCAAATGGTGATGAAGAGAATTGGAACTGGGAAGGGAAATGATGGAAGTGTGTGCTGTGATGGAGTCTGAAAATCTGATGCAGTTTTTACAGGCTAGAAAAGGATTCCTACAAATCCGAATTGGGAGTCTGCACAGTACAAGGGCTACCGATAGAAAGTAATGTCCCAAACTAAGTATCTGAATTAACACCCTGAGGTGTTGTCCTAGCACATGGCAAGTTGTACATTGTCTTACAAGGTTTTCTCAAACCACATCATGAAATTAAGAGAACCCTTGGATTTCACTGTTGCCCGCTGAGGGACACAAGAGGAGCTCTGAACCTGACCACAATCTTGTTAATTTTAAGCTGGTGCTGGGCAGACTGTGGTCAGCAAAAACAGTGAAACAGTGACTTCTGTGTGCAGTTTCTGGGAAACACTGCAAAAGTCTGAAAGCTGTGTGCCTTCAGAAGGCACAGACTTTTTGGTTAGTGTTCTCTTTTGGAAGAAGCAAAGTGGGCTTGTTCAGAAGGGTCTGCTGACCTGAGGTGCTCCATGCATCCACTTCATTCCTCATAAGCGCTGGTTGCAAGATACATAAACACATACACTTAGTAGAAGGATTTTGTGTTTCAGTTTTGTGTGCTTCTTGCAACAAAAAATGGGATTTATGCTGGGCACTGCAATGGCATTGAAATAGCTGCTTAGTTATCACCAGCATTTCTCAGCCAAGGTGAGATCATGGAAGGGTGGTAACTGGAATTTTCAGCCTCTTTTCTAAAGAGAAAGAGGGAAACATTGTTGAGTACTACAAGGAGGATGTTTGCTCTAACTGTAGTGGAATATGTAGAAAAAGGTCAGAAGACAGGAGTAGAAAGTGACAAGAATAAAAGGGCTGGGAGTTGAAATTAAGCAGAGAAGCACAGACATCTTTCAAAAAAAGCATGAGAGTCTTGAATATGATACAGACAGAGAAGGAAAGAGGGGTGGGGAGGAGATAGGAGTAATATATATCTATATATTATTATTATTATATTATAGATATAATACTAACATCCAGGATGTGTCAGAGGAGGACAGGTAGAATGCAATGCCACAGGGAGATGTGAGGAGGAGGCAGTAGCACACAGAGCAGCCACTGAAGTGAGGGCACGGTGCAGTGCAAACTCCCAGGTGAACATCAAGAAGATGCAGTGTGGATGAAAGTGGTGAGAAGGAGGGGAAGAAAAGAGAGGTCTTTTCTTCCCCATCACCTACATGTAAGGGCAGTATTGATCAAATCCCCACAAGCAAGAGTGTGACATCAAAAGTTACTCACTTGAAGCCCAATTCAGAGGCAGTGCTTAAACTTAGCAAGGCTGAGACTTCTCAGTAGCATGTCACCATGACCTGTGGCAGTTTTCACTCTGTTTTCACTCTGAACTGGCATCTGACTCCATGTGCTTGGAGATGCACACGTACCTTCCTTCTGTACAAATGCATGAGCAGGGCCTGCCTGTATTCAGAGCGATTCCAAGCCATGGGGCAGCCCCTCTCAGTCCCTGCTGCCTGGGCCAGAGTCACACAGGCTTTACTGAGCTCAGATGAGCTCCCTTACTTGCAAAAGCCTCTGAACATGCTTTTGTACAGTGCTTGAAACAGATATGTTGGGGCATCCAGATCAACATCTGGCTGTAATGATGGACACCAAACAGAAGTGTAAGCATTGAAAGGTACTGGGAGAAGAAGAAATTCATAGAGTAAGCAGTGAAAAAAACTAGGATTATAAAAAACTGGAGGCAGCATACTCTGCCACTTTAGTGAGAGACCTTGAGGCCTTGGGATTTGTCTTGCAAAGGCAGTGGTGGAAACACTGGCACTAGAAATGTTTGAAACAAAACATGAAAAAAACCTCTACTGAGAATGTGTGTGGGTATCAAATGAATAAGATGACCTTGGGTTTTCGGGTTTTCTTCCCATACCTCACTCTTTGGAAAACTTCCCACCCAAGACATGACCAGACTATTTATCAGTGCCAGCTGGGACCTAATGAAGCTGGACTGGGTACAAGCCAAAGCCTAGAAACACTTCTGCAGTGGTTTTCTCTACAATATACTCTGCATTTGCTCTTATTTTAATGTTTCTTCATTTCACTGCAGCAGAAAAAAAGCCGTGAGAGAGTGCAGAATAATGTAGGTCTAACACAAGGTGTACAGTAAAAAATGAGAGTGAATCATGAGTCTGAACTTCATCCAGGGCTTATTTACTTAACATTAACACTACTTTAACTCCTTTTCCTTCCAGGTAACCTGAATCCAAACTCCACTATGAGCGATAAAAACAAACAATCTACCTGTGTGTTATCTTGATTGGGAAGGATTGTCCGGAGAACTAAAGACTGAATCTCAAGCTGGAACAGTAACTTCTTGATTGATGTTGAACCTACAGCCATATCCTCATGCAGTGACCTGTAAAGGCACTGTGGGTCCTGGATGCATCTGGCACCCCTGGCTAAAGCACATTTACTGGGTGATGAGCAGACTTTGGATAGTCGGTCCCTTAAATGAGGGTTAGTGATGAATGTATTAGTCCATATGTCTATGTGCACACATATTTTGTATATAAAAACAACTGTGATGACTGGTCTCAGAGCTCACTCTGTGCCCAGAGAAATGCAGGAGATTATCTGACTTACTTGTGCTGCTACTTTAGTCTGTCTAGCTGCAGACTTGGAATCACTGTGTTGCATTGTTTACTCTACTGCACTGTAAAAATGTATTGATCTGACTGGCTGTAAGGCTGAATCCAATTGAAGTGGCAAATTCTGGGTGATGTTTTAGGGATGTTTACAGACAGTGGAGCAATCCTTTGTCCATAAGGAGTCTTCCTGTAGATTCCTGTTGTCACTTGCCCAGGCAGAAATGAGCAGTCTGGGAGAAGGGTTTAGATAACAGTCGCCTACAGAGCAGTATCAGAACTGTTTCACCTCATAAATGTAGCAGTCGAACAAAGTGATTTAGCAAGAATGTGGCAAAGAGGAAAATGGAATATAGGGTAATGTTTAACATACACTTGAGACTGGGTCAGGAGAAATGCCTGATAAGGGGCCTGGGCAGGATCTGGGAGCAATAACACGGACTTCAGTGGCTGTGATGAAATCCCCATTGTTGCCAATTCAGCAATATTTTTACCATTCCTGGAAACTGAATGATTAAGGAGCCAAACTTTGTGGGTTGAAAGAGAAAGCAGTGGAGGCATGCAAGCTTTTCAAATGTCCTTTTTTATTTTTTTAAAGTTAACCTTTCCAGAATCTAAATCATGCTAAAATTGAGAGCTTTGATCCATAAGAAGCATTGTGTGCAATCAGACCAAAGGCCATCTGATCTGCTGTTCTGCCTCTGAGAATAGCCTGTAACAGGTGATCACAGAAGCATAAAATACAAGGCTTGTATATACAGAGGTCTTTCTCTGACACCATTCCAGCAGTCTATGGACTTTCTCAGCTTTCTGGCAGTTCCTTCTGGACCTGGTCTTAATGAATGCACTTAGTCCCTTTCTAAAAATCCTTTTTTACTTTTGGCCTCCAAAGTGTTCTGTGGCAACAAACCCTAAATTCAGTGCATGGTACAAAAAAGAACTGTTGTCAGGATGTTTTAATGGTTTCCTTGATGATTACCTCCTAGCTACTGTGGGATCTGACTGGCATTTCTGTCCTCTTGTTCACTATCCTTTTTCCAGTTCTGCTCACTAACAGAGTGGATAAACAGATTGTTTTTGTCTCTACAGTGGGCAGATTGACATTTCACTCTGCTTTCTTGCCATTTAAATTACATATCCTGCTGCCATAAGTAAATCCTCTTGTGATACCTAAAAAAATTAGATCCTAGTTATTAGAAGAGACCTGAAAACTAACATGCCTACTTGCAAAAAAAAAAAAAAAAAAAATAAACATTAGAAAACCACAGGTTTAGTTTTTTTGGGTGGTTTTTTTTTTTTGTTTTTTTTTTTTTTTTTTTTTTTTTGTTTAGAGAAACCATCGGGGTTTTTAGCTGCACAACAAATTCACAGCAAAGGCAATTGATACACTCCCAACACAGAAGCAGCTGATCTAAAGGCTCAGGTGCTGGGTTGCAGTAGAGGTTGTTACACTCAAACAGCTGTCTGTAGTTGATGATAAAATGCAGTTGATTGATTCACTGATTGATTAATTGCCTTTCCTTGAAGTATATTTAATTGAATGGCAAGCAGGTCTCTTTTACTCCATTTACTCTGCAGAATGTCTTGAGATGTTAAAATACCAAAGGTATTGTGCCCTCTGTTAAACATACTTGTCCTCATTCCATGGGTTAAATGTTTGCTAGTCTATATAATACATTCTATATAGCCTCATGGGAATGAGCTGTAGTTTTACAGCTGGGTCTGTCAGCTCATATCATGAGCAGTGTTTCATAAAATTGTTCCTGGTAATGGGGAAAAAAAGAGGTGTTGGAAATGACACCACCACTTGGATGTAGAAGTGACGTGATAGCTGAGTTATCGTATTGGCTTCATGTGTGTAGCTCATGTGCCTAAAGCTACTCACTGTGTTTGCAGGATTCCTGAAAGTGGTTTGATTTTGCCATACTTTGATTACCACTCTGCAGACATTTGGGAGACTTTTTTTTTCTCTCTTTGTGTTTATTTCACTTTGTTAGCAAAGATCAGATATAAATTTATTAGGCTGATGTTGTTCCACTTTTTGTTCTGAAAAGAACAGTGTCATCTGGTGCTTCATTTTCCTCCCAGGCTTTTAAAATATTTATTTTTTTAATTGTGCAATAGGTTAATTAACTAATTAGCACCATGTTGATATATATGGTCAGGTTTTCCAGGAAGTCCTTTATCTCCTTGTTGCTTCATCTTGGGTGACTTCACAAATAGTCCAAGAGGCTGATTTCACTTGTCCTTCTTTTCCTTCTGCACTTACGCATTAGTGTGCTTTACTTTCTCTTCCCTATGGTGGATGTCAGAGCTCTTTTCTTTAACCTGTCAACTAACAGGATATCCTTTCCAGAGAAAGTCTCTCATCTGCTTGTCTTCTTTGTTGCCACACCAGTTCCTGAAAGGTAATGTTCACTTGTTTTCAAATTCTTTCCATGGAAGTCAGTCTCATGCCTTGACTCCAGGGGCTAGTAGAATTCCTTAGGCTTATCACGCGCTGCTTAATTACTTAATTTGAGAGAACAAACTTGCTTTTTGCATGATATAAATCTGCTCCTTAAACTCAGCATGACTCTGAGGATGCACACAGCCTTGTTGATCCAGAGTGGAGGTTTCATGCTCTGGTGGAACTAGTTCTTCCCTGAAGATAAAATCTGCTGAACTTGGGCTATTTACCTGCTCCTATGGCAACAGAAGAGAGTCTCTATGAGGTGAACACATTTATTTTGACTAGTTTTTGCTAATTGTTGTTCTTGATGAGTGCTATAAACCTGGGGCTGTGACCTGTAAAATGAACCTCTCTTGCTCTCCAGATAAAATGTGGTTGATGGTACTGGGGGTCACAGGGGCAAAGAGCAGTGCTTAGGAATTGTGTTGGAAGTCTGCCAGCAGAGGTTGAAGGTAGAGCAGTCTTCAAATAAGCTGTCATTTGGTGCTTGCCCAAGATGTCCCCTCTTGTAATCAAGTCACCAACCTCCTGAGGGGGTGAGAAAGATGGGAGTTGTTGTTCTGTTGCTACTCAAAAGAGCCAGATTAGCTCTCTTTGACATCTGTATCCTGACCCTGTACAATCCCAAGAGGACGCCTGTCCTCTGAATCTCTTTTCCTCTTTAGCTGGTCTGTGTGGAGCACCATGGGGCCTACAGCTGTGGTCCTGGTTTTGGACAGAAAGTAATGAAGCTGGGGCTCGTGGCTCTCTCGTTCTGGCCTGCAATGGTGAGTGGTTCAGAAAGAGCCACTTGGCTGAATGTGTGCCTTCTGTGTTTCTTTTGGTATGCATTTGTATATTTAATGTATATGTGTCCAGTTAATTATGTGGGAGACCTTTTCTAAGTCAAACAAATAAACTCTATACTGTGTTACATTTAGATACTGTGTTCATGGTGTCACTTGTAATTTCTCTGCTACAGTTCCTGGACTGGGGGCATTTTTCTCATTTATTTGTCAAGAACCTGTACCGTCTGGATTAAAGCAGGTTTCTGTGTAAGTGGTGAACTTCTTTGATCCATGTTTGGTGGTATTTGTTAAAAGAAATGCAGGCAGTTAAATTCTCCACAAGTTCAGTGTTTTGTGGCCTTGAGTACCTTAAGAGAGACTAATTCATTCTTGCTTTCTTGCTGCTGGAGTAGGCTGCAGCAGATGTCCACTTTAGTTGTTTGGGGGTTTTTTTTTGTTGTTGTTGTTGTTTGTATTTTGTTTTGTTTTTTAAATTACTTTGCAGCTGAAATGTATCTTGCTGCAGCTATAAATGCATCTGACAAAGTACCACCTCAGTTTTCCTTTCCATCTTTCTTATATAATTTGTACCCATCAGCAATGACATTTAATTTAGGAAACTGAGTTCCTGTGCTACATTTCAGTTTTACCTGGTACAATGTAATCCTTGACATTTAAGTAACTCGCAAGCTCTTGTTTCCCATGCTCCCTTTGTTTGTGTGCACAAAAGCCCGTTTTAAAATTCCTGACCATGTTTCAGAATAAATCCAGCCTCTATTTTACTTTTGGGCATTAGAGTACATTAAAAAGTATTTGCAGTAAACAAAATCTTCATCTTTCAGTGTTTTAAATCCATGTAGCAATTGCATTTGTACTGTTTAAGAGGAGTCTGTTTAATCCAAGCTTGTTTCACAGGGTATGTCAGGGCTCTGCAGATCCTGAGCTTCTTTCTTTATAGCAGTAGCACCACCATGACTTTCTGCCTTTTCTTTTTCTCTTTTGGGGAGGTTCTCCAAGAAAGAAAGATAAGACTGTCCTTCCCCTCATTTCTCTGCTACTTTAATATTACACTTTTGTTGCTTGACACTTTTGTCTGTGCTCTTGCAAAACCAGGGAGCAGTCCAGAACTGAATGACCTCTTTGTGTCTCTGGAACTTCTGTCCCCTGTCCTTAGCCTGCTGAAGAAATGCAAATTTGGAAATCCTCGTTAATAAGCAAGGCTTAGGAAAAGTAGAGTCAGTGACTGTAGGAACCAATTTGGAAGAGAAACCTATGGATGAAGATGAAATGGTGAAGCCTTTATGCCTCTAGCAAGGCTGGCACAGGTTTACCTAATTCTTTGCACAACTCGTATTTCTCATCCTTCTCGCAAGTCTGGGCATGTGTGCTTGGGGAGTTTGGTTACAGAAAGCCACAGCATGACATACAGCACTCAGCATCCAAATGTGAGCAAATTTGCAGGGCTTTTCAGCAAGATAAGGAAGTAAGAGAGTAGGTGGAAGTGTGTGCACATGAACTTAGGGGCACAGTAGCTGCTGCATCCTAAACACATCACATAATGTGTTAATGTCTGGAGTTTTAGAGACGTTTCTAATTCTACTCCTTTCTCCATTTCCAGCCTGTCTGCAATATCAACTTTAGCCTTCTATCTTACTTGTCAGGTTTTATTTTCTTTTTCTAAAACATTAGAAATGTCACTGATAGGAGGACTGTAGGCATAAAACAGCCCTCCTGCCTGCCTTGGGTAGAAAGCAGCAACTTCTAGATGACAGAGTGCTGAAAGCAATGATTTCATAAACACTGGACAATTTTTTTATAGAGGCTGTAATTTCACTGGACGTGTGAAATTGCACATAACCAGGAAAACAGAACCAAAAGAATTTGTGCAGAAAGCACAGAGGCAAATACATTTGCATAATGAGGATTGTGGCTATTACAGAGAGCTTGAAACCTAGAACATAAAAAACAAGAGCTGATTTCAATGCATTTACATCCAGTAGCACAGGGAAGGATCAGAGAGGTCAGGTTAAGGATATTTCTATTTGTGAGTATTGACTCTATTCAGGGGGGCCTTGGTCTTTTTACTTTATTTAAAGCAAAAGAGCTTCTGAGTTGAAAATTTCCAATATATAAGAAAGATAAGTATGTTGCACCAGTGGGCTGTGGACTGATCAGCATTTTGCATGGCTTGGGAGTGGATTTGGCACATGCCTGCTGCATGTTGAATGAACACCCATGTTTCTTCAGCCATTTCATTTCCCAGACTGGAGTGGCTTTTCTAGCAAGGATATTGCTCTTTGCAATGTGACCAGCAGTCAATTGATTGCAGGATGCTGCGCTAATATCAAGATGCTACTCTGATACTTTTGTTTAAAAGTGCCCAAGGGGGAAGATATATGAGCTAAATGTAGGTGAGGACATGGGGTAACAAAGGAACAGGAACATGTCTGTGAGATCTGGCTGCTGGAACACACTGGATTATGTTTCTCCTGAGCTGGCTACAGACTCATGGCAGCATGGAGCGGGGAAAAAAAGACTGAGCACACAGGAGAGCAGTCTGCTTACTCCAGAGCTGGATCCTACAGCAAGCCTTAGAAACAGAGGCTATGTCTTTCACACCATCAGCGTGTGTGGAATAGGAATGTCACTTTTCTATGACAGCAGGGTTGCAGCAGCACAGGTGTGGAGTTTTATACACTTGAGATTGTGAGGAGTATAAATGCTGAGGGTTTATAGTATAAAAAGCTGAGGGTTTGTAGAGGCATACCCTTGTGGCTGAGGTTCCCCCTAGGATGCAAGAAAAGGTAAGTGCTGCTGCTTAGTTATAAAGGGCAGAACCCTATTTGCCCCTACTTGCATTGCTTGGTGGGTGTTGTGGATAAGAAACAACACAGCAGGGGCTATTTTATTATTGTTATTCTCTGGCTTTTGTGAAAGTTCACTACTAGTGGAAAGGTACCTGGAATGAAACTTTTTTTGGAGGGGATGCTTCCACAAAGAAAGATTATTTAAAAGAAAAAGCTAGTTCCCTGAGAAGTTACAATATATTTGGTGAAACTGTGTGAAACCTTAACGTGTAGGTGCTAGACAACCTTGGGAAAAGGGCACTTACTTCAAGTGTTTGAAAAGAAAAGCTATTTAAACTTTGAAGGAGCTATTGGTTTTATTGTTGCAATATTTATGATCCTCTCTTTATAGGTCATGCAACCATTTCCTTAGTTATCCTTAATCTCCTAGCAGAAAATCTTTCCCTTGGCTGGCAGTCCCCTTGTACCGAGCACTTGCAGTGCAGAAACAGAAAACAGCAAATCTAAACAAAGCGTGATCATCTATAGCTGCCTTGCTAAGTGCACAGCACTTCTGCAGAAGGATCAATTGCTCTGATTTAGCACGGCCATTAGTGACATTTTGCCACTGAAAGGAAGAAAATGTCTCTCTTTAGTGTCCTGAGGTATAACAGCAATAATCATAGACATCAGAAATGGGAAAGGTCACTAGGTCATCTAGTCCATTGCCTCAGTACAATGCAAGGCAATTCACCAATATAACTTTTCTAGGACTTGGTAAATTATGCTACCACTTGTTTGATGTTCTTCTTCAAAGTCTAACAAATCCCATAGGAAGGAAGTTAAAAAATAACTTTTTGGAGAGCTACAGTAGGCGGGTGTTCTGATGGGCATTGCACTGAAATAATGACCTGTCTCCTAGTTTATCAAAGAACCTGCCATTGCCCTTTTACAATGAGGACACTGTAATATATTCACTTCCTTTGTTCTGTATTTATGACTGCAGCATTTCAACAAATCAAAGTTTTCTGGAAGGAAAAGTTGGGACTATCTCTACTGGTTTCTCACCAATTTCTACACCCACTTTTAAAGATGTTGATTCAGCCATCGAGTTAAAGTTATGCTTCTGCAAATTAATTTCCCTGCAGCCAGTGGGGTTACTCTGGAGTTAAACTGGAGTTACTGACAACCCAGTATGACCAACAGCTTCCTCTTTGCATCCAAGGAGACAGACTCACAAGAACAAAGAGAGAGACAGACAAGCACAGGCGCCAGCTGCAGATGCTGCACCCTGCAGCCAAAATGAGGGTGTTGTTCCAGGCAGGTTCCATCTTGTTTCAATATCTTCCACATAAGTAGTGCTTGGTATAAGTAATTGGGAATTCACCCATGCCCAGCAATGTTGTTAACATGAGGACACCCTTGGAAATGCTGTGGGGTGTTTGCATTGAATATTGCTGCAAAAGCAATTGCTGCAACAGAAAGTCTTCTGCAGGAGTTGTGCTCCCTCAATAAACAATCTCCCTGTCTTCTTGAACAACTCTCTGGTCTGGAATATCTTGGAAAAGAAACTTAAATGCATATTTACCTTCCTCTTTGAGCATTAGCACTACCCTGTGGAAGCAGGACCATAGGTTACAAAAGATACCAGGCCTGGCTTAGGCTGTATAAGATCCTCAGTGACAATAAGCAATCCAGCAGCAGAAATTCAGTGTGATCTAAGCAGAGGAAGAAAACAGACTGGAACTGAGCTGCTGAGGGCCCTTGAGAGGGAACACACTTTCTTTTTAGTGAGGTCTTTGAATCCAGAACTGCAGTCATAAAAGAACATTTTACTCTCTTTCAGGAAAAAAAAAAAAGAAAACTAGCCTCAATATAATGTTGACTTTCCTCTACCAATCGAAAAGTCTCTTTAGGGCAGGACTGGGAGAAAAGCCCTGGGTTTATCTGAAGTGAGGAAGAGAGAACATGGTGTTTTTAGAAGGGCCATTTGTGCTTGATGAAATCCACTGGAATTTTGATCACCTTTCCTTCCTCATGCAAAAAGAAAATAGGACAGCAGACCAAATACTGTTGTAGCTCCTGAGCAAACATATCTCTTTTTCTCCAGAGGTGTCTGCACACAATTTATCAGTACATCCAAAAATATCATTTCCCAGTCCTAGGAGGTCCAGTAATTGTTCCCAGGTGTGGTCCTGAGGGCTTTGCCCACACAGCCCCACCTTGAACACCCAGCAACTGATCCCGTGGCAGCCACAGGGAGGCTGCTGGCAGATTTCCCTTGAGGAGGTGACACAGAAAGCCATACTCACAAACCTGGGTTGGCTTTGCTGCTAACTGTTGCAGAAGCAGAGCTGGGACAGTGAGTGAGTCATGGGGTTTGCAAGTAATCAGCTTTGAGCAGTAAAGAAAAAAGAGCTTGGCTCACCCAGCGTGGCTGCTCTTTGTTCCCAAGCTGCTGGAGGCAAAATCATGGGAACAGCTCCTGCTGCCTTCCTGAGGGTTCACACCACCTCACACAGGGTGACCCTGGGCCATTTTGCTTCACAGCTCTTCCTCCTGGCACTCCACCCCGCTGCTGTCATCATGTCCCTTCTGCCTCCCCACACAGCTCTCTCTGCAGGGCCTTGGCCGGGGTCACCCTGCAGCTGCTGGGGCGAGGAGAGAGCGCAGCTCCTGAGAGCTCCGTGTGAGGACACAACACGCCCTTGTGCGCGCAGGGCTGGCCCCCCATCCAAGAAACCTCCCAAAGAGCTTCCCACTCCCTGCCACATAAGATCCCCACACTTTTTCCCACCATCGCCTTCATTCTGTAACCACATTTTCCTACCAATCTCAGTTTTATGATGTCTTTCAGCAGGTTTTTCCCTCTGTCTTCCTGATGATGCTCCCTTCCAGAATTATTCTCACTTTTTGTCCTCGGGTCCTGCCACCCTGGACTCTGGCCCCTTTGCAAGTGTCAGTGAGCTGTCCAGTTAAAACTCAGATGTGCGTGGAGTTTCTGGTGAGTTTTTTGTTGTTTTGGTTTTTATAAAAAACTAACTGGATGAAGCTTCCCCATGAAACACCAGTTTTGGAAACTCTGGGAAGGAAGCCATGGAGGGGGAATAATATAACCACATTCTAAAGTGTATGACAGTACAAATGGTTATACTGTATCTTTGAATTCCTAATCAAAACTGATAGTAACTGTTGTGGTTTGGAGGGTGTTCGGGTTTTTGGGGGGGGGGGGTTGTTTGTTTGTTTGTTTGGGGTTTTTGGGTTTGTTTTGTTGTTGTTGTTGGGGTTTTTTGGGGGGAGGGGTTTGTTTGTTTGTTTGTTGTTTTTCACCTGGGCTGCCTGGAGGAGATGCAATTTTCCACATATTAGAAAAGGAAACATTACTTTTCCTCCTAGGGTTTTCTGCCCTGCATTCTGCACAGCCCATTGCCCCACCCTAGAGTAACTTTTCAGTCTGTCCCCTGCTCTGCAGGTGCCATCCCTGTTTCCTCATCTGCTTTTCTGGTAGAGCATTATTGCTGCTCGCTGTCTGTGTCCAGCTCAGCAGACCAAAGAAAGGCAGACGCTTTGCTGTTGGTATTGCTTTCAGTGCTGCTGACAAGTGCAGACAGCAGTGTGCTTTTCTGCTAGGGATAGTTTCACTCCCAGACTAAGGAGAAATGGCAGCCATTCTGCTTCCTTTGATCTCATTAATAATAAAGGACAACGGGAGCCCTTTTGAATATGAGGAAAAAGCTTGAGTTAAAAAATTAAACAGCATACTCAATTAATCTAGAACCACAGCAAAGCCTTGGAAAGCTGCCACCTTAAATCACTACACAGATACAACTCCCAGAAAATAATAATAATCTAAGAAACAAAAAATAATCCCATGGTCTTGCTGTGCTAATAAGAGTTTGCTGGGACAAACTGGGAGCTTTCCCCAGCATCAGTATTGATCATACCTGTGTGATATTTCCCTTTTGCAAGAGCAAGGGCATACATATATATATATATATATATATATCCTGCTCTTCCATAGGGAAGGAACTAGCAGGAATATGCCCAGCCCACTTTTTTCTTCAAAACCTGATTTTTCTGTTGGGATGGAGCTGGGTGATATAAATGAGTACATAAATGATGTTAGAATTGCTTTCACCTACCTATACTTTAGTTTCCATTTAGATTCAGCTAAAGGGGACTCAGAAGTTTTGCAGAGGCTGCTACTGATGTTGAGTATCACAGCACCAACCAAGTTGGTGGAATGGGAATGTTAAAAGTTAATTAAAATCTTGTCTGAAGAGCTTCACTTCTTCTAGCCTCAGCATAACTGCTAGCTGATCACTCCTATACGTGTGCTGGTTCACTTTCAGGACTGAAAATAGTTGGGGGGTGAAAAAAAGGCAAAAAGACACTGCTTAAAGATTACAATATTTTTCAAAACATTTTCCTAATTGTCTGTTTTTTTCATTAAAAAACCTCCACATGTTAGCATTGTTTTGCTGAAAATAGCTGTATTTAAAATAGCTTCAAATAATGTTAATGAAGCATTGTTTTAATTTTGCCTCCAGGAAAAACAAAATGAAGTCGTATCATGAATTATTCTTTATTTAAAACCACTGCCGTCATATTAACAATTTTTTCCCCTTTAGCTGTGGGCTGACAAAATTCTTTCTCCCTTTTTCCTTCCAACAATATAACGTGAGCATGACAGCAAAACAAATTGAAACTTCTGCTAAGCACTTTGCCCAAGACATGCATAAACTGCTCTTGTTTCTACTGCAGCTGCATGTCTTTCCTGGGTATGACACATAAAAATAGGTAATGTTAAAATAAGCCTGCTATATTAAGAACAGTTAGAGATGTGGAGGTGTCTGACTGGGACTTAAAGCTCAGGTCCTGAGCACTTACAGGCATTAAAGATAT
Source organism: Passer domesticus (assembly GCF_036417665.1). Taxonomy (NCBI): domain Eukaryota; kingdom Metazoa; phylum Chordata; class Aves; order Passeriformes; family Passeridae; genus Passer; species Passer domesticus. Next base: position 48,053,211 of record NC_087478.1, on the reverse strand, counting down.
TTTTTACAGTTTTTTGTAAAGCAGGAACGTTAGCGCTAATCACGTGACTAACATACAAATTTGAAAATTACATCTGACATCTCCCTAATTTCCTCTTGCTATTTAACTTAATGCTAGTATTCATTACTTCCTTTTTACTTAAATTGCTCTTTTGTGTTTCTTTGCTCTTATGGGTGGCTTAGAAAGGAAAAAAATAATCACATTGAAATCTGCTCTATTTCAAACACAAATTCCTTTTTTCTGTCCTGATTTTTACAGCTTCCAGGCATATGAAGTATTACTTCCTCTCTCTTGCTTGTTCCCTGAAAAGTTCCATGAAGGATACACAAGAATGGCTGAGAAAACTTCTCACCACTCAATTGAAGGAAATAGGAAATGCTGAATCCTTAACAGGTATCTCTGCTGAAAGTAATTATTAGGATAAATATTTTTAAATAAGGATAATAGGTATTCAAACAGGATCAAAATCTTTGTAAATATTTATGTTTTATTCCCCTTGTATATTGATGCCGTATGCCTGCTGAAACTTGCCTGAAGTCTTCTAGAAAAAGGATGGATTAAAAAGCAGCTTCCAGGGGAAAGATGTAAGTAAGAAAATAATCTAATCAGCCTGTGTTTATATAAAACAAGAGAACATCAATTCTTTTATTACTTTTTCTATGAATCATCTTTTAAACAATAGTTTTTCAGTGCTGCATGCATTTCAGACACAGATCAAGCACAGCATTCTATCACATGTTAAATGTCACATTTCATATGAAAACACTTAAACATAGGACACCATAAAGAGCATCAGCACACAGTTGACCGTGGCTTTCCAAAAAGTAACCTTTCCTTTAATCACCATGCAGGTAACGAGTTGGGTCCTTTCTGTGTCCACAAGACAGCTGCTGCTTAGTGCATCCAAAGCAGAAAAAAGGGCAGGGTTAGCAAAGACATTTTCTAAAAATATGAGTAGTTTTCAGTGACTGACTATCCAGAGTTCATTTGGGTACATTGATTTAAAAAACCTAGCAAGCCTATAAAAAAAATCATGTCATGGAACTTTTGGAAATAATAAACCAGTGTCAAAAACCCTGATTACAAATTCCAAATATCAATGCTGTTTCTAAATTCTTGTCCATTCTCATTCCTGCATCCAGAACTGTCCTAAGCTGACAGCACTCTTTGTTTAGAGAAATAACTTCATACAGGATTTTTCTAGACTGTCTCCCTGCCAGATGCAGTATTTATAACAAATAAAGTTAATTTTAAAAAAGAAGAGGTGATGCATTCTCATAACCTAAGAGTGAAAAGGCTGTGGAACTGAGCCCACCTCTGAAGTCTGGCTGGCTGTGTGAAGTTTGATACTTGAGATGTCCGGCAGCCCGTTCCTGCAGGAGCAAAAGGGAACGCTCATCCTGCAGTGAGGCCACTCCCCAAAGCTGTAATGGTTTTTCTCATCACTTCTCTATCAGAAATGAAAGAGTTTCCCCCCAAAGAAATCCAACCTTTCCCAGCACCTGGAAAGGAGGCACAGTGATAGTGTAACACTGACACCCAGTGGATGAAAAAATGCACTGTCACTGTCCACCTCGGTCCCATTTTTGGGTAGGATTGGTCGTGGGGAGGGATGAAAAACCCAGGGAGAACCATTTTGTTCCTAAGCATTTGGACTTTATGAGAACCAGAACCTGTCTGGGAGCTGTGATTCCTTCCAAATCCACAGGTGAACCTGGGTGGGAACTCCTGAGTCACCCATTATAACTTCACACAAACCAACAAAATCTGCTTGTTTTCTACAGCTCAGGTTTGTTTTGTAGTGTGGAACTGCAGGGACAATGGAGAGTACTATCTTTTGCTCTTCCAAAATTAAAATATCTGGTTCCCTAGGCTTATGCAAAATAAATCATACTCCTTTACCTGCTATATGCACACCAAAACCCTGAGCAAAACATAGGAAGAAAAGAACACCAGTAAGGGGAAAGAGAATTTAAAGAGGGAAATTGTTTTTGCCATAAGTAAAAAAAAATATAATAAAATAAAGTCAACATCTTGGACAGATCTGTCTCTCCCAAAGTATGCAACCTGTATTCCTGGTGTATTAGTGATTTCTGCTTACAACATGAAAAATACATGTGGAGAGACAGGATACAGACAGTTCCCACACATTGAATAAACAATAAGGAAGAGGGGCAAAGTGCATCCAAAAGTTTTATTACTAATTCATATTGATTTATACAGAGCCTTTTGTATTCCTTACAGCACCACAGTAACAAGTATGTGCATATCCAGTATGAAATCTTATTTATATTAATGGGACTCTTTTCCCACCAATCAATGTAAAAATCAATTACCATTACTGAACGGAGAAGCCATCAAAAGATTCACTGCTCTTTACTGACTGGCGTAGCCCGGGTTTGCAGGGATCCTGTCAGCTCTCTGTGCCACCAGCACACGTGGCTGTGCTGTGCTGGCAGCTGTCCCTCCTGCTGGTGACTAACCTGTGAAGGGCTCTGCGGCTCTTCCAAGACAAGAGCACGTTTTCACCCAACACCCACAGGCCTGTTTACTGAGGCGACAGGCACATCACACCCCGAGAGCTCTGTGCTCAGCTGCTCCAGGGCTCTGCTGAGCAGCTTGGAACGGGATTCTCCCGAGGAGATCAAATGGAAACATTGCACTGCCTTGCAGCCCTGGGCGAGGTCAGCAAGTGACACTCATCAGTGGAACAGCAGCCCTCAAATACACCGGGGAATAAGGAGAATGAGAACAAGCGTAGGCACAAGGAGAACCTCTTGCTCCCAGTTTATCCTCCACGGGCTTCTGTTATCCACGCACTCCCCTCGGGGCTGTCTCAGTGCTGCTCTGGCCCTGCTGTCGGCTCTGCTAATCCTCTGCACCCCGCAGTTCCCGCTCACGTATCTCCCATGCTGTCCTGGCCGTCCTGCCGCGCACTGCCCCGCGCTCCCGGCCTAACGCTGCCCCTCCGCCCCTCACAGGGAAGCGGCCTCAGCCTCGCACCGACCGCCCCCCGCCCCGCAGTTTCTGGCCGGGCCCACCCCACGAATAGTGCAGACCACGGGTATTGGGAACGACTGCGCTCGGGAACGACGCCGCGCTCACCGCAAGCGCCTTTCCCACCAGCTGCCCCGGCCGCGGGGCCCCGTCACGTGCGGGGCCGCCCGCGCCACGTGGGGCGCGGGAGGCACGCGCCACCGCCCCGCCCACCGTCCTCCCTCCGGGGAGATTGACAGTGACACCAACCAATCAGAGGCACGGCCCTGCCTTTCCCCACCCCCAGCCCACGGTTGCTGTGTCATCCGGCGGGTGACATCAGGGGGCGGCCGCCGGTTGGCTGCGCAGGCGTCGGCTAACGGCCAATGAGCTTCGCGAGCTGCAAGACTGACACCTCTCCTGGCCAATAGCGATCGCGCGCGCACGGGGAGGGGCGGGGCGAAGCGGAGATGTCGCTGGGGGCGGCGGGCAGTGTGGCGTTGGTGCCGTGTCGCGGCGCCGCTGAGCGGCCACGGCCGTACGCGCTATCGCCTGTGCCCGTCAGGCGCCCCGCCCGTGCGGCCGGCACATGAGCGCGCAAACTGACGTAACCTCGCCTCGGCTGAGGAGGGTCCCGGGGGCCGCCGAGGAGCGCGGCTCGGTGGGCGGGCCTCCGCGCCGTTACGGTGTAACGGGCACATTCCTTCTCTAATGGAGGCGGAGGGCGCGACCCACAGCCCAATCCGTAGGCCGGAAGGGCGGGACAAGTAGAAGCGGGCGAGCGAGTGCCCCATTTAAGGGGCAAATCTCGCAGCTAACTGGCAGAGGAAGAAGGGGCGGGAGGCAGTGAGGGACGTGAAGGGGGGCAACGCTAACCGGTGACAGCCAGCAAGTGCAGCCAATCAGTGAGCGTGTAGTGACGCGAGAACCCAATCAAAAGCGCCGGGAGGCGGTGCTCCTCTGTGATTGACGTGCGTCCTGGCTAATGGGCGGAGAGATCCCCGAGACTCTTCCCAATGGGCAGCGTGAAGGGGCGGAAAGGGGAGCGGAAGGAGAAGACGAGCAGGCAGCGCGACCAATCACAGCGGGGGTCGGCGGGGCGCCGTCCAATGGGCGGCGCGAGGGGCGGTGCGGGGGCGTGTCCCGGTGTGTTTGGGTTCGTGCTCCTCGGGGGAGGGAGAGACGGCGGCGAGGAAAGTTTGGTTTTGGTTTTTTTTTTCCCCCCCCCGGTGGTGTTTTTTTGGCGGCGCCGGCGGAGCGGGGGGGGGGGGGGTACGCTTTTCGCAGCTTCTTCGCCTTTTGCTTCCTGGGGTTCGTGTTTCCCGGGCGGGCGGAGCCGCCCCCGGCACTGAGAAGAACGGGGGCTCAGCGCACCGCGGCGGCGCCTCGGCGGTGAGTGCGGGACGGGCCCCCCGCCCATTCCCCATCCCGGCTCCCGCCGCGGGACTCCCTGGCGGCCCTTCCCGCCCTGCGGACCCTCGCGCCGCCTCTGAGGGGCCTCTGGCGCCGGGCCGCGGTGCCGCGGGGCGGGGGAGGGCCGGGGGGGCCGGGCCGGCGGGAGGGGCCCCGAGCGGCGGCGGCGGCGGCGGCTCAAGGGCGCTGCCCCGGCGGCGGCGGAGCGGCCGCTGCTCCCGCCCCGAGCCCGCCGAGCGCCTGTCCCGGGGCACCGCCGGGCGAGCGCTGCCCCCTCCGCGCCTCACGTGCGGCCGCGGCTGCGCCCCGGTGCCCCCCGCCGCCCCCGCCTGCTCCGCACGGGGCCCCGCGGGGAGCCCAGGCCGGGCGGGAGGCGCCGCGGCGGAAACGCTCCGGGGAGCCCTTGTGTGCATGGCGGGGAAAAGTGCTGTAGTGCGGGGACAGAGCCCAGGTTGCGCTGGTACCGCTGCAAACCGCGCTGGATGAGCGGAACGTGATGCTGGTGAAAATGTGTGTGGATATATATATATACATATATATAAAATGATGGGCGGGTGGGAAGAGTGACCGTGTTCAGAGGTGTGTCGTAGCGGGAAAAAAAGTTTCCCCAGCTGTTTGTAGCAAAATGAGGGAATGTTTGTTCCTGGCGACGCTTCGCTGGCTCTGGATAAGCGCTGCTTGCAGCGTGGTATCTTGTAAGCTCAGATCTGCTTTGTGAAAGTGCATGTAGGAGGATCTACTACAGCAAGCAGCTGAGGCTTGTTGAAGAAACCGAAGACTCAACAAAGTGTTTTCCTAGCTAAAGTAGAGATTCTTACTGATGTAAACAGTACTTGTTTTTTCCATGGTAACGTTTCACTAACCTCATGAACATTTGTTAAAATACTTCTTTGTAAAGTGAACTTTTTTTTTTGTTTTTACAATCCATTAATTACTGTTTTTAAATCATGATTTGCTGGAGTTCGGTTTACAACCTCTACAAAAGGTGCGACGTTGTTGTTGATGTCTACAAACGCTGTCGCGTTTACAACCTCTACAAAAACTCTTGACTTTTTCTGCGCAGTAGTAGGTAGGTGTTAGGGGTTGTACAGCTCTGTATTTGGAAGGTCTGTTTTACCTAGTGTTTTCCAGTAATATCGCCATCCATGTGAATGGATTTTGGAAATCAGTTCCTGCTACAAGTGTTGTAGAGGTGATAACTCTGGTTCACAGGGTTATTGTATACGTGCACAAGTTCAAGCAGCTTTGTAGTTCACTTGTCCACAGTGAAGTTGCTCAGCGATGCCCTCCTCTCCTGTGGTGACTCTGAGGGTGCACATTCCTTGGAATGCGCGCTGGGATGTGCGTGCGCGCTCTCATCTGCTGCATTACCCGAGCCCCGAGGTAAAAGATAAGCTCCAGTTTTTCTTCACCAGCCGTGGATGGTGCAGGCTCTGCTGGGTAGTTGTATCTCGGGGTCGGGGTTTGCAGGGGGGACTTCTCACCTGGGTTTCACTGAGTTGCAGATGTAACTAGACAATTCCTCCGTGAAGAAATCGCCCTGCAGGAAGTTGAGGCTGGAGATGGGGAGCCCAGAGAAGTGTTAGCTGTGTGCTAGATTTTCTGCTGTGAGGTTTTGGAGCAGTAAGGTACAGGCACATCTGGCTTAGTAGAGGGTAGGTGAGGTCATCATTAGACATTTACTTTTATCTTGTTTAGCTGTACTGCACGTGTGCTGATGGGCAAAACGTTATTGGGATGCTTAGAGGGAAGCACCTGAATCCTGCAATATGGAAGTCCCAGTAAAAATGTAATGATAAACCAGTCACTGTCTCTTGATTAGGCAGACTTTTGAATTCATGCATAATTCCAGTTTCTGTATACTGCAAATTTAGCTAGAGATTTACACTTTCATTTAAATAATAAGTTCAAACATTTGGACGTAGAAGTCTTGACAAAGCTTAATCTGCCAGAGTTTGCACGATTGAATAGTCCAATCAAACATTTGAGTTGAGTGTGTGTCATGGCTTTGCTTGGTGATGCTTATTTCATCATTAAAACTTGATGTTGGAGGATGGCTTCAGAGGAGGAAGCTTCAGGAGAGAATTTTGTGTAGCTCTGAGGTAGTGTATTTTACCTTAGATCTACCTCCTGTCGTAGCAAGTAAGAAATTCAGAAATTTTTTTTTACAGAAATAATGCATAATAAAAATCGTAAGTAGAGATAGCTGCATGTAGAACAGTGGGATGATCAGCTACAGCCAGAATGATGGAAAGCATTGAAGGACTGCTATAAAATTAGGAATTTGAAAATATGTTCAAATGGGGTTTGTTCTCTGGGGTTTTTGAGTGATTTTTTTCTTATTTTTTCCCCCCTCTGTTAAAGCTGGCATATTTCTGCTCACAGAAGAGATTGGATTTACAATTAAGCAGTATGAACTGGAGATCATAGAAAAGTCTAAGAAGCTTAGTTATTGACTTGAATGAGTTTATTAATAGTCTGCTTAATGGTTTGGTTACTCTATTTTCCATTTTTTGCAGAATGCTTGGATGCAGAGTCTGTTCTAGTCACTTACTGCCATTATTGTGTTTATTTTCTTGGAAATCTTTATACATAAATATTGTCTGCTTTGTGCAATAATAGCAACAGTCATTTTCCAGTTTCTTTGCAATAGCTTTCCTCAGTCATTGCTCATAGTGCTGCTATCAGAGTCACCAATTCTGAAATACTTCTTACAGCAGCATCTTACAGCTGTTCAGTTTTTTTATCATTAGTTCTTATTTTTCACTCAGCCTTAACCTGTGTGTGATTTGGGTCAGTAGATGTGTTTTTATGAAGAACTGGTGTTGTTTGTTTTCACAGGATAAATTAAGCGTGTTTAACACATAGATCAAGGAGGGAAGTACCTGATACTAGCACATATGTACCACTGGTTTTCTTTAAAGCTAAAAGTTTTCTGCCATCTCAATGGTTATAAAATGTATTTGCTTTGAATTTATTTTTTAATGGTCTGTTTCTTGCATTTTCAGAACTTTTAGTCATGAAATGTTTCACTGTCTTAGGGGAAGAATAGCAAGGGAATGTAAGTCTTCAGTTCTAATTGCAAGAACCTAGCACAGAGATGTTGAGCAGACAGTAACATGCATTTCTAATGGTTTGACCAGTTGTGGTAGAAAAATACATGTATTCTTGCTGACAGTCTTCCTTAGCTTAGCATTTACTGTCTTTCTCCATTTTCAGGTGAAACATATATGGTGAGGTTGCTTGTTCTTGACAGCAAACAGAGTGTGCAATATGGTCTGAAGAATTTATGTTAATTTCTTGTGAATCCAAACGAAACTTTTGGCTACTATCTGCAAGTAAAAATAGGGGCACTTTTTGGTACTTGGGCCAGCTGTCACTGTCAGACAAGTAAGTTGCCTGCTGGTATTTCAGCCTGCGAGGTGACCGGGGTGAGAGTAATCAGGATATTCTGATTGCTGTTCCCCGTCCCTTTCAGCGGATAATAAAACTCTTATGCTTCCTTACGTTTTTCTTCTGCTCATCCCTTCTTTGTGTAGCACTTCTACTCATTTTTATTTCTTCAGGGAAGTAAACATGCTTTGCTGCAAGGCGTTGGTGTCACTTATTTTTTTCTCCTTTAGAGCAGTAGGCAGTGAGTACGTTAAATTTGTTTTTTCCCTTTGCCTTCTTATAGCGGTTAGAGGGAGAGGGTGTTTTTCCACTTATTATGGTTTGCATCATGTTGTAGGGGAATGTTCTGAGGTTTTTAAGTTTTCATCAGGGTAAGGGTTGTGGTTGGAGTTTGGATGTTCTCCGTGTTTACCATGTAGTGAGCTATGGAGATGACCTTTTCCAGTTTCAGCTAGTCAGTACGGATTGCGTTTCTGGGCCCTGCCAGCTTTAGTAGTTCTGAAATTGGATATCGTGCATGTATTTCCTGATTTAATGTCTGTGGATCAGAAAAAACTCAATAGTTCCTCTGTGAGAAAACTTGGGAAGCAAGTTCATGTTCTATCCAAAACTTAACACTGTTTACATTTTTTTAAAATATCTACTTTAAAAAGTAAAATGGATCTGAAAGCAGCTCTTAGCCAGTTTAGCTTTTAAGTCCGTGGAGCAACATCCTCCTTGTCAGGAGAAATGGAAGGTAGCATAAGGCAGCACTTGTGCTGCATGCTACAGGATACTGGTCACAATAAATGTGTAAAAAATAACCTGGAAGTTGGTATATCTTGACCATGTTAGACAGAAGATGGGAGGCTGGAAAGCTAATTAGCAGATGAAAGGATAAGAGGCAGAGTTGCAAAACAAAGAGTTGATAATTTTAGATAGCCTCATGGAGGATTATTCAAAAGGTGATATAATGATATCATGTTGCTTGTGTGAGGGGAAGTCCTCTAATCCATCTAAATGAGTAATGAAGTAAAAGTCATTGATGTTTTTACTTGCATTTAATTTCTGTACTTTTATCACGACTTTTGACAATGTCATAAAAAGTGCTATAAAGAAAAACAACCTGGCAGAATTTTTCATTAGTAAACTGTTCTTTAGGAGAAATTTATGCCCTTTGAATGTAGTTTTTGCAAATATTACTGGCTTTCTTCTGGTAAGTTTGAAGATTTTTCAGATTCTAGCTTCTATTGTGCTTGTTGGAAATGCTTCTTCCTGTTCCTCTGATCCTCTTGTATCCTAGGCTTGCAGGGGATTTTTTTCCTATTCAGGTCCCTCCTATTTTCTTACCACAAACAACTGTTTGTACCTGCAGTTCTCTAATGTGTTCTTCATGTGGCAAAAGCAGACTTTTCAGTTAAATGTATGATTTTAAATCCAGAAGCTGAATGTTTGGGAGAGTGTTTGCTGCCCTTCTTGTTTTAGGATGGGTCTGATAGGTCTCTGCATGGCCAGAGCTAAGGAACTCCTGGGCTGCTCCATGGCAAGCTCATCACCACCTTCCCTGGCCCTCTGACCTCTCTGCAGAAGTCTCACAACAGTGCCCCATGAGCAGGAGGAAAGCCACCCCATGGGAATAGAAGGAACTCTTCAGGGATTTGCCAGTCTACTGTGGACTAAATCTATTTTGGCCTTAGGGTGATCCACCAATGATAATGTGAGTAGGTCCTCTCCTCTCACTGCTTCTTACAGCCAAGTTTCTCAGCACTTGGGTGTCAGTGTCCTCTAGCCAGGAACTTCTGTGTCTCAGGAGCTGAAGAGACCCGGGTTGTTCAGCTCTGCTCCTGGACATTGGAGAACCTTTTAGGTCTTTCCTGGGACATTTGAGGGTCCTTGGAAATAATCTGATGACTTTTTCTGGAGAAGATGGAAGTGCCACAGAGTACATTTTCTTATTACAGCTGACAGTATATTCTGCTTTTTATACAGCAGTTCAGTAGCTTTGTGATTTAAAAGCTTTTCCAGAAGTTAGATTTTTTGTAGAAGATGAAATCACTTATATGCTCACTTACTTTACCATTACAGGGAAACACTCTTTCAAACCTCTGAGGTTTCTGTTGCTCGCATACCATGACTTAAGAAACTGTAAGTTAATATTATTAGAGGGTCCAGCTAGCTTGAGGGATGATAAGGAACTTGGGAAAAAGCATTAGGATAATATTTTGATTTTTAAAAATTGCCTCTGAGATAGAGGAAGTGAATGTGTCCCCTCACCTCAGCTTCTTACAAAGATCAATATATATATACTTCAGAATGAATAATGATCCATCCCTGATCTGAAGCAGCCCAAAATCCCTTTAAGAGAGAAGGCCACAATACATATTGCTCAAAATAGTTGCTTTAAAGCATTTTCAGCTACTTTTATGGGGTTTAGTATCTTTCTTTGTGACCCTCTCTGGGATTTTTATGTATTGAGATTTTTCCTGGATGTGTTAGTGTTATTATAACAGCATTCTTACATTGCAGTAAGTATAGCAGTAGATATAGCAGTTTCACTCTGTGTTGGGAATGTGTTTATTCTGATAACGATGTTTGGGGTTTTTGGGTTTTTTTTAGCGTTTTTGTTTGTTTGTTTTTAAGTTCCACTTAACTGCTTTAAGTAAGTAGCTAAAAAAAGAGTGCTTTGGCACCAATGTGTGTCTATGCAGGATATTTTACTGTTACAGCCATTGTAATTTAAGTTCTTATCCTTCCATATGTATTTGGATTCTGAGAAAAATTTGTTTAAAATGAAATTTTTAGTGTTTTTGTTTGTCAAACGGCTGAGATTCTGCATCATCAGGTTTGAGTTGCGTTGTATCAGATGCCTATTCTGGCAAATTAAAAATTCAGATGAGTCTTCTTTTGAAGAGAACAAAAATGAGAATCAAGCCACAGTGCTTATTTGTGACTGTTCATTAAGATTCATACCATTTTTCATTGACACTGCAAAAAAAATCAATACTTAACATTTTCAATCACATTTGAAATGGATTGTCACATTTAAAATGGATCTTGTCTTTACTATTCCCTATAATACTATAGTATTTCCCTGTCTCTCATAATAAGTGTCTCTTTTTGGTGATTTCGTATAGACTCAGCTCATGTTTTTCCTATCCCTTCAAGGCAAGGTTGTATAGTAAAGCTAAAATTGAGTTTTTATTATTATAGCTGTGCTTTTTGCTTGGATAAATGTTTGGTGCTTCAGGATCTGCTCGTCTACTTTCTGCAGCTGGTGTGGTGGCAGCCTGAAGAACAGGTGTGGATTTTAGTTGGTGTTCAATGTTTCTGCTATATTTAATAGAAGCTTAGGGGAAGTTGCCTGTGTTTCTGATGGCACTCACTTTGCTAAATGGTACTTGAAAGGGGTAAGATGTATTTTCTTGCAGAGCTAGGCTTTTCCACACATTTTTGAAACTGCACAGTTGTTGTAGATTAGCTGTCTACAATTTCCTTCACTTGGTCTTTTTAATTTTTAGAGTACTCAGAGAGACAACCAAAACTGGCTGATAATGCTTTCATTTGTTGGACGTTAACTGCTCTGGTTCTTTCATATTCAAAATCCAACTTTCTCTTCCCTGTCCCTGGCAATTTATGTATTGTGGAAAATAGCTTCATATTGAGAGAAGCTTCCTGTTGATTGAAAACTAAATTAGACTGTGGAGAAAACAGATAGAAGTCCCATTGTATCAAATACTTTTTTAACATTGTCTAATAAGCAAAGTAAAGCTCCTAAGTGTTACATTGTGGTGGCCTGAGGGCAAGAATACAGTGACATAATTAGTCTGTTCCCTCTCCAGCCCTAACCCTCTACTTAACCATTGCTGGATAATGTTGCTTTCACCAGTTGAAGGTAACTAGATAAACTGGTGCTGCCTTGTGTATGGATACTGTATATCAGCTTATCTCACCCCTGCCACAGCGGGCTATGTAAATAAACTGAAAGTAACTTCAGTCTTCGGAAGTTTGGACAAAAAAATAATTGAGATTTTGTGTTACTGCATTTTCAGTTTAATAAAGGATGAACAAAAAATAACATTCACTTAACAAACATAACATTCATGTAAGTGAAGAACATTCAAAACTAGGAGCAAATTTCAGGAGTTAGGTTTTTAAATGTGGTGTGAGAGCTTGACAGTGAAAATCAGTCGTCAAGTAGTTCAAGTAAGTAGCCTAAAGGCAGACTCTTATGGTTTTGGTTGCAATAGTAAACTGGGTTACTTTTCTTTTAAATGCCATTTTCAGCAGAAATAAGATGAGAAGGTTGAAGAACTCTTTTTGTGCCACAAGACTGAACATTTGGGGCCCTGACTTCACACATAGTTGAGCAGGTCTGAAGCTCTTCGTGCAAGTAGTTCCAAATTCAGTAGTACTAACTAAACATGTTCAGCAAAGATTGCAGCGTTGAGGACTAGCATTGTATCAGTAATAATTTGCATTGTGTGTTTAAATTTATAAATTAGCCATAAGAATGAGTGTGTTGCCTCATTTCTTTGAAGAAAAAGCTTTGTTGAATATAAAACAGATTTTTGAAAATTAGCTTCCTGTTCCTTTCTTAGGCGCCGAAATAGCTGAAAAGTACAATTCAGACTGATGTCACGCTATAAATATTGATGAAGTTCTATTTGGCAGCTGGTTATGTTCAAAGTTGGTGTTTGCAATTATAGTTTAGAATTATTTGCTTAACAACTCAGCGTTTGTTTTCTTTGACAATAATAGTGCTGAGATCTTGGACTTCTCTGCATGTATAATCATGCTAGTGAGAAAACGTCCTTGTATAAGAAAACCTCTCTGTTATTAATCATTAGAAGCGAGATAAATATGGAGCGTTATTTTGGAAAATTTCACGGTGTAAGCTATAAAAGAGTGAAGTTTAAAAAGCAGATTGAGAGCGAAGCTTAAGTCACAGTCTGACTCCCCTGGCTGTGTCCCGGCTCAGCCTGGCCGTAGCCCTCTGCCCGAGGCTGCGGTGCCGAGACCCGGAGCCTCTCTGGGGCAGCCGGGGATGCTTGTCTGCCTCATGGCTGCATGAGATTCACTTAGCACCGGTACTGCCGTGCCGGTGTGAATTCCTTAACAACGCAGCTCTGCTTGTAAAAGCCAACAAAACAAAAGGATAGTTTAACATAGGAAACTTTGATACTCTTCTAAATAAATACAGGAAGATTGTAAGAACTAGATAGTTGGAAAGGCACGGTATCTTCCAATCCTGTCCCGCATGTGAATGATTTTTAGAAATGTTGTCTTTAGCTCTTGTAATTGCTGCTGCCAGTGAATAAGCACCGTTCCCCCTTTCCTCTGCACAAGGCTGCTTACCACCTTATCAGTTTTAATTTAGTTACTGCTGCTGGGTTTGATAAACATACTGTTGTATGGAACCTGATGAGTGTTACTGGTGGTTCGAAAGGAAACCTTCGATCTTGAGTTGACTTTAGTGGTATGAATAATCTGACAGGATGATTCTGTTGGGATTATCAGCAGCCAAGGAGTTATTTATAGCTTTCAGGTTTAAAGTTGAGCTGTTGAGAAGCAGGCTTCTCACTCATCACGACGTTTTGCTTAAGATGGAGAAAAATGCTTCATGTCTCTGGTCTAGTATAACATCCACTCTTCACCTCTCCTTAGAAAACTCTGGTCCTCTGTATTCTGAAGACTTTGTCGCTTTGCAAATGCCCTGAAGTAAAGGCTTGGTTGCACTGGTGTAGCTCCAGCAGTGCTGAATCCTTGGGAATGCTGGTATACATGGATTGCTGGAATTTTGAGCATGTTGATTGCAGGCCATTTTTGCCGCTGGGGCACCAGTAAATGCCATGATAGTTGTGACACTTAGGGTAGTGACTGCTTTTGTGCCATTGGGATTCCGAGCATTGCTACTGTTAACAAGTAGGGGCAGCATTAGCAGTGTGAAGTAATCCTTTTCTGTGCCTGAAAACCGATAATTTGCAAGACCTAATAGAGCCAGTGATGAACAATTGAAAATAATGGTTCTTTGGTTTGTGGGGTTTTTTAATGTGATAGTTTGTTTCCAACTTTGTAAAATGAATCTCTTGAGTGGGTTAAACTTAGAGGTGGAGTGTAAAAAGCAGCTGGTATTTTCAACTCACTATGTCTTAATTCCTTGCTGCTCCAGGTATCACCATAACTCTTACTGTGATGCTGGCTGTCCAGAAGATGCCATCGGTCAGTTAAGACACACTACTCCCAACAACCTCAGTTCGATAGTTTCCATAAACGTTGTGGTGTAGTGTTGAAGGTCTTGAAGAGAAAAAATAAAAAACATTTTAAGGGTGTTTTGTTACATACGTACACTGTACCTACACACATTTATATGTACATAAATGTGTGTGTATATATGCTTCAGTCACAGTGAAAATACAGGGTGCAACAAAGCACAAAGGACTTGGGAAAACTTAACCACTTGGCAGCCTTTGGCTGATTATAGTTGGGATGTAATCTTGATTACAGTTGAGAAGTGATGTGTAGCGTACAATACACAAAAAATAGGTTGCTGTGGCAAAATGAGGACAAATACCTTTCATGCTCACTGTAACCTTTAATGGATTCTTGAGCATAATTGGTACGAGCAGAAAAGTGGGGTTTGTGCTGCTTTGTACAGTAGAAAGTGGCAAAATGTGTAAGCAAAACATTTTTTAAAATAAGCTTTTTTGTTTACTTTTCCTTTACTGGGAGGAGATACATTTAGCACCTTAAATATTGTTTATGTAAATGGTTTGGAACACTGGGAAGGTGATCATGAAGGATTCTGTCCTTACATTTCAAGACTGTCTTTAGACTCAAAGGTTAGAGCCAGGATTTTCTGAATTGAAAGTCTGATTTAGGACCATTTGAGAAGTATCCCTTTGCATGTTTCACACGTCTCCCTTAGCGATGAATCAAAAAGGGTGACATTCTTTAATGAGAAAAAAACCACAAATTCATTAATGGTTGGATTTTCTTGAGCAGATCATGTTTTGTAGCTGTCCATTTTAAACCACCTGACATCTTCAGGAGCATTCTGTTTTATGCAATGGTTTGTATTTGAGTTGTTCATGTAAAAAGATAAGTGCTGTGAAGTGAGACTTGTGTTTTGAACATATAGGTTGTCTTTAACTTCTTTTTGGTCTTTCTGTTCTCATGTTACTTTAGAAGAACAGTACAGAGTAATGTATATGATATCTATTCCAAGTTACAGCTATTTATCTTGTTAAAAGTACTTGTGTCATATCTACATGAACAGCTGAAACATTTGCCATATGTTACCAAAAACATCAGTGCAAAGAATTAAATAGGGAACAAAATATGAAGTTGTGCAGCCAATGCTAAATTAAACATGATAGACACCCTTTCTCATGTCATGTTTTGCTGTAGAACATCACAGTGATTTTGTGGAATATGTGACTGCCCTTCCTGAATATTCCTCTGGATTTTTTCCAAGAGAGATTGAGGATTTCTGCCTTCTCCCATTCCTCCCAGCTGCTTTGTTTAGAGTGATATCTTTAGTTCATTTTTCCTTGAAGTACTAATCCTTCCTGGATTTCCTTCCACCTAAGTAATGCAAAGAGATTGTTCTAAACCATGTGAAACAAAGAGGTTGCAAATCCTCTTCTTGAACTCTGGTAGTATCTCTCCTTCTACCAAATTATTTGATTACAAGTTATGTTTCCACCTTCAGCCTTGAAAAGTGAAGTGGAGAATTACCATCACAGTGAGACCGGGGTTGTCCTGGGTAATTTTTATAGTAAGTCATGACTTACACTGCTGCTGTGCTGTGGATGAAAAACCATGAAATATTTCTGTGTTGTTTTTGAGTTGTGAATGACTTGAAGCCAACTTCCCATATCCTAATTGAGTATGTGATGTTTTTGTTTATATACGTCAGCAGCTGATTTTTGTAAGATGATGTTTTAAGACAGCTTGAGGCCTTTTGACCACAGTGTGCTCTTGGTTGCTTTATCAGAATCACCCCAGAGCATAAGTCAGAACCAAGTTCAAAATTAAAGTTTGTGTCTGTAAAACCTTTACTCACTAGTAAAGGGACAGGTAAACCATAGTGGCAGGTAAGACTCCCTTTCTATCACCAAATGTATTTTCTAGTCAGAAATTGTTTGAATGGAAATCATGCCTAGAAAAATCTTAGTTAATGCTAGAAGATCAGGGGAAAAAATACTCAGTTTATGGCAGTTAGTCTAATGGCAGGAATGCTTTCTTCTTAAATGATGCTGTGCATTAAGGAGTAGTAGCCAACAAAATGATGCAGTGAATTTAAAAAGTGCCACTTGTTCATATCCCTTAAAACAAACCTGAATAACAGAACTGGAATAATTTAGATTTTAGTGATGTTAACTTGGATGTATAGTGTTAAGCTGATGGTTCTGGACTTCTTTTAATTCCTGGAAGTTGGCTATGTTTTGCAAAACCAAAACTGAAGTATTTCATACTAGCTGTGGTTAAGACAGATTATGTATGATTTGAAATGGGCATGACTGTAAGCCAGTGCAGTGCTGCTATGTTACTGTTTCAAAATAGGATTAAATACCTGACAATTGGTTGGTATGGGATTCATTTTTACACGCAATATTTAATATTCAGGAGTTAATATAGGATTACATAATCTCTTCCCTTGACTGCAAAGAAACATGCTTATGTGTGTTCTCTCAGTTCCTGTATAAGAAACCAGTTTCACCCCATGTTTTTCCCAGTTGGGAATAGAAATTATGTTTCTAGAGCCTCCTACTGTTCTGTTGTATCTCATAGTCAGTAGGAGATTCTCTCACACATGCTACCAGTGTTTACTGTTTTTCCAGATTTGGATGGGAGGTTGTGGGGAGAATTTTAAGAAAATATTTTCCTGATAGCAGCCTGTTCCTTTCACTTCCGTGCACCTAGGTTTGCTGAGCTTTGGAGACAGCTGACTTTTGTTTTTGTATTTGTTTTTAATTACTAGAGACTATAGTTGGTTGACATTTTAACTTTTTGTTTGTTTTTTTTGTCTCCTTTTAGGGTTTTGTTTTTGCACTGAATGTAGCCAGGACGGATCCTTGTGGGCTTTGGCAGCCCTTGGAAACTGTCAAAGGTAAAAATCAACCAAAGTTCAGTATTGTGATCTTGAAAGTTGGAGGTGAGAAGAGCAATAGCCTGTGCTGTTCTTAAGATACTGTAGGATGTAGAGCTGTATTAATGTGCTTTCTAATGTGTTATTTCCTGTGGGTTTGTGTGTGAAGTTTGTTGCTGCCTGATGTGATTTGTTTCTGTAAGCTGAAGTTGATATGTATGATGTATAATTTTCTTTTAAAACTAGTTAATTTATGTTGAGATTTTTTTAAGTCACTGGAAGTGGTGATCATTTCCTATAAGCAATAAAGTTATAGTCAAGGGTTTTTTATCTTCTGGATGCTCTTGCTTTCAGAGTAACTTGCATTTAAAGTGACAAAAAAGACTCTGTTCTTCGTCTGTACATTAAATTTTATGTTGCCTTGTACATTCTTAACAGATTCAATGTAATACAATGCTTTAGCAGTTGAATCCAGCATGGCTAGATCATGTGTTAAAAATGAACATTTTGTCTGTACCTAGAGGCTGCTGACAGTGATGGTGTGTCAATACAATTGTGTCAAATAAGCACAGTCTCATTTAAGGCACTGTTCAGTCAAGTAGTGCTGTGTTCTAGCTGCTCTTGGTTCAAGTATGCCGTGTGTATGAGATCACTGCCTTGGGAGAGCACTAGTGTGCCTGCTTTGCCTTGTGAGAGGGTTTGGGACCTACCTTCAGTTTCTGCTTAATGTCTGTAATGGTGACATTTGGCACAGCCTTACTGTCCTTCAGGGGGCTTCTGGTGGGCCATATCCAATTTAGACTTGGGAATTCGCAGGAATCACTATTGCTTGTACGTTAATAAGTGCTTCTCTTGCAACTGCACTCTTTAGAAGCTTGAAGTAGGTTTTTTCTTCATTATCAGATGAAGAACAGATTTTCTCTTAGTCCATATTTGAAGAAAAAAAAAAGTGTTGCTGCACGAAAGACCCTTGAATTAGACAAGGTGCTTAGTCCCAGTGATGCCTGTTTGATGAAACCAAATTTGAAATCATTGTAATTCCAGCTCCCTCTTGTTATTGAGGACATTGCATTTTTCCATGCTGGACTTTTCTACATGGAGGGAAAATTAGGCCTAAGGAGGAAATACTTTATTCACTGGTATTAGTTTTCAGGGATTTATAAGTATATGGGAATTTTGTTCAGGTTTTGCTTGCCAAGTGTGTTAGAATGCAGGAGTGCAGAGATGGTATCCATAAAGACACTGCACTGTTCTGCTTACACTGAGTGGCTGGTAACTGCATCTGTCATGCTGATCCCAGTAAACAAAATGACTGCATCTTTGCTGCAGAAAGAGATGGAGGAAAAATAGGACTCAATGTCAAACTGGATTGTCTCAAAACCATACTGTTTAATGGCAGAACAGTATTGCAGTAGGCATTAAAGTTGGTAAAAAATCCAGTTCATATTAATGAATGTTTTTACCTTTGAGAATAGATTCTCATCACCGTATAACATTTTTAAAGAGTTAAATAAAAGTTGTTCCTAAGTTTAGATGTGCATTTGCTATTTCACATGTGCATACCAGTGCATTGCTATTTGTCAGGCCTTCCTCGGTGTTACCTTACTCCAGTTGAAGTTAGTTAATTTTTCTGAAGGATATCAGGTGAATAAAAAAATTGAGGGATTTCAGTCACACTTCAAGTAGTTTGGGTGGATTGGATAGAAGAGGATTAGCTTACTTTTGACCTTTTCCAGGAATGACTTTCTTGATAGGTTTTGGATCTGAAAATCTAAATGGGCTGTCTATAAACTTTCTTTTTATCACCTGGGAGCCTGACATATCACATTAAGTATTGAATATAAGTAAACAAATGCCTTTAGGCTTTTGATGTTTTCCTGATCCTACAGGATGCTAGTACAAATTCTTACTTCCTGTCCATACTCCATATATAAAATAAAAGACCTGTGTGTCACCTTCAGGACTCTGCTCAGAAGTTGGTGAGCTGCAGAGGTGATGGCTGTAACATGGAATAATTGTTATTTCTTCATGTGCTGGCATTAAGCAGTCTCTGTTGGCTAAGAAGTCACCCTCAGTTGTAAATGACTGCTACAGAAGGCTGCCACAGAGGTAGTGTCCCATGGATTCAGAAATCTTAAAGTGTCTCCTTTTGGCAATAAATAAACTTGCAATGCAGCGTTCTTGTGTCAGTGGCTAAGGGAATTAGTGATGCATATATGCAAAAGAACATAAAAATTATTGAATTGGGCTCATAGTTTATTGCAGGATGTTTGGTCTCATGAAAGAACCCAGAAGCAAATGCAATCAAGTATTAAAAAAACCCAAACCAAACAACAAAAGGACAGTGTTCAGCAAAACCTCCTCTTGCAATACCTCTTGTAGTCTGTGGCTTAGGGTCTTGCTGCACCAGCTAAAAATTTTTGTTGGTGGATTTTCTTTTTCTCTTACGGAGTTTTCTAGTAAATTACTGAGCCCTTTAGAACTTCTACCTTTTTACCATCCCATGTGAGGGAGTTCACTCGAAGTAAGTATTGTGAGACATAATATTATATGATTTTTTAAATGTTAAAGCAAATAAAAAATCATGGGATAAATTAAGAGAGAAAATAGAAATTATTAAAAAAATACAATGGAGAAGGAAAAGAGTTTATTCATTCAATTTCCTACTGTAATCTCTGAGTTCTGGGTAGTTCCAGTGTATTTAATCTGTTGTTTGTGGATAAGCTTACTTTTCTTTGTTCTTGTAGCCTTTCCATTTTTTAAAATTTCCTAGTTCTGCTGACCTTTTCTTTCCTCCTTTGAGATGCACCGGTTGGTAGTTTTTTTTGTCTTCTTCCAGGAGTAATATATAAAAAGTGGAGTCAAATACTGCCAATTCCTCTAGTAGTGAGGGATCTCAGAAGATAAAGCATGTCAGTTTTTCAAAGGCTTATGTTTGAGTTCTTCCAGCACTCTGAATGAATAGTGACTTCCCCTTGCAGTGCTCTTGGTCTGACCTTTCTGGTCTTGTTTTATATGTAAGCTTCTTTTGATGCTTCTGTAGCTCACGTTCATTCTTCCTTATTTCTCTGACTTTGAGGCCAGGTAAGTGCCACAAGAATCCTTCTGGCTAAAGCTGTTTTGGCTGTTAGACATTGGACTGTCTGTCTAACAAAAATCTGAGGAGTTTCCCAATTACTTGACTCTGATACTGAAAAATTATGTTCCAGAACTCCCAGCTCTGAAAGTTCTTGAGTGGGTTTCAGAAACCAAGCATGGCAAAGAAGCACCATGGACAGGGACTGCCCAGCCTGGCCTCCTCCACTGTGGGTGCAGAACAAAAAGCTGGAAACATTTGCTATAGGCAGGAGGATCTTGGCATAGATATCATGCTTAGCATTTGATACCTCTGATTTTTGATTATGTGCTGAAGGCAGAATGTTTAAGTGAGGATTTGGGTAAGAGTTCACTTTTCTCCTCATTCCTTCTTTTCCCAGAATAGGAAATTGCTACGCTCTAAGTCTTTACAATCTTGTGCCTGGCACTAGAGTGTATGACATTACTGAATGTAACAGCTTCTTGGTTGTAAGATTTATTAAGTTGTATGTAACTCTTTGTAGCTTCAGGCCCTTAATGTTTGTAGAACATGTTCTTCACTCCTTGAGTCAACCATGACACATGTTGTTTTACCTATGTGCAACATAACAGGAGTTTGGAGTGCAGGCAGCCTTACACGCTGAACAGCCATTAACAATGAAGGGAAGGAGGTGCATCATTTAGAAGCTTTCTGTTTCCAGGCTTGGAACTGCTGCTGTGAAGGTGACAGCAGTTCTGTAGCTGAGGTGCAGAAGTAGAGAGACTTGAAATGGATGTTAAATGCTGGTGAGTTGAAGAGTTACATAATCTTCAGAGGGACAACTGTTAAAGGCCAACAACTCTTGGCTTTTAGAGAATTCTTAACTCAGTGTACTCAGTGTGAGCCCTTATTTTCCATATGCCTGGAATGTTAGAGATCTGGTCATGGCTCATGTCTTGCATTTTAAGTGTGAGAAATTCCTGCTGAATTTATGCTGGTGCATTTGATCTCTTAAATTGATTAATTTGATCCATTACCCCTGAAAAATGCCTTATCCTCTGGAGTAGAAGACATTCTAATCTTAAACACCAAAGTGTCCCTAATTGTATTGCATCCTTCAATAGGTTACTTTACAATTTGAAGAATGGAGTTTGGGGTGCAAATTTTTTTCAGTTGGAACTGCCCTGATACTGTCAAACAAATTTGAAAATGGATTACTTCGTAGTGTTGAATATTGGAAACACTGGGATTGGTTGACCTGGGTTAAATTGTAAATGTCACCTTGAAGGTGAATGACTTTATCTGTTCCCTGAACCATTTAGATTCTAGAATGTATTTATTTTTAGAATGAAGTCAAGGAAAAAATCCTGAAAGTAAGACTTCAGAGGTACAGTGAGATCACTGGAAGTCTTAACAATTTTTCAAACTAATAACCTTTAGATTGTCTTTAAGCTGTGTCTTTAAAGCTTATATTTGAACAAAAGCTATTTCCTGGTAAGAAAGAATTGCTCAGCTCGGGTATGTGTGATTGTTCCTTGCTGACTGTGGCTTTAATGAGTAAAATCAGTGACTACATTAAATACTCAGCAATGACACTTTAAAGTTAAAAAGAAAGCATATTCAAGTTAAGTGTGTTTTTTATTTTAATTAAGTAGTTTTGTCTTATCCTGAATAGCAGTTCTCGTTTGTGTAAAACATAATTTCAGCATATATGTACAGAATAGCACCATTAAAGGTCGTAGCCTAGAATTGTTGTTCATGTACACTGCAATCTCACATAACATTGTTAAAGGCAGAAAAATAATTGTTTTTAAAATACATCTTTGTTGTTTTTCTTTTAGGCAGTATTTTGCATTTCTGCAGAGCTTTGCACAGATCCTGTTCCCATGCAAACTGATGAGGGAGAAATACTGGAGGAAGGCAGTCCCAAGGTCAGTGAGGTAAATGCCACTGTGTTTTGGAGGAAGAAAAGCTTGTTTGGCTAAAGTGGGGGATGGTGGGGGGTACACAGAGTGAACACCGACTGGTGGTGGTATTTTTAATTAATGCCTTCATGTAGATGCTTATTATTTATTGTCGTGGAGATACTAAAAAAATTAAACTTTGAAAAACCTTTTGAAAGACAGGGGTTTTGCTCCCCACTAAGGACTGGAGCATGTGTTTTCAAGCACTTCCAGGAAGGAAGGAGAAAACTTGCAGGAAGATACTAACCCTGCTTGTATTTAATTTGTGATAACTGGAAGCATTTTCTTTGCTACCCACCCACTCTCTGAACTAACTTAAGGACTTAGACATGTGGGCCCTTAGGTGCAGGTGTTGGTGTCTGTGGATCACTGACTGACCTATATTGAAGGTGTGCTGCTTCTTGTTTCCTTGTACTTGTGCTGTGTTGTGAGACTGGGCTGTGTGTTGCTTTTGAAGGCACCACTGATTCTCAGCATACCTTGTTGGGACAGGAGCATGTAAAGTGTTCTGTTGAACACAATACTGTGTCCTGCTTTTTGTTTTCTTCCTGAAGATGCAAATGTTAAGGTGTGAATTACTTTGGTTCTCATACCATACTCTTCTGAAGGTTTATAAATACAGTTTGTAGTTCTGACTGCTCAATGAGTTAGTGTCAACATTGCAACTGATCTGTGTTTAAAACATGCTCCCTACATTTCACAAAAACCTGAATCATTGTTAGTTTGCTTGTAGCTTTGTGTAAGAGAGAGACTGAGAAAAAACTAGAAGACTCAAGTTAAAATCTGTTTCCTAGGTAGACCTTTGAAGAGATGCTTTCATTGTTTTAGGGTATAAGAAAAAACCATTTTTTTAACCGTAAGCACCAAGTTAGGAAGTAAGTAAGTAATTATTGGAGAAAGGACTTGACAATTGTGCTGCATGTACTTTAGGAGTTGTGTTAATTTTAAATAGCTTTGAAGGAAGCCAGTAGCTTTGGCTCTAGATTAGGAGCTGAAAAATGAGAACATATCAGTGGATGTACTTGCAGCAATCCAGGCTATTGAATGCATCTTTTGACAAGGATGTGATTACAGGTTTCAGTGGGGAATAGACATGAGAGAGGAGACATCATGGTGCAATTAATTACTGATTATAACACAGTTATTGGTGTCTTCTTTTCACCACACAGAGAGGATCTTTGTGCCCGTGTGTGAACACACATTTATGTGTATACAAACAGGTGCCTGTGTGTGTATTTATGGATACACAGCTTTCTTTTTTTTTGCCTGTGTGGCAGGAAGTAGATTGAAGTGACTGTCTTTTCATCTAATGAAGGGTATGCTTTTCTTTGGCATATTTAATTCTGGATGTAATGGTAAAGGTTGTATATCTCCTCCAAAAATTGAGTGAGCTTAAATTTAAAACAAAATTCTTTATACTGACTTTGAATACCTAAATGTGTATGAAGTATTGCTTTGAAACAATTAGAGAATGTGGGAGATCAGAAATTGTGCATCTGGTATTTAGTGTTATTAATAAAAGACTATAGAGGATCAGTGTATATTAAGCAAAAAAGTCATGATTACATCTAGTCCTTCTCCCCATTCTGTGATGTACAGGACAACTCACTGAAGTCTG
The DNA here is from genome assembly GCF_036417665.1 of Passer domesticus. NCBI lineage: Eukaryota > Metazoa > Chordata > Aves > Passeriformes > Passeridae > Passer > Passer domesticus. Next base: position 48,029,722 of record NC_087478.1, on the reverse strand, counting down.
TTTTTCAGTGTTTCTCCAATCTGTAAATGATTATCCTCTCTTTCCTTGTATCAGGAGAGTTTTGTATCTATAACAGTTGAAGGTTTGTCCTAGAAAATTGTTGTCAATATATATTTCACTATGTTATCTAGTATCATTGAAATCATTCCCTCAATTTACAAATGTTTGCATGATCCAGTGGCCCATTTTCATCAATACACATTTTCCTACAAAATACCTTATTTAGATATTCAGTAATGTAGTTCAGTTTTTTCCCTTTTGTCAGGTTATTTCCCCATCCCTCCCCACCCACTTCCAACTTTTTCAGGCAGAAGATATGAGGTATATTTGAATGAAGTATTCTGGAAGAGATGAGAGCAAAATCCTCTTCTGTGGAGATACCATGAGTATCAGGATATAAAGATTTGGATTTTTTTTTGTCATACCAGCCTGAAAATAACCTAAATTTTACATGAAGATTCTGTCATAGAGTGGAAAACAAATTATATGTCATGTTGTATGCTTGTGAACTGGTTTGGTTCTATAACTCAGATTAGTCTCCGATTTTCTGGCATCCTAGACTGTATAGTATTTTGAGACATCCTGGTCAAAACTTGAAAATAAAAGATTTCCTCTGGTTTTGAAGAAAAAATTATATTATGCCTATGTAGAGCCAAGCAAGTCACTTTAAAGCCTAAATATTTATGGCCTTCAAACTAATTAACACTATGTAATGTATGATCAGAAAAATTAAGCCCTGCAGTCAGACATCATGAATAATGATCTTCTTGCTTGACTCCTAACAACCTGGTGAGACAGTTGTAAAGTCAGCTCTTGAAATGAGGGGCAAACTCAGTGGCAACTCATTGGAGCTTAGGCTTGAGGATGGTTATTGATAGACTCAGTTCCCACTTTACTGTCTATTTCTACCACTGTTGTTAATGGAAATACTTTTATTTAATTAGTAATTTCATTTTTTAATATTGTGGTTGCTGAGTTGTGCTCATGTTCTCAATTTTGCATACACATTCTTTAAAATGGCCTCAACATGGTAAGGACAGCTGGCACCTGTCAATAGCATGCTCTTGATTCCAATAATTACCTGATGTTAGTGCTATACAGAGAGGAAGCAACCTGTGCAGAAGTCAGTTTTTTCAAATAAGCATATGGGTTTTAAAACTTAATTTAGCCTTGGCAGATGTGGAAGTCTTATTTTATAATAATCCAGTCTATTTTATCCAAATTACCTTGCTAGCGAGTATCATGCAGTGAAATATCTTTTCACTTTTTAGAATAGTTTGGGGTGGGCTGTCTGGTTTTTGGCTTTTCAGGGTCTCTTTTCTTCCTTTAAAAAAAGTGAAAAAAGAAAAGAATCATAGAATTGTTAAAGGCAGAAGAGACCTCCAAGATCATAGAGTCCAAGCTTTGAATACCACCATGAGGTGGCAGAGGCTCACCAGTGGGGTACAATCAAGGGAATTTTGTAGGACTGACCCCTTCAGAGCTGGGAATCCAAGCAAGACCCTCATGGTGTTCTTCCCAGTCCTGTTTGCTGGAGCTGCTGGTGGGAGGCAGGAAGCACTGGGTCATTCTGGAAGTGAATTTTCTGCTACCTCTCCATTGTAGCAAGAGGAAAAGAAAACCAGTGTTTCTGCTTGGAACCCTATACCCTTTACTGTTATTTGGAGTATGATTTTTATTTTTAGTTACATTTTGTGGTAGCTAATTAGCTACTAATAATTACTTGGCCTTTTCCATTAACCACCTTGGTACCTTAGCAATATCAACAAGCACTGAACTTCTTGTTTTTGACTGATTTCAACTGGTTGATCCATCATTTAAGGATTACTGCACAGGCAATACTTAAACTTGGTTTCTTAGTTGTTCCTTTGCTGTAAAATATTGCAGGAGGAAGCTAAAATTTTATGCCTGATTTGAAGTACTTTTAGTTTTTTTTTAATGTTGGCACGAGTTTTCAGCTTATGCAGAAAACTTCTTTATCAAAAAATCAAATTCAAATGCTCATGTGAAATGTAGATTTTCCCACTTTCCTTCTAGTTGTTCCTTCATGTCTCAAAGTAAAAGCCTATGAATTCAGAGGGAGTGAGGGACTTTGACTAAAGTAATTTATAGAAAGGTATTGTTAAATCGTGGTTTTGCTTCAGTGTTGTAGAAGGGAAAGGAGGAAAAATATGTAGTTCTGCCATTTTAATGTTTTGTATAATAAAAATCTAGGTACACAAAATTTTGATGAAAAATATGACTGCACAGGGTGTCTAATAACACTTAATTCCTAATAAGAACAGGAAAAGGGGAAAGATTGTGTTGTATGGTTTAGATCAATGTAATTTTATTCAAAGTTTTCATCAGTATTTATAGAAATAATTATTGAACTGAATTGGTAGACCAGCAATTATGCTACTTTTTCATACTTTGGCTCTTTCAAAAGCAGTGACACAGACACTGAGGCTTGTCTTGTTTTTCAGTCTCACTGCCCAGTGCCACTTACAAGCTGTCTTGAGGCCACCTGTTAATCCTTAATTTATTTCAAGTTGCTACACTGTTTATATCTGTCAATGTGAATCTTTCCTTACATTATTGAAAGCTGTCTGTTCTCAACCTGGTTAATTGCTTACTTTTCTTGCCTCTTGGTGTCTAATTGTGAACTGGCGCTTGCCTTCTCTTTAAACCACTCTTTAGAACTCCATTGGCATGGGCTGCGTTTTGTTGTGGTGTTTGGTTTTTTGTTGTTGGGTTTTTTTGGGTTTTTTAATCCTGAAGCATTCACACAGGTGATAAAAAGGGTAAAAAGTATGTGACTCAAGTATCTAAACACTTGGTCTTACTTCATACATGTTGAGAATAAAGGAACACAAGCCTGTGTTAAATTTGGTGGTTTTGTATTTATAAAGATAATCTTAAAATTCACAAGGCAGTGTTGTCAGGAGTTCTCTTTCCTAAAAGCAGGAATGTTCCACTAACTGCATTTATGGGTAAGGTATGCTTAGTTCCTGATGTGGATGTTGCATAATGATGACAACAGTGCAAAAGTTAGGCTGATGCTTTCATTTTGTGGGATTTAGAATTAGTATAATGAAAAAACACCTTAGTTAAGTAATTGAACTTACAGCATCCAAAACCTTGTTGCCTGTATCTCTGGGGCTTGCAATCCTATTCAGTGATACAGAACTGGGTTTCTATTCAGATAGCACTAAATAATTTAAAACATTCAGGCCTATACAATAATGAAATAAACAGTCTGCTTTGTGACTGTAATTACAAAAATATGTTTTCCAGTCTAGTACTGGCCTGGTACAGGGTGCTTTCAGATGATGGTTCCCTGCGCTATGAATCCCTGCACTCATGGAAAATTTTGGCTTGTTACAAGATTTTGGCTTGTGTACTTTCCTGTGAGTACCTGGCAGTTCTGAGTGGGTTACTCACATGGCTATTGCTTCTCCACTGGATCTGTGACAGTAGGCTTTGGGGTTTTTTTATTTAGTTATTTCATTTTTCATGTCTGCTGGTGAGTTACTTGTGGAGCTTCCAACATTTCTGTGCCCTGATGCACAGGGTATATTGCCATTATTTTTCTGGAACATGAGTTGTAGGAGCAGCTAGTCTTTGTAAAGCTGACTTACAGCTGTACAAGTTCCTGGAGTCTTTGCATGAAGTATCTTGTACAGTCTTTGAAAAGTAGAGAGGTATTTTGTCTAACAAGACAATTTATGCTTCTCCCAAAATGTAGCAGCTTAAAAACTAGGAGGGCAAAGAATTTTTCACAACAGAAGATGTCATCTCCATGCTCTGCTAGCTTCATTTAGTTAACCTGAAAAAGCTATACCTTTTGAGAATAATTTCAAACCCAAAATATTTGCATATCATATATTGAAATAAAAATCCATTAACTTCTCAATAAAAATTAATTTACTTAGAATTCCTTTTAATTATGTGTTATAAAAGCTTGTAAAAGTGTTATGGCATAACACTTTTTTTTTGTTTTAAGTATAAATGAACATAGGGAATCAGAAATCTTGGGTTAGTTTCTCTCTGAAACTTCAACACTGTGGCCAGAAAAAGAACCTAAAATACTTTCCTATAAAACACTACATGCTTGGACCTCTCTACATGGGGAGGAAAACCCAAGCAAACCTGCCTGTGAGTTTAGAACTTCCAATGTCAAAATTTCAAGGCATTGTAACAAAGAGCCAAAATTATGGTGTGGGGTCTAACCCTGCCTGGCAACTAAGCACCACACTGCTGCCCCTGCAGTGAGATGGAGGGGCAGAATTGCAAGGGTAAAAATCAGAAAATACGTGGATTGAGATAATGGCAGTGTAATAATTTGAGGGGAAAAACCCAAACCAGTAACTAAGAGGGGAGGAAAATAAACCTGTGAAAGAACAAATGATGCAAAAGGAAAAAATTGTTTGCTGCCAAACAGCTGATGCCCAGCCAGTCTCTGAGCAGTGTTAGCCCCAGCCAACATCCACACACACCTTCACTCACTCAGTTTTCATGCTGAGCATGGTGCCATGCAGTGTGGGGTATCCCTTTGGACAGTTGTGGTAAGTGGTCCTGGCTGTGTCCCCTCTGGCTTCTTGTGCACCCCTGGCCTGTTCACTGCTGGGGTGATGTGAGAAACAGGAGAGGCCTTGATGTTGTGTGAGCACTGCTCAGCAGGAACAAACATCCCTGTGTTATCAGCACTGCTTCCAGCACAAATCCAAACCAGAGTCCTCTACAGCTACTATCTAGAAATGTAGCTCAATCCCAGCCAAAACCAGTACAGTATGTTATCAGGGCTCACTATAAAAAAAACAGTTATAAATAAGGTAAAATAGTTGAGGACTTTGCAAAAAAGAACATGGAATTAGACATTGCTACTTGAACTTTTGTGAAGGAATGCTGCTGATAGCCTAGGTGCTTGGACATTTTAAAAGAAATTCAGGATCAAGTTCAGGATTCTGCCAGTTAGGTGTACTGGTTTCTACAGAGGCAAGATGGATTGCTCATTTGAAACCCACTAATCTGTAGTGAAGACTGCTAAAATATAGATGCTGAACTTGAAAGATGACTCTCTCTTTTCTAATCTCAAAATACCCTGAAGTGCTTTTGAATAACAAAAGAGAAGGTTAACACAATGATGTATTTTCTTTCTGTTGGAAAATGCCATCATGTGCCAGGATGACTTTGAGATCTGTAAGAGCTGTCACCATATGTTCTTTGATCCAGTCTTTTCATATGTACAGTTCGTGTGGAGGAAGTGTACTGGCGTGGCATGCTACTGCAGTGAACAGGTGTGTGTCTCATTTCTAAAGGAAAAAACCCTTCAGTCTTAAGAAAACATTCAGTTTAAAAACTCATCTTTTCCATTCTTTTAAAGGTTCTTTCTTTTTTTTGTAAATATTTTCTCATTAGTTTTTTCTCAACCAATGGCATCTTTTCTTCAGTTGATTACAGCAGTTTATAATACTTTGCAAAGCAGACAAAAACAGATATTTGCTTAAAGATTGAAAAAGTAGTTGTGCATTTGAGAACTTATGTGGTATAGTCCCACTATGATGTGAATGACAGTCAGGGAAAATTGATTTGTGCCTTTGCTTACAGAGCATCCCTTCTCATGCAGGTGTACTGTTGGCACACAATTTGAGGGCTTTCTGCCTTTTCAGAATATTGCCTTTTGATCTCTTTCCATTTGATATTGGCTTTAGAGAAGTGTTGGCAGTGGTTGTAGTCCATGTGAATTGTGACAGAGTTCTCTATAATTGGTAACTTTATATGAAGTCTTACAGAAATGGAACTATTGATTTTTGAGAGTGTTTTCAATTTTCCTGTCTTAAGACTTGCAGGGGATAGGTATTTGGGGAGAAATTTGAGCCAGGGGCATTGAAGCGTACTCTACTTTAACAAAACCTTAACTTTACTTTAGAAATAATTTGCAGAATGTTAGTTTGGCTGAATGATTGAAAGGTGCAAAATTCATTGGTCTTGTTGACTTCATGCATTTGCAAGACTGTATATTTGCATGACCCTAAAGGGACTATTTCCTTTTCATTTTGTGAACTAGATGGGTATGAATTTTTTTTCACTTCCTCAAAATGTATTTTTTTTTCATTCATTGGTTGTGGAAGAAGTACATGTGAGGTTTGATGGAATAGTGTGGGTTGTTATTCTTGTGATGGTAGTAGTAAAAAATTGTAGTGATAGTTTTCAGTATTTGAGTACATAAGAGGGTGATTGGATAACTGAGGACACTGAAATTCTGCAAAAACATATTATGTGCTATCAGTTCCCCTGAAGGGTTAAAGCAACATTGAAAACATGTCAGCATTTCCTGGCACTTGTTTGAAGTCACTGAAGCATTTGAGCAGTAGGGAAGAGGATGTATCATAAGAGGGGAGAGTGTAGTAGTTGTCTATAGACACAGTAGGTAAAATCAGGTTAAGAAATATTTAGAGATACTTTGAAATCGTGTTGGTTGGTTTCAACACATAGAATTTCCACATGAAATAGAGAAATTTCCACATTCCCAGAGAAGTAACATATCCCCATGGCATCTAAAGGTTTGTTGGGGATTTTTTGAGCGCAAGTTGTAAAAAAGCCCAGGCTGTGCTCCAGAGATGAGTGGCTATATTAATGGTTTGATGGTCTGTCAGATAGCTAATCTTGATAAATTTGGAAAAATTTTATAAGCAAGCAGCAGTGTCAGTGGCTCCCCTGTGACTAAAATGAGTTTGGATTTGCATTCTGATAACTGGAGAAACTGGAAAGCAGGTGTGGATAGCCTGTATTCCTTCTCATTTTTGACAGTGATCAAAAGTGGATGCCTAATACAGACCTAGGGTAGGGTTAATATATACATAGAACAGATTTGTTCTCAGCCTCCAGCTGTTGAGGAACTTTCTGGGCCACTGTTAGTTTCTATGTGTTTGGAATCCACGCAATAGATTTCTGTGAACAGAGAAAAAGTTCTTCTTTCTATTGCTTGTCTGTCTGGTCTTAAGGCAGAATAACTTCAGCACCAATTTGTGTGTGTCTGGCTTATGTCTCTTTCAGTCATTCCTAGCAAACAGCTGCAAACAGTATTTGTGGCAGTGAAGGTGATTAAATGTGTAGTGCAAAAGTGTAATTTAGTTTTCTGTAATTCTGATTATTATCTGCTTTTTTAAGCCTTTGAAAATTCTTTTAGCAATTCATGCCTGTTGTCCTTTCGTGGCAATGCATCATCTAGATTTCCAAATCCAAGTGGGAGAAAGTTAATATGTCTTCTGTCTTCTGTGTCAGGGTGGTTAACTGTATATCAGAATATCAGCCACTTACAGATGTCAGTTTAAACTGCTATAACTTGTTCATCTGTGTCTGCACCATAAATAGTAAATTGACTGTAAAATGAGTTGGCTAAATAGAGTCACTGGGTTGCACTGGGTGAGAGTGGCTTCTGAAAGTACTGGGGGGTTGAACTGTTCAAGGGCTTTTGGGTCAGATGTGTCCCCTAAATGGAAAGTGTAAGAGGTAGCTGAAGTTAGCAAGAGTTTGTGGCTTGTGAAATGCTTTTGCTCTTTAGCTGAAGAATAATATAAAAGGTTAATTAAATAAAATTGAAGAATTTTTTTGTTTTACTAAATTCATGTTTTCCTGGGCTCCATTCATGCTGTGTGTATGCAGAATACACTACAAAATGGATGGAGTGTATGGATGGAACACAATAAAAAATGGATCATCAAAAGTGGAACAGGAAAAGAAAAGCACTTTTGCTTAAATTCAACACACTTTATTAATTTTTTTGTGTCTGACATGGTTGAATTATTATTCAAAGCTGCCTTGGCAACTTCGGAGTTGAAGTTTTCAGATGGTATTTTTGGATATCCTGTCATACCATGACTTGAGTGACTTCAACATCTTCGGTGGTTGACATAAGGTAGAACTGTATCTTGCTGCAAACAACTAGGTGGTTTAAATTGCTTTCAGAGCAAGACATGTATTAATTATTACATATATATATATGCACACACATGTCATATTTTACCATTGTATTTTAAATACTTAGCAACTTAGTGATGCATTAAAAAAAATAATAAATTTTTTATTAAGTAAACTTTTTTATTTGTGCAATATGAAATGTGGCTGGGATCCCAACCTTTTCCAAAGTGTGACTGTTGTTTTTATGGTATTTATAAAACTGCTTAAGCTTAGCAGGGATCTCATGCTAAGCTGCTAGGTATTTCACAGAATATTCGTTAACAAACATCTTAAATATTACATAGAAAGTGAGCCATAGGTTATTTCTGTAATTGTTTAGTGACTATTTGGTGACAGCTGACACTAAAAGCAAAACTTCTGCTCTTTAACCACTGCTGCAGCTTTTGTGCTTGTTTAGCTGTAGCGTAAATGACATATTCTGAGTTCCATAAGTTAATGATGAATTGAGTTCCCACTGACAGCCTGTCCTGCTGTTCTATACAGATGATGCATGTTTTAATGATTGTTTCTGTTAACATGTTGGCATTTCTTCTAGTTAATGTCACGTTTCAGTGAGCCAAGTGTTAAAGTACCATTAAGCTGCATATAACAAACACCAGTAGCAGATTAGTAACTTTGCAATGTAATTACTGTGGTCTAAGTGTGTTAGCATTCAGAATGATTAGCAGGGAATACTGAATGTGAAGTGTGATTTAGCAGAGGGATTATGCTAGTAAGTTTTCACTTCTCCTGCAACTAACAGAAAACCAGTCAGGACCATGTAATGGTAATAATGTTGAAATGCTCCAGCTGAAAAGCTTCAAGAAAACACTGATTAGGCTAGGAGATGGTTCACGTATTTCGGTGGTGATTTTTATATATCAAGAGTATGCTTTGGCAAAATTGAGGAGGGAAAAAAAGGTAGAAGTAGGTTCAAGTGAAAATTTAGTTACATCACAATGGTGCACAATACAACAAAGTCCTGAAAGAGACCAAAAATTCAGCCACTGTTTGATGCACACCTTGTCTTTAAGACTTCCCTCTGTATGATTCAGAAAAATACTTGGTGCTTTCTCATTTTAGGAGCTGTTTTTTCTTTTTTTTTAAAGTTTAAATCACGAATTCTAAGGTTTTTTTTTAATGCTCTCATTTGTGTACTGAATTTAAGATTTAATATAAGAAGTAAATTTTGAGAATAATTTTGCTAAACAATTTGCGCTATGCTATGTGTATTTTGAAATGCAAGCTCAACACTAATCTATTCCTAAAAAATTATGAAAGTGTTAGCAGCTAAATTGCATTTTTATTAAAAGTAGTTAAATTAAAATTTTAATTAATCTGTTCCTAGTGAGTAAAATTTTCCCCAATGCAGTTTGTCCAAAGTGCTTATAATGAAGCCAGACAGGGAGGTGACTCAGCTTTCCTTTCACTTGTAGTAGTGATTACATTTCTGTCAGACCTCAAATAGTCTGAGATTTCTTTTTTTATAGCACAGCTTCCACCACTGTTAGCAGTAGTGACTAGTGACTAATTGCTTGGATTTCGAGGACTGGCTTGTGCAACTCTCCTTGAAACAACTATTAGTGAGACAAAATAAGTGCTGATGGGCTGCTTGCAGCAGTGCTGCTGCTGACTGGGAGGGACGTTGGTGTTAAAGCAGAAGTTGTTGTCAGTCTCAGGCTGGGCCTGGGGCAGGCTGTGTGGAAATCACTTCACTTAAAGCTCGGGAAGTAGATGGCCAGAACCTGCAGAAAGCAGCATTTGACCTTGGCTGGTGCCCACCAGAGTGGCTGGTCAGGAGCCAGATAAAGCCTTGGTGTTGTGTCTGCTTGAGATGCTAGTCGGTGAAAAATCTGGAGTCTTCATCTCCTGGCTGGCTCAAGTCCTTTTGGATTTGTGGTGTTGTTGTTGTTGTTTGTAGTTTTATGTTTGTTTGGGGTTGGGGGGTTTGGGGTTATGTTTGGGGGTTTTTTGCTTGTTTTGGGGGGGTGCTTGTTTTAGTTTTTAAATAGGAAATAAACCATCTTTGAAAAGGAACTATGGAATGAGTAGGAAAAGGTGGTGATAGCAGCTCTCTGATGAAGTTGCATTAGTACATTTCTTTGTACTGGTGAAGACAAGACTGTTTAAAATTAATAGCTTTTCATAATCAGTAAAGGATTTCTCACAAATGTCTATCTTTTTTCCCCTGAGGAAATGCTTGGTTTCTCTTAAGCTCAGTTCATCTTTGGTGGGCTAGGATAGCTAGTGCAAGAGTTGAATCTTGTTAGGAAAATGTGCTTTCTGACATGGGGATTCAGGAAAGATGAGGCTTTTGCCCTTGAAACTTTCTGACCCTTCAGAGTGTTGCTGACTTTATCTAGGAGATAAGGTTTACTCATTAATCAAATCCATTAGGGTCTCATTGAAGATATTTTTAGAAAGAGTAGTATGAAACTGTAGTAACAGGTGTTGCACTTCTGGACAGAAAAGTATAATTGTTTATTACATTGAAGCTCATGATAAATTTCATTTTCTAAAAGTTAAATATTGAGTGTCTAATACTGAATAGATTTAAATTAGATGGATTGTCTTTTATTATTTAGAACACTCAATATATTAATTTGTGTTAAAATTTGGATATTCACAAGTGCCTAAATTTTAGAGAAAAAGACTTTGAAATAATAAAATACAGAGTTCAACAACTGGCAGATCCTTTAAAAAATATATAGAAGTTTTCTATTGAATTCCTCCCCTGCTGTTTCAGGGTCTATTTCTGGTTCCTGCTTCCAGCTGCCAGAATCTTGAAGCTTTCTCCATTACTTGCCAGGAGAAACAGGTGTGGAGTGTGTTTCCTTTGATCCCTGCTCTTGGAATCAATGGCTCCCTCTGCAGTCTTCTTAAGAGAAGCTAAAGTGTTTCAGATCCTCTGCCATTCCACCTTTTCTCCTTTCCTTGGGAGCAGTACAAGATCCAGGATCTCTGTGTTAGCTCCACCTTCCATTCTTTTTCTACACATTGAGGACAACTGCATTTCCTGTGTACACTGTGAGTCAAGAGACACTTGAGGCTTAGGAAGCATTTTCCAAATGCTGCAGTGAGCCAGATCTGGTGAGGCTGCTGGATGCTGTGGAGGGCTGGAACTTAACAAGAGCTCTGGGCTCCAGTTTTCTTTAAAAAAAGACTCAAGGAGTGCTGAACAGGATAGGGTGATGACAGAATGAAGGGAAACTGAGAGACTTGTGGGGAAAAAATGTGCATAGGAATTGTATAAGAACTGTGGGTGGAGGAGAAAAAGAAGAGTATTCCCAGCTAACTGTGGCTCTTATGTGCTGTTCCTCTCTTCAGTTCATCCTCAGGTAGTCACTTAATCAAAAACTTGAAATACCACATTCTCGTTCTTTTCGCATTGTGACATCATTACTGTCATTCGGAAAATAAGACCTAAGCACTTTAATTTGAAATATTTTTTAATCTTTAATTAATAGGTAGCTGGGCCTAAGAACAAACTTTATGCATATGTAAGCAACGCTTTTTGAATTTTATTGTCATTTTACTTGCTCATAAATTGTTTTCGGAAGGCTCTTTGTCTGATACAGCTCTTTGAATTAAGATGAACTACCCAATAAAGTGACTTTTAAGTGTTGCAGAAAGATGTAAATAGATACTACTTCATGAGCTTATTCTAGAAATTTTAGACCATTAAATAAGCTGTGTGTCACTTCCTAGCAAAAATTTTAAGACCTGCAAAATTCCAAGTGAAAAATAGAGATCACTGATCAGCAAATTGTTTAATATATGCAGGCAAACGAAGGAAAGTTAGAATCAAGGTTCTGCAGATAGAGGAAGGCAGAAATTGCTGCTCTGGATCAGGCGTGTTGAATGATCTTATATATAATTTCTCTTTTCACTTTGTAAAACTTATGTCATTGCTAGAAACAGAAAAGCTTATACTGCTATTGTTTCTAATCCTCTAATACACAGATAAATCTTTGTACCTATAGGTACATAAACCATAAAACCTGCAAAGACTTGTGAAATTCAGTGTTGCAATTTGTTTGTTCAAGAACTAATTTTTTGTCTGCTTAGTAGTACATTTTCTCTGTGTATCCTCTTACAGGTGCTCTTTTGAGAGTGGGCTGGGTTTTATTTATATTGTAATAGCAAAGGAGTGATGTTTCTTACAATACTGTCATGCTGCTTTTTTGTGTATGCCTCAGTGCTGTGTTGTCTTGTATTGAGGGAGATTTGCAGATCAAATGTTGGATTTTATTTATATGAAATCTCCCCTTTTCCTACACTGTTCTCTACTCTGAGCTCTCATGTTTTTGAAGCATTGTGAAGGGAGTTTGAGTCTTCATTGTCTCTACTCATTCTCTCTTTTAGAATAGAACTATTCTAAAAGAGAGGATACTGTAGATCTGCTACAAACTTTTCAGTATTTCTTTCTTCAGCATAATTTATGTTTTCTTGGTGGTTGTTTTATTTTGGGTTTTGGTGATTTGGGGTTTTTTTTTTTGATTATGCAGCTTTTAAAGATATTTTTCTTAGACTTTTCCAGATTGAAGTGCAGGTTCTTGCTGGGTTGGGAATTCAGTAGGGATTTTTGTCATGGATGTTATCTCTCAATATGAAACTGAATCTGTTCTTGTGTTCATAGGATTGCTGAGAAATTCAGGCTCAAAGGGACCTTCCAAGGTCTTTAGTCTGACCTCCTGCTCAAAGCAGGGTCACCTGTAAGGTCAGAACATGTTGTGAGGGATTTTTACCTAGTCAGTCCATTAAAAATTTGAAGCAAGGAGACTGCAATACTACTCTAGGCTATCTGTTCCAGTCCTTGGCTGTCCTTATGGTGAAAATAAGTGTCCATTCTGCTTTTCTCTAGTTTGAGCGTGGTCTCACTGCTTCTTGTCCTCTCACAGGTACCCCTGTGGTGAGCCTGACTGCTTGCTGACCTTGTAGGTACAGACACTTGCTGTTAAGGTCTGCCCAAAGCCATCTCTTCTCCAGGCTGAATCAGCCCAGCTCTCTCTGCCTTTACTCACAGGACAAGTGCTCTGGCTCCTTGAGCACCTTGGGGCTCCTGTGTCCGTGTTCTGGGTGTAATTCTTGTATTGTGGGGGCCCAAAAGGAAGTACATTAAACCATGTCTGGAATAAAAAGCGCTGAGTAGAGGTGGCAATCAGTTCCCTCATCTCTGGCAAGGCTCTTCTTAATAAAGCCTGGGATGCTGGTGACCTTTCCTGACAAGGCACAGTGCTGGCACACGACCAGCTTGCTTTATGCCAAGACCTTTTCCATGGAACTGCTCCCCAGGCACTCATCAGCCTGTATTGTTGCCAGGGCCTCTCAGGTGCAAGTGTTTTGTGTTTGTCCTGTCTGAATTCCTACAAATCCTGTAGGGACCATTCTTCCAGGCTGTGTAGGTCCATCTGAATGGCAGCTCTGTCTTTAGACTTGTGGATTGATCCTCTTCACCCCAGTTAAACTTGATCTTAAATTTCTGACTAGAATATACCTTACTGGCCCTGCAAGGCATTGGTAAAGATATTTAATGGACTTGTCCTAGACTTTTGCAGCGCTTCACTTGATACCATCCTCCAGGCTGCATACAGCACTTTGTCCTCTGAGTCTGACCAGCCAAGTGTTTCCTACAAGTCTAGTTGTTTATCCATACTCAAAAGAGATATTTTCTAGTTAAGCAATAGTCGATTCCTTGACCTTCCCATGACTTTTTTTAGTGTGTTGATGCATTTTATTATTTTCTTTATTTATCAATGAAACCCTACCAATTAATCTTTGTTTTGTATATTGTATAGTTTGTGTTCCTGAGTACTTCCTCACTCAGTGATTAATTTTTTTTGTGAACTTCTTGTGAGTGCCTGTGCTGTTGTACTGTATCTTCTACAGTTTTTAAACTATGCATGTTTCAGTAATTTCAGGTACTTCTGTCTACTGTCTGAAGTACAGCAGAGTGATTTAAGGTTTCATAAAGCAGATGGGATTGTCTAGTTGCTTTAAAAGAGGTCCAGGCACAATCTTGTTCTTAGCTCAGGTCCTTTGTCATTATTTGGCCACTTCTCTTAATGAAACTTTGATAGATAAGCATGCTGGAACTGGGATGTCACTAGTGTTCTTCATATAAAATTCATAATAAAGCAACAGTTCTAGCAGCAGTACTTCAGTGATTGTCTTTGTTGGTGGTGGTCTGCAAGATGTTCCAGTTCTCAGATTTCCTGACTATCATCTAATAAAGTAATTTCCCATTCTTATGTTTTTGGTGGATTTAAAATCATTGCCTTTTACACTTCCTTTTTTTTAATGATTCCTCCTTTTCTACAGCTTCATTATACTGAATTTCTGTTTTATATGTTTATCTTGTTAGTTGTTAGTTTAGCACTAAATGTGCTGTATGTAGTGCCTCTTTACTCCCAAAGGCTGCATTTCATCTTCCCAGTACTGGCCACAAACTGTTCCCTTGCTTACCATTTCTGTGAATTGTACTTGTCTCATACCAGCAACAGGCTAAAATACCTCCTGTGTAAGAGTAATTCTTAAACATTTACTCTCAGTTACAGAACCATGCTGTTTTGCAATGTGGCCACAAATCTGTAACTATTTTACCCATTGACACGCTTGGTATTACAGCATTTTCAACAAGAGAATTAAGTGGAATGGATGTCTGTCTCTTTAGCTAGACAGGTGTGAGTCCAGCTGTTAGAGCTCTTGTGAGTCAGGTATGGACTGAAGTACAAACAGATTTGTGTATCTGATATGGTGGGAATACATGGATGAAAGTCCAAGTTATTTAATAACTGTAAATAGAAATTTTCTTGTTTTCAGACCTTGCTTTTACATGAAAATACTGTTTGGACTGGGAGACATGGGGGTACATGTGAAAATATGAATTTTCACATATTTGATCGACTGTCTGTCTTATGGATGTCATTGGCACCTTACAGTTCCCCACTTTGTCCTTTTGTTCACGGTTTTGCTTAGGGCTGTGCCTGGGCAGTCAAATAACATAATTTCTTGTGTCCTTGTTAGGTGTCCATTTGCAGATTTCGGGGTTTTGAAAGTGTTTTTGACCTCACAGAAGTATTAGTGTACAAATGAGTAAAGTTGACTCTTTTGGGGGGAGGGCGGGGACACAAGGGAAGTGGCTGATGGATTTTGGTTTGATTTGGGGTTTTTTTTCCCCTTCAAAGACTGACTGAGATGTGTTATCTTAACTGACTGAATAGTGCTTCCCTCCTCCTTCCAGTTCAATGTAGTGGCATGGATTTGTGTGTGATTATGATGCAGTTCTTTTTTGTGTGCCTTATTGATTATTACAGTGGGACCTGTTTGCTGGCTTCACATGAAGTAGAGCATTGCTAACTGTGTCTGGATGTTTATATAAAATACTAATTGCATGTGTTGGCTTTTTATATAAAAAGAGAAGAATGTTTTTGCTACCTGTGCAAGAACTTCTGGCTACATTAAGTGATTAAATGAAGACTGCATAATTAATGAATAAGCAAATATAATGTAATTCTTCTTTCTCTCCAAAGAAATAACTGAAAATCTATGCTAAAATTGATATTTTAAAAGCAAACAATTAAACATAAGACTTCCTTACTGCCCTTGGAATCTTCTAACAAGAGAGCCAAAGGAAATGCCTACCTTATGTTGTCATTGGAACAGCATCTATTTGAGGTTTCCTTAGGCCTCTTTTTTACCCTGTTAACTAAGCTGCATGTGCAGTTAAAGTCTTTTTTCAAAGAAAAGTTATTTTTCACAAGAAGTACTCTGCTTTTGCAGCAATTTATTTCTGTGTTTAATAAGTTTCTTCTAAAATTCTAAATTTTTCCAGAGATGTTGATTAACCTTTTTCTTAATTCCTACATTATGCGTAGGGAAGAAATGATAGAAATAATACTTAGAATGACAAGGGAAGCCCTTAACAGAGCAGAACTTAAAACCTATGTACCTTGACTGATAGTATTCTGCTATAGACATTAAACCATTCTTTTTCCCTTGCAAGATTTTTCTGAAATTTGTGCTATGAAATGATACCATAGCAATGGGGTTGGAGATGTACATATGTTGCTAAGAAACTACATGATCTGTTCTGGACCAGCCACTGTGGTAAAGTGGCTGTTTTGAGTTGTTGCATATGAAAAGGGCCACTTTAGGTGATGTGCGTTTTGCTCCACCGATTTCTGACCTGCAATGCTTGCCTTTGCAGATGGAACATGAGGATTTTGTAATGGAGGGGCATGGCAAGACTCCACCTCCTGGTGAAGAAAACAAACAGTGAGTCACACGTTTATTTAAAAAGGGCCTTACCGTAGTAAATGGTGTGAAGCACTCTCATTTAAGCGTGCTGGGAGCATTGGCTGGTTGCTTGGTGCTCACCCTTTTGGTTCCTCAAATATCCCTATATATGTATAAAAATAGTGAATGGTGGCTGAAAAAAAAAAAGAGGCAGGATGTTGATTTGCTTGTAAAAGCATAGAAATATGCATTGCAATTTCAACACATGAATCAGAAATTGTTGTAAAAGGGATAATTATTCTGGAAGCTTGGCACTGACGTAGTGAGTTTGTACGTGAAGTTTTCATACAGCTGCTCTTCACTGAAATGTGAGATATGAAAGAACCAGGGCCTTCCTTTTGGTGTGCATATGGCAGATTGGTCCTCTTTGAGCCTTATTTCTTTAGAATGCATTTTAATAAAGGATCAAAAATTACAAACAAAATGCTCTTTTGAGGATGAACAGTGTAAGATGCTGGTACACAGAGCTTTAGGGAAAGCAGCTTGATAGAGAAGAAAATCACTGATTCTGTTAGGAAAAGGCTTTTTCAGATGATTTCAAACTGAAATCCAGTACTGGTTGGACTTTTTCCCTGGGTTTTTGTTGGGATAGGAAGAGCAGAGCCTTGTCCTAGAAGTACTTCAGTGATGGCTGTATTCTGTATTCTCGTCATTAGTTAATGCAGTGGTAATTCAGTTGTGATACTGTAATTCATTTTTTTCTTTTCCTGTCATTTGGAGCAAGGATCAAGGTGGTCTTTGGAAAATTTAGATCACAGAACTCTTTTTTTTTTTTTTTCCTAAGCCTAATTGGATGTCTCCTCCTGAGAATTTCTTGTTGGTCTTCACTACACTTGTTGCAGAAAGGCTGGGATGTGACTTGGGGTGAAGGTGTACTTTGCCTCCTAGATAAGCTGGCAACTGTGAGTGCACTGCATGTGTGACAGTGAGAAACCATTTCTGAGGTAGGCAAGTTGAGGTCAGCAGAGTTCTAGTGCTGAACATGCACATTCTTTCTATCGTGGACATGAGCCAAACTTCTCAAAGTAATTGTTATTATTTCTATCTATTCAGACTGAGCAACTTACTGTGGTACCAAGAGATAGAAAAGTTGTTGAGGTAGAAACTTTCAGAAAGTTCCAGAAGAAAAATCTGAGCAGAAATAAAAAGTAGGAGTTAGATTTCTGCTCCTCTGAATTGTTTATTTATATATCTAGTAGTTTAATGAAATACATTATTACAGTGAGTAATATGAGGGATGTTGCTTTGGATTTGCCATAGCCTTGTGTTTGTTAGGTGTCTTATTTTAAGTGCAGGTAGGAACTAGAATTGCTTTAGAGTTGATCTGATTTTAACTGGAGCTTTTTGAGTGACTTGAAACATTATCTCTCTTCTTGAAATCTCTGGTTATTAAAGCATATGAGATTAGTGATAGGCAATATTTTTAATTTTTAACTAATAAATTTGTGCTGAGGTGGTATCTGAATCCTTATCATACAGATTCTGCTGTAGGAGTATCATTCTTAATGTTTTGATTGAAGTCTAAAGGTGTGATTTTTAGTAATGCAACAAAGAGTTGAAATTAGTTGTTTTATGCAACTAATACCAGCATAATGCCAGCAAAATTCAATTGTGGGTATTTCTCTTAAATTTAAATCCATTACTTGAATCTTTCTCTACTCGCAGTATCAAATTTTCAGCTTAAATAACAAAATTGTCTGCCTTGACAGAGTTTACCTCTTGTTGTAAAAATGAAGAAAAACAAATCTGAAATTATTTCTTCGTATTATTACTTACTTGCAGTGGGGATTAGCTGGATGTCAACATACTGAACTGGGTTTTTGAAAGAGCACAGAGAGGAACTCTGGAGCATCTGACAGAGGAGAAGCAGGGAAAGCTGTAGCTGTTTAGCCTTGAGATAAGAACACTTGGGGAGGGTATTACTATCAACTTGTACAGGTATCTGATGAGGAGACTAAGGAAGATGGAACCAAATTTTTCACAGTGGTGCCTGGTGGACAGGCAAGAAACCATTGGCATAAACTGAAATACAGGAAAACTCAAACACAAGGAAAAAAAAAATTCTTTTTTTTACTGTTAAACATGGTCAGAGCTTTTAGAAGAGGTTGCCCAGAAAAGTTGTGCCTTCATAGCCCTTTAAGTGACTCAAAACCCAGCTGAGCACAACTCCAATTCTGCTTTAGCTTGCTCTAGTGGAGCTTTGCTCCATGCTTTGAGCAAAGGCATGGGTTTGGTCTCAGAGATCCCATCCATCTGCAGTGATTCTGTGATTTGGTGTACCCATGTCTGCTGTTGTTCTCCTAGTTGATTTGAAATAAAATTGGAGCTTGTTAGTGAAAGGTAGATTCTAAGTTTGAATGTAGAGTCAGATGTTCTCTTACAGAAATAGCTGATCCACTGGAGATGCTTCCTTCTCTTTCCAGCTGTCCTTAGACTCAGTAGAATTTACTGCCTCTACAGCTATGCAGATGGAATGTTTTTTCTTTGGCTGCTTCTAATTTACTTTTCAGGAAAGTTGGCCATTGTAATTTGATTGCCTTTCGTTAGGCAGCCTGATCTGGGTTGCTCTGCACGGAGATTATTGAGGAAGTGTTCAGAAGATAGAGTTTCAGCAAGGGAGTGAACTTGCACTAGAGTTCCAGAGCAGCCTGCCAGTGTTGATCTCCTAGGAAAGCCCTGCAAATTTCTTACTATTTATCTGCATTTCAGTGGCTCAAAGCTTTAATGGACAATGAAAGAACAGAAATAAAAAGATGCTTCTGAGAGACTTCCAATGGATGCAATAGTTCTTACCTAGCCCCGGTTTCATGTGACATTTCCTTTGCTAAAGTATAGCTTCAAAACTGAACGCAAAGAGCCAGCATCCATGGATGATTTCTGGCACTTTATGAAACAGATTACTTCCTCAGTTTGTCTCAGGGATAAAAACCTGTCATTTTTGCCTTCTAGTATTATACAAACACACACACAAAAGATGCAAACAAACCCAGCAATAACAAACAATCCTGCTGCAATGTTGTACTGGACAGTTATTTTGCACAGATTTACCATACTAAAGTTACAGCATTTTAAGATTTTTAATTGAACTGTAAGTGATACCTGAGAAGTGCTGTCTTCTGATACCTGTCACCTTTATGGGTAGGAATTACCTGGATAAACTGTATACAAGGTCTTCAATGTTACGGTGTGATGTAAATCTTCAACTGATCATTTAGAACATGAATATAATTTATTTCAATTCAAGCTAATTATGAGGAAGTTACCCATTCAAAATCCTTAGTACAAGTGAGAAATGGAATGGGCACAGTCATCTCAGTCCAGTGAAAGATTTGCAGTTTATGTGCAGTGCATGTGTCACAAAGGTGTCATGGTTGTGCAACAGTCAAGTGATTTATGCTAAAAACTGGACTTCAGAAGAAGCGAGCCTGCTGGGACTGCTGGAGCGCATCAAGGCCGTCTCACACCGTGCTCCTGCTCTGGCTGAGGGCCACTGATTCCTTGATAAATTGTTACTTCCCAGTTTTTATGTACTCTGTAACCTTCTCCCTTCTTAGCTGTCTGGCATGGAATATAACTAGTGTTAGTTATATATAATGTAAATAGTGTGTTAGCTTGGTCACATTATTTTATGTGGCTAATATGTTTGGTAAGAAACCCCCTTTTTTCCTTCCTTTGATGTCATTATGCTTAATTACAGGTGAATATTTTGTTAGAAGTATTCTCTCATATTTTCATCTATTACAAAGAGGTTGACCTGAACGAGCATGCTTAGGGAGTAAATATTATCTCCACAAAATACTTGCATTTTACATGGCAGCAGCCCGTTGTGCTCTTATCAGTTGTAATAGGGCTTTTACTTTGCTACTGCTGGAGCAAAGATTAAGAGGCATTTGTGATCCAGAAACATCTTTCCAAAACAGTCAAACTTCTGTTGATGAGCATGGGGCAGGCACAGGGGCAGGAAGAAGAATTCTGCTGAAGTCCTTAAATTGAGGTTCTGCTCCTAGCTCTAGCAGCATTAATTAGCAACTCTGCTTGTGCTAATAAATTACCACCTGCTGTCACAACCAGAAATGTATGCACCCTAATGAGTGAAAGGGACTGGGTAATGAAAAACTACTCTTTTTTAAAAAGATAAATGTAGATGTTTTACTCTTCCTAACTGGCAGGTGGAGAGGTGTGTTTGACAGTAGCTACTCAGACAAAAAGTGAGCCAAGTTCATACTCGCATTTAGTAGGAAGGTAAGCCAAGCTGCTACTGCTGTTTGAAGTTCCTCAGCTGGCTATTCCCTACCTGCTGTTTTGTAGTAAGGGGAGAGAAAAGTCTTCAACTGTCTTGACAATTTGTACATCGGAAAGTGATTCACATTGTAAGAAAGGTATCAAAACAAGATCATTTCTGTAATTTAGAAAGTGTCATTGGTTAGACCTACTGAATAGGCTTTTTCCTGGCTTGATAGTTTAATGTACAGATTCTGAGGCAAGGGTTTTTAATGAAACCCTCCAGAATTGCAGTAATGCCAGGATGAGATTGGAGCCACTGAGCATCACAAAATTGTTTAACATTTGGTAATAGTATCTTATTTTTCTTTGACATTTCAGCAGGAAGGTTCAATGTCTTCCTGGATCTGTGTGACACTACAGTTAAAAGAAAGTAGTAGCTAAATTGGCCTAACCTGGAAACAGGAATTACAGACTCCAAAAGTCATCTTATCTAGTACTGTGCCTAAAGGTGGGGGGGAGTGGGCCAGATTTGAAGGTTCAGTTTAACTTCTAAGTTGTATCAGGCTTCTCAGGTTTATTCAAGAGCTTTTCTGGACATTCTGTTGCAATATTAATCACCCTCACAGTGAAGAAAATTTCCTAATACTCAGTAAGAATTTATGATCATGGGCTTTCATCTTTGGATGTGTGTGTCTGAACAGGGCCCAGTCTTCATTAAAACTTACCACTGTGTGAACTTATACAGCAGAATAGCTCCCCCCTCCCCCTGGCTTAGTTTTGCTGTGGGAAAACGAAGTGAAATCAAGAAGCCAGTTTACAGGCCAGTCTTTGTTTTCAGCAGCCTGCTATGTCAGGGGCACATGTAAACACCACTGCTTCAATGGCACAAAAGACTTTTGTGCCAATCTTACTCTTTCATGGTGTTGCTGAAAACTATAGAAGGGCTGCATTGGTGTATCCTGAAGTTGTCTGGTTTGGTTGGTGAGAGTGATAGACATTGTTATGAACTACTGCAGTGTTCTTTTGGACGGTCGAAATTCCACAAAGGTCCCTAGCATAGCTTCTGTTCCTTTGGGATAAAACATTGTTCTTAGCAAATGTAAAGTAAACAGCTAGCTAAAAGCTTGTGTAACAGGGGGTTTGTTTTTTGATGTTTTAAGGATATTCAATATTACAGAAGATACTGAGGCTTGCCTTGAGTGCCATTACTCTTCTTAAATTTACTGGCTGTATTGACCTCAGCAGAGGCTGGTTTTTGTCAGAATATCCATGCTTTGATTTTCATAGTATCCAAATCCTAATTCAGATTATCAACTCAGATTTGAGTTACCTAAATTTGCATATCAACCCAAATTCTGTGAAATTAATGGCATATTATTTCTTGAATTACATTCAAGAATTATGTAAAAGCATAGCTGGTTTTAGATTGCTGATTTTTCTCTGTGTGTAGAATAACTGGCCCATTAAAGAAATGTCCCCAGACGTTTAAGTCCTCTGCCTGAGATCCTAACAAGTCCCCACAGGGGGATGTGGGATATCTGTGTTGGCCATAGCAGATCTCTCTGTCACAGGCTGTTGCAGTTCTTTTAGCTGTCAGACTGGGCTTCAGACCCAGTGGTAACTCAGGCTTGGAGAGTTCTAACTTCTTTCTTTTGTACCCTTAGAGATTTGATAGGGTATTTAAGGGTGTGAGACTATTAGACTAAAACCAAATGAAAACTGGTCCAGCTAAGGATTAATGAATATTTGCATCGCCTTCATACTGTACAGATGTTTCTAGTCCCTACAGTGGAGTGAGTGACAGGACAAGTTTGCATTTGAAGGCAAGTTTACCTGGGTGTTTAATGGGGCCCTGGGGCATAGAGAAAAGAATTGCCCTTTGTTTTGCAATTGAGTGGGTAGAAATGAATGAGACAGGAGCAAAATGTCTATCTGTAGAGGCAGCTGCGTTTTAGCTGTGATATGTAAGTCAATAAAGTTACAAAAGCTGACTTGCACCCTTACAGTATAGTAGTTCTGAGCAATATGCAGAATTTACACACAAGCACTTTAAAAGGGCAAAAGTTTCATTGTCTTCCATATTTTACCATTTCAGTGTTATACTTAAGTGTTTTGAAGTTTTTGTACTTATGATTTTATTATTACCCACAGGAAGACTCTTGTCTGAGTATTCTAACCAAATATGTTTTAAAATTAGGCATTTGCTTCTGAAAGTTAGACTTGAAAAGGTTTTCAGTTGTCATTTCATGGTTTTTAAGACTCCACGTTGCATGTCCTCAGTGATTATATTTTTTTTTTCCTTTCAAACCATGAACAAATACAGGCCTTTCATACACCTGAGCTAACCTACAGCTTCGTGTACTGCTGTTTTGCAAGTATTGCCTTAATACGTGGAAAGAAACGGAAGCCAGATGACCAACCGTTAAGAAAAATAAAAAGGAAGTCACACAGAAAAAAGTACACTTTGGAAGTGAAGTTCCCACTTATTATCACAATGTGTTTAGTCTACACCACTGCTGAATATTGAGAGAGGAAAATATTTTGGACAGCGTACGTTCTAAGTGCGAATGCTTTGGCACCTCTTTGCTGAGGAATTTATGCTGCTCTCTTCCAGATGTCATGTGGTGAGAACAGGCTAGTTTGTTTGGGCTCTCCCCACGCCCCAAGATCTGCATTTGTCCTGTGTAGGAAGTGCACACAGCCTGCTTCTGAATTTGCAGTCTCAACTGATCAAGAGACTACTTCACACTTGTCTTAATGAAATTATATTTTCCATTCCAGATTGGGTATTTTGCAGTATCATATTTATAAATCAAGCATAGTGTCACATATCCTTGATACTTTGATTGTTATCTCTAGTTTTTCCAGTTAGCAGTAATTGTGATTGGTAGTGGAATGGAGGATATCCTGATTTGCTGCTGTCTTACCAAGCTTACTGTACTTTGAAGGGGAGAGTGTTTGCATACTGATCAAATTCCTAAAATCCCGAAGCCTCTGTATTCCAGACACCACCACCCACTTCTCCACCTACTCCTGTCCTCTAGTCCCTTTCCAGGAATTCTAGAAAAAACAATCTGCTGGACACTCTATTGACATCTGGAGTTCCTTGTCCAAGAAGATGGGGGCTTTTAGGTCTGTTTGATTAGTGGCTGTTCCTTTTTACTCTCTCCCAAATTTGCCAACTTCCTCAGGAGCTGCCAGGGTAACTGCCCTGCAATATGTCATTTATATGGATGGCTGAACATTGCTCTCTTTTCAGCATTGTGTTGCTGTTTAGATGGCAGCTCTTGGATGACACCTGCCATGGGAGCTAACAGACTTAAGGAATAGCAAGCAAAATCATCTAAGGTGTAGTGGTAGACTTGGCAGTGCTGGGTTGATGGTTGGACTTGATGGTCTTGAAAGTCTTTTCCAACCTAAACACAATTCTATATGGGCCTTTAATAATTTTGAGTCCTGTCTAAATTAGCATTTTGTCTATATTCTTAATATAAAAATACAATTTAAATGAATTTCTGTAGTACTATGCCAAGTTAGTGCCACTAATTTTGATTTGCTAAGGATTTAGTTTTTGAACTGCTAGCACAAGTCAGTGGCATCATAAATGTGTATGAATTATAGTCCTAATTTTTTTTTACCATTTTTGCATCAAATTTAAATGCTCACTGCTTTTTTTCTCTGCTTCATTCTCTCAAAAAAAATCATCAGTTTTTTGGTATTTTTTTCTGTGTACACCCACAATGGTCGAATCTTTCTTTCAAGGAGATGAAGGAAGGAAAGGGGAAAAAAGCTGATTTTGTGTTATGTAAATGAGTTTGTGATGTCTCTTTGTTTGTGTGGAAAAAATAGAAATTTTGAGGGCTATGTATTGCAACTTAGGTATACCAGAGGTTAAAGTAGAGAAAGGTAAATGGTCACAGTTCTCAGATGCAGATACTAGCCTTGATGAAGTGACCATTGCTGGTTAAAGAAAGGAAGGTAAGGATAAAAAGCAAGCTATTTATTTCCATGAAAAAGATACTACTTACTTTGTATGACTAAAAATATTGTACTATGTGGTAAACATGGTATGAATTAAAAACTTGTTTACAGAGATACTTTGCAGGTCTTAAGCTGCATTGCTCCTCTGGCATGCTGTGATCTGGAGAGCTGCTATGATTTATTTTTCTCCTACCTAAATAGATTGAATTTGTTGGACTCTTTGTCCCAAGTCAAAGTTGTTCATATTTGGGAGTTTTTTTGGGTTCCTGCATGCATTTGAATATTTGTGACAGTTACAGCTTGTAGAATTTTCTGCCTGGATAGCCAGCTGTTCCTTTCCTGACATTTCAAACTGAAGGACTGTACATGAAGGCAAATTACTCAGGGAAGAAGTTCAAGTCACTTGGAAAGATCCGTTTACAGATTTTTGCAGCAATAAACAGTGTTTTATTTAAAAAAGTCAAATTAGGGAAATCCTCTCTTACAATAATCCACTCAAAATACATTCTTCTCGTATTCTGCTTTTAGTTTGGGTGTTTTGTTTTGGGCTGGCTTGCTTTTATTATTATTATTTAACTTAGCATATTATGGTTCCTTTAATGAGAACAAAGGAAAATGGGTTGGTGCCAGCTTCAACCAAGATGCCAGAAATTCCTTTGCTCAAGAGGTTTCCGGCCCAGTGATTGAACTCTCCATGCTAAAACTAAAGACAAGTTAGAAAAATTTGTAGCAAGATAGTGGGCTATCTCACCAAAAATAAATTAAAAAAAAAAAAACACCAAAGGAAAAAAAAAACCCCACACCACTAAGAACAGCATAGTTTCTTTTTAGCTAGGGAAAAAATGATTGAACTAGAATAAGACTTGCAGTCCAAAAATCTTCCATGTCTTTTCTGAAATATCCTAAAAGTATTTGTAAGAAATGTGTTTTTAGTAGAGTTCAGGAGCATGTCTAAAGGCACCATATAAAGAAGGGGTTCTGTTGTGCTAAAGTGTTTGTAGACCTGAGAAGTTTTTTCTTAAATACTCTAACCTGGTCAGATGAAAAAGCTTGCTATTATTTTAAAATGTGTTAAGTTCTAAGGCATAACAATTAGAAAGCAAGAATTGCTATATCTGTGGGTGGGATGATATATTGTACCATTTCCCTGGAAGTCTGTTTATTTGAAAGATGCATGGAAGCGTTTGAGGCCAGGCTGGATGGGGCTTTGGGCATTCTGGTCTGGTGGAAGGTGTCCCTGCCCACAGCAGAGGGGTTGGAACCAGAAGATCTTTAAAGGGCTTTCTGAACAAAACCATTCTATGATTCTCTTTTCATTCTCATTTATATAATTGCATTAAACAGATAACTGTCTCCCATTTCATTGATATTTTGGCAGTTTATAGGATTTTAGGAGCCTGTTAGGATAGAACTATAGCCTTCAAAATCAAGATGCTTCTGGGTTGATAATTAGAAGATGAAAGAAATTCTAAGAATATTAATTTGCACAAATTTTGTTGCATGTTACATTACTGGAAAATACTTATTTAATGTCCAAGGATATGGATATAAAGACTCAATCAACATTTAGATGTAGACAATCATTGGTGGGAGATGATCTTGGGGGTCAATTCTTTCAGTTCCTAGAGTAGTTAAGCCTCTTGCAATGGCTTTTCATGTCTATATTTCCCAAATAAGTTTGGAGTCTCTTGTCCAGTTCTGGTCAAGTGAGGCAGAGAAGTAAGAAATTATAATATAATTATCCATATATTAAACTTCCTTAGCTTCATAGAGAAGAGACCAAATTTGATTTCTCCACTAACAGAAGGGTTTCAGGACAAGAAAAATAATTGTGTGTTCTGATTATGTCTTTCAATAGCTAATCATGTGTGTTCTTTGGGATTAGCTGCACTATATGCTAGTTTTGCCCGGACACTGAAAGAGGTGAAAACAAATTATAGGAAGAGCTCTGCATAGAGCTCAATATACTGTTAGAACCTTGGCATCAAAGGAGAACTGGCTGTGCAGGAAGCTGGAATTAGTGTGGAAAGTAGAGGTGCAGTGATGTGTGACAGATATTCGTAGGAAATGAGCTTTCAGTTCTGTTGTTCACCCAACAACTTTGTTAAAAGGCAGATTGAAAGCTTTCTCTTTCTCCAGTCTGGAAAGGGCATTTGGGGAATTGAAGAAGTGGAGGCTTAGTGGTAGATTATTTATAGGCTGAACAGTGAGGGAAAGTATTGCAGCAGATTGAGGAAAAATTAGGTGGAAAAATGAGTGTTTGCAAAATTTGGTGAATAAAGTTTTCCTTCTGACTCATTATCTTTTCCTGGGCACTTCACTAATGTATAGGGTCAGAACTTGGCTTGGGCTTGAAGTCATGTGTCATTCTTAAACTGAAGTTTTCAGACCTTGTATTCTTTCTTTTGTTCCTGGCAAAATATGAATGAGGTCTGAGCTTAGTATGACTCCAAAGCAGTGTTGCAATATAAGTTTTGAATAATAATAATAATTCCTAAAATGTGTTGATAGGTGCCTTTGTGTAAGGGATGCAAAAGCTGCTGTAATCTTTTCAGAAACCAGGCAAGTTTTTCCTTAGTTTGATGCTTTTAGTCATGGTATTTTTCTCTGGAGAAACTATTTACATTATACTTTTGATTGCTATCATTAAAAACTGCCAGCTTGGTTTTCACAATTCTGCAGCATAAAATTTCTCACTATTTACTAAGTGTGAAAGGGGAGGACCCCAAAAAAACTCCTAGTTTTCCTTAGAGTAAGTGTTTTGTCCTTGAAAAATGTTTGGACACTTGAAAGTTTTGCACTCCTGTAGAAGGAGAGGTCATCACTCTTGCACAATGGCTTAGGTGAAATTGCTGTGAAGACTAAAAAAAAGTATGTTGGTACAGCCAGAATTAGCTATCATCTTCAATTTTCAGAAGTGTTGGGCCTCAGCATCTCTGTCTATTCAGAAAAAAATAATTTAAAAGTTATCTGAACCATCCATTATCCAGGGCTGATACTGTTTTTAATATTAAAAAAATATTGTTTCCCTTGAAGTAAACCATATGGTGGTTTTAAGAGCACTCAATGAAAAGTGAAGACTTTTAATTCTATTCCTCAATTTATTGGGTTCTCTGCCTGCTTTTTATTATTAGAAATTGTGAAACTATGAAACGTAGTCCTTGCATACACGTCCCTACCCTGAGTTATGCTTTTAGCCTGATCTGAGGAAAGACAGGCATGCCCTTTTAACTGGAAGAGTTGTGCTTGGTGGGATTGTAATCCCAGGCAGTTGGGGACTGCCTGGGGAGCTGGTGAGTAATCTGCCCCCAGTTATCTTGCATCTCTTGCTGCACCTCACCTCTGGGGTTGGGAGAGGGAGATCTGGAGAAATCTAACTGATGAGCTGCAGTAGGGTAGAGGACATGTAGGCTTCAGTTCACTTTGGCAATAAAATCTGCCTTTTTTCCTCTAATATTTGAGGAGTCAAACTTCAACAGCAGTAGAAAGGACAGCTGGTGACAAGGCATTCATGCTATGAGAAACTTGTTAATATTTGAGGTTTCTGCTGAAGAGCTGTGTTAGTAGGAGATTAATTGACTTTTCCACTGTCATAGTATCAGCTATGAAGAACTTTCTGGGGGGAAAAATAAGTTTTATATTTATTGCTTGGGTGTATAGGCAGTATAGAAAGCCCAGTGGGTGGGGTCCAGTGTTGGGACGATGAGGGTGCAGCCTTCAAAGTAAGATATGACATCAAACTGTAGGACTTTGAGCCCAAACAAAATGCCAGCTCATGAAAGAGGGAGTTTTGCATATGGACTGGGATGAACTCGGATCCTTTTACATCTGAGTGAAGAGCTGCAGGTCAGACAGACCAGGTCTCCTCTTTGCGATGACAGCTGGAGGGTGTGGATACCTCCAGTGGACACTGGAGCATGTCTGTGTACATGATATTGAAGCCTAATTGCTTGATTCTTATTGATAGGTCATCAAAAAGAATGAGCTCTTACTAAAACCACAATACAGCTTAATATGAATTAAAAAACCTATTCCTCTCCTGTCTCAGTTGAGATACTAGTGCAGGGAGTCCACGATTGTAAGCATCTCTCTTAATGTGCATGTATATGTCTGCTCATACTGGATACTGTCCTCATAGGAGCACTGTGAGGCTTCATTAAAGATTTTTAAGTGCTTTATGATCCTCAGGTGGAAGGAGCTTAGAAATTAAGTGTTTGTAGTCAGATAAGTTAGTAGCACATAACAAGGCTATAACCTATTAACACTGGCTATTAACAGCCTGTTGGCATCAGAATAATTAATGGTTAGGTTTTGGAAATGCAGTTGCCCTCTGAAAAGGAATGTGCAGGTTTTGGATATGCTGTGTGTTTTTATGCTCTGCTCCATTGTTTTCTGAACTGCTGTGCTCGATAACAAACAAACAAAACTCAACAAACCTCCCAAATCAAACAAAAACCTAAAAACTTTTTGTTAGCCATCTTAATCAGTATGCCAACAAGAATAAGTAAAGAATTGATGCCTTTCAAATGGTAGTTTAGTGGAAAATTTTCAATTAAAGCTACAGTTATTTAAGAGTTACCCATACTGGCCTCTCTAAATATTTTTTGGTTCACTGATAATTTGCTTACTTTCTGATTAAAAAAGCTTGGTCAATAAAACATTGGCAAGGTGAAATTTTATAGCAATTATTTCAACTTGGATACATAGCAACTCAAGTGAGTGCTTGCTTCTGAAAGTCATCACAGTACTATCAGCTCCTTTGAAGTAAAGGCTTCCAGGACTTCAGCATGGAGAATTGGCAAACCCTAGTGAAGTTAAGGGGATTTATAGGTCTCAGTGAAACAATTTGGCTTTTGAGAGAGAATAAAATTGTCTGTAGCTTAATGCATACTGTCATACTCAGTGTGAACATGCATAGAACATGTAGCTGCAGTACTTTCGGTATTTTTTTCAAGAGGGGGTAGCTGTTTTATAGATGTGCATTTACATTTGCTTTTAATGAAACTCTGTGAATCAGATGCCTAGCAGTTGGTTTGGATTTTGTCATTAGGAATTTAGAACGATTGTGGTGTTCTCTTTGGGTTTTGCCACAAATAAGATGTTCCCTGAGTTTTCACCACATTTCCTAAATTGCTATGTTTGGATTAGACCAGCCACAAAACACTCCAGTCTGCTACATCCAGGGGGGCAATTCTCTGCTCTGGTTTAGGCAGAGCAACCTGAGCAGTTATATCCAGTTGCTTCTATTTCATTAAGTACCCCAAAAATGCAACTCACATTAGCTATTGCCAGAGTTTCTTGAGCCTGCAGAGACAGATGGTCACAGTGCAGGCTGCAGTCCTGTTGAAGAAATCCTGTCAGTGGCAGAATCCCTGTTTGAATTCCTGTGCCTGATCATGAGGGTGGGAGCACAACACATCAGAAGCAGAGTCACACTAGCCTTGCGTGGCCTCCTGCAGAGGCCAGTGGCTTATGTTCTATGGTAATACATACTAATGGTTTGTATTCTCATTCATAAGATGTGCAGCTTCTGCCCCCTCGAATTAATTCATTTGGAGTGCCCTCCCATGGATCTCCAAGTTAGTTTCATTCCATGGTATTGTCACGAATGAGTGATTTAGATGCTTAAAGAATTCCTGTCAAAGGTATTGGCAAAAGCACCACATCTGTGACCGAGTTCAAGATGCGTTTGGATAACGCTCTCAGGCACACGGTGTGATTCTTAGGGTGGCTTGTGCAGGGCCAGGAGTTGGATTTTTTCCTCCAACTCACAATATTGCTTACTACCTGGATGAAGCACAGCAAGGAAAATCAGATCATGATCAATTTGAAGAAATTTGTGCAGGAACTGGGAGCACAAACAAAAAAAAGTAAGAGCGCAAAGGGTAAGGGAGACCCATTAAATCACAAGGTTCAGAGTGGACCCGCTTGCCAGCCTTCGCCTCACACTTGATCAGTGGTTTTATGTCTAAAGGATTTAGCAGCACTTAATCTTTGGCTAATTTTACACAGAATGGTTAAGTAGAAGTTCGTGTAAGCACAGCAGCAATGTAACTGTAGGTCTGAGATGGCAGTATTCATACTATACTTGCTGTAGCGTATTTAAAGCAATTTGCACACACCCAGACACAAAGTCTGTACAAAGGTGTGCATGTTACAAGTTCTCCTGGTGTTCCGGTGTGTTTTGGCTTTTTTACTTTTACATCATTACTTTGCATAACTGCGCAGAATTAAAAACTTGTTTATTTTCAGGGTTCGATTCTGAGGGGGCTCCCAAGAGCTTCCCGAGCGAGCTGTCAGTTCCCTCCCCCGGCACGGTTCCATTACAGTCAGCTCCAGCATTTCCTACCTGTGTTGGGCTGACTCAGGAGCAAGGCTCCTCACAGCAGGCTCATACCTGCGTCACCATATCCTTTTGCTGAACTGTCTTCTTTACTGTTTCTGCACATTCAGGGTAACATCTGGAAACACCCTGCAGATTTTTTTTTAATGTTACAGGGTGCTGGGATTCTCTGTTTCAGCCGCTGTTAGAGCGGTTACCTATGGAAATTGTTGGGAAGAGGCTGTGGAGTGTCTGCCTAATGGCAGAGTTGCAGCCTGGGACTTGAAGCAGGCAAGGAGCCGGAGACCGAGTTTGCTCCGCTGTCCTGGGGGTGTTCCGTGTCTGGACCTTGATCTCGGCTTTTTGCGTGCGTGTGGTGTGGGCACTCTGGTTACAACCTGGATTAACTTCGGTCTGAGCGCGAACCTCCTGTCCTTGAGGGAGGAGGGCATAGTGCTTAAAATGGGGGTTCCTCCGAGCGAGCGCTGGGCTCGGCGTTCCCGGCGCGTGTGGCTGCAGGGACTCAACATTCACCATTCGCCGCTTGTCGGCTCTGCAGCCCTAATGTGGAATTAGCATAATTAGCTGCTGTCTTTTTAAAGAGAGCAGGTCCATTTGGGCCGCTCTCGGGGCTCCCCGCTGCACCCTGTCCGTGCCTCGCCGCTGCCCGGCGGGGCGCGGGGCTCGGCTGCGGGCAGGGCGCTGTCCCTTTAAGGCGGGGGGCGGGCCGGGCCCGGGCGGTGAGTGACAGCGCGCGCGGGGTCACGTGGGCCGCCCGTATTTGAAGGTCACAAAAAAGCTGCTTCCTTTAGAGAGAGCAAGAGGGAGCGAGAGGGAGGGAGCGAGAGGAGAGAGCGAGGGAGCGCAGCCAAAATGGCCGACGGAGCGTCTGCTGGGTTCTGAACGTTTGAAATAAAAAAATAAGGAGAGCAAAAAAGAAAAATTAACAAAAAAGGAAAAAAAAAACCTAAACAAAAAAAAGCAAAAAACACAAAACCATTTTTGGATTTTTTTTTTTTCATTTCCATTTCTACCTTGTATGCCTCAACTCGCTGGATTTAAGCACTGCTGCACTTTATGAGGTTAGTGGTACGTTTATGTTTTATTGTTTTTACCTATCAGTTGATTTCTTTAAGAGCCTGAACGGACCCTTTCCATCCGTGGTTTGGCAGAGGTGTCTTCTCTAGCACAAAGACTTGCCTCGGATCTTGTCTGCTTGTACGTGTACGGCACTTTTAGTGGATTTTTTGGGTTTTTTAGAAGGAGCTCTCCGTACAAGTGCTGTGTGGATTTGGAAGATATTTGTAATTTAAACCACCTAGGCAAATTCCAGAAGATCGTTTGTATTTTTCGAACCGGTGAAGTACAAGATAGTGCTGAAAATCTTGTTTTATTTAAATAGAGGCTTTTTAAAGAGACATTTCTTCCCCACAGCACCCGGAGCTCTTAAATCTGCTGCAAAAATTTGCATGTATAAAACCGGGCTCGCATTCTTTCAGCCGCTGGCGCGGAGCGGGGCCGGCCGGGGCCGTGCCTTCGGCGGGAGCAGGGCCGGGGCGCGGAGCGGGGCCGGGGCCGGGGCGCGGAGCGGGGCCGGGGCCGGGGCGCGGAGCGGGGCCGGGGCCGGGGCGCGGAGCGGGGCCGGCGCTGCCGCGGGGCTCCCGCGCGGGCTCGGCCGGGCCCGGCGGCCCATCCGGCGTGCGCCAGGTATTCAGGAATGTGCGGGATGCTGGCCGCTGCCGGCGGTTTGTGTTCTACGGGAAGCAAGCGTTCATCTCCGCCTTAGCGCAGCTCTTTGCCTACATTTACTTTCTCGCCTTTTTTTTTTTTTTTTTTTCCGAGCCTTCTGTGTTGCTAAAAATTTAAATCCGAGTTATTTTTGCAACTCCCTCCAGAACCAAGCAGAAAA
Organism: Passer domesticus; assembly: GCF_036417665.1. NCBI lineage: Eukaryota > Metazoa > Chordata > Aves > Passeriformes > Passeridae > Passer > Passer domesticus. The sequence goes on along the minus strand of NC_087478.1, from coordinate 47,997,047 downwards.
TTAAAGGGAAATAGCTGGAGCTTGCTTTCTGAGAACAGGCCCCTCCTCCTGCATTGTAAGAGTGTGATGTAATGCTCCTTTCTGTGGGGTTAAATGAAAAAATTTCTGTGGTGGTGTGCATTATATTTCACCCCTTCCTCACAGGCGCTGCATTGTCATATTTTTTTGTAGCTGTACGTGTAAGCAGCAGATAATTCTGCAAATAATCGTGTGAATATACTCCACATTGCAGTGCATTAGTGTAACGATTGTGGTTAGCAGATGAACTTTGTAAACCTACAAGATGGCTCATATTTTATATTTCTTTGTGGCCTTACATGCATGTAGTTAAACAGAAATGGAGGAGATACGTTTTCAATAAGCTTCTGAAATCTATCTGGCTGTTGTCGCTATATTCTTGTACGTATTGGGACTTTTTTTTCTGCACTGGCTAGCAAATATTCAAAATAATTCTGCAGTGTGTTGTTTCTCATGGAAATTAGGAGATGGTATCTTTGGAGTTTTCTTTTTTAATTTTAAATTAGAGGAAGCCAATAAAAGAGAACTCTGCTCAAATTTTACAGGTTTTGTGCTGGTAATTTTGGTCATGAAGCATTTAATAGTAATGGATTACCCAGTTAATACATGAAGTCACACATGCCCTTTGCTTAGGGTTAATGAACTTACTAGTTTCCATCCTCATGTTACTGGCAGGTATCTGAGGAAATGCTATAAAAATGTTCTCTGTCTTTGACATGATGTACTGTGAATGGCTTTTGTTATTCAAAACCTTCTTGGGCTCAATGGAGATCTGGATGTAGCCAGAATATGTTGAATCTACCTGTTGATTGACAAAGAATTAATTAGACATTAGACTGCATTTGAAAATAGTTCTAAAGTAGGAGTATTCTCAGATTTGGTGCTTACTGGACAGAAACATCAGTTACTGCAGTTTATGTGGTAATTGCTGTAGAATGGGATGGCTGAACTGAAGAAGTAAAGAAAACCCAAGTTGTGTCCTGAGCTGGCAGTATTGTAGGATGTAGTCTTCCCAGAATCTGCACTTCAGAACAGTACTTGCCTTTTCTGTGTATTTTTTTGCCTTCATGCCTTACTGCCTACGTTACACACTTGCAGAATGTGTAGATGTTTGCACCTACAGCTTGATGGTTGAGGTGATGGAGTGCAGGGTGGTTCCCAATAACTGCTACTGCTCCTAGCTACAGAAGCTCTTGTGGGTCAGACAAAAGGCACCTATTGAGAATAGTAAAAATCATTCCAATAAGGAGTCTGTCAAATATTTGAGCAGCTTTGTGAGACTGTAACTGTGAATAGGAAAGACCAATTAAAATAATTCCTCTTATAAATACGCTTTGACCCCTCAGATCTCACTGCGGGGTGTGTTGAGTACTGTGCAGCCGTAGGATTTTAAGTGTGAATCTGGGCAATTCACACCGCTGTTTGTATTCAGTGCATTCCTGCAGTACAGCAGGAACAAAACACTTAAATTTGAGAGACCTGACTTGAGTTGCAATTTCTAGATCAGTTTGAAGCTTACAGAGACATGGGGGCAGGGAAGTTTTTTTGCTTCGTTCAGTTTGCAGTGACGATGCTGAGTTCAGAAGCTTTATTAAATTTTTCTGTTTGCATTTGCATGTCAATTGTTGTTGGTATCTACAGGAATCAGTCCCTTTCCAAAGCAGACTGTTTTAGTAGGTTGAAAGCTACAGTGAAGTCTGTAGTTAGCAGAACCCCTGGAGATTTTTGCACTACATCTAAGAGATTCTTGAGAAATAATTGACAAGAAAAGCCTTATTACTGTTGAGCTTCAATATACAGGAGTCTGCAGCTCTAATGGGAAAAAATTCAGCGAAAACAAGTGACTGAAAGATCAGTATGCTTAGTTTCAGTTGCTTTTCTTTTAGTCTCATTCTCTCCTGCTGAGAAGGAAGAAAAAGAAACTTTGTAAGATCATGCAGTCTTTGCCAGCTGATTTCAGCTGAACGTAATCTTTTAAAAATTTTTTTTCTTGCTTAGTAATAGGTGGCTTAGTAGAGGAGAAGGTGTCAAATCTATGAGGAAAAAATCCATGGAAATAGAGTATTTCTGGAAGAGAGTTTTTGTCCACAAGTTTCCTTAGTACCCTTTTAGAAACCTGTCTTGCATCTTGAAACAGAGTTCTTTAATTCTGGCCATTATGGATCTATATCCCTTTTGGACCAGGGTGGAAGGTGAGAAGTTTATTTTGAACAATATTTCTTGGAAGCTGCACCCTTGGTACTCTCTTCAGCTGGTAATAGTTCATAACTGAAAAGTTTCAGTGATTTTTGCTTTAATTTATTAGGAAACCATCTACTGCCTTCCTAAGAGCTGTTTCACCTCGTTAAGTATTGGTTTCCTGTTTAAAAAGCTCAACATTTGAGGCAAGAAAATAAGATACATAGGATGTTTAGCTCCAAGGACCTGTATTTTATTTTCTGTCCAGGGAATCAGATGTGAGTATCAGGATTCTAGTTTTGTTACCTGAGATTCCAAGTAGCTAAACTTTAAATATTGGGCTAACATAATTGCTCCAGAATTAATGATGTAAAATTTAGGTTAGATTAACACAAAGATGTATTTATTTTGAAATCTTTAGTTGCTAATGTAATGCTAGCATTAGCAGTTTTACATGGTGTGATTGCATGTGCCATGTTTCAAATATTGGACCAACAAGTGGCTTGAAGTTGGGTGTCAAGATAACAGGTTTTGGCCGTTTCAGCATTAAAGGCAAATGTGGAGCTATCATGGAGATAAATACTATATACTGAGAATATTTCTATTTTGTTGTTGTGATGGTGCTGTAATTGTTCTTCAGAACACAGGAGGAACGGTGCCTTTTTGTATTTGTGGTGCTTTTTGTATTTGCGGTGAATTCCAACTCTAGAGCTGTACATTTAGCACTTGTCACTGCTTAAGTTCTCCTTTACACGTAGGCTTCCTACTAAAGAACACAACAGGGGGTTTTGTGTTTTGTTTTTGTTTGGTTGGGGTTTTGTTTTGCTGGGTTTGGTTTTTTTTTTCTTGCTGAGACAGATCATATATTCTGGGAGCAGCATGAGTATATGCAAACCCTGGTTGTTTTGGGGTTTTTTGTGCCATCTGCAGACTTCTGAAGGGAATTCCTGAAGTTAGTGGATATTGTCATTTTAAAGGCTGTTTTCTATACAGTATGCTGGCATTATAGTTTAGGGATGAAATGCCCTGCTGTTACTACAGTTGTATATTTTTTAATAATTTCTGAGATGTTGTATCTTAAGAACTGGTTGGTGTGATATTTGGGTGTTATAGCCTGAGTAAATTGAAGAACTTCTTATTCAAAATATTTGTACTTTAAGGACTACTTTTAATTAGCCTGTTTAGTCATGTGGGAAAAGATAACACAAGATACAACCCTTGGAGTTTTTTCAGATACCTAAGAGAAGATACATTAATAAAGCACAAGATGTACTTTAAAGGCAGAACAAACCAAAATGGGTTAAACACCATGGAAAAATGTGTGCTGATACATCTGGAGATAGTGAGGGCAGTTTTGTTAAAAAAACACAGTTAGTAAGAATGAAAGTTGACTGCTGCTCCTTACAGTGCTACCATTTGTGTCTGAACTCAATTATATGGATGCTTGTATATGTTAGGCAGAGAAAATCATCTAAGAATACTGATGGGTGGTAAATGCTTAAAAGTATAAGGCATGTTTATATTAATAAAAACATGTGTTAAAGTGAGACTTTTAGAAGTGAAATGTGACCTTGGAATTTACTACAGCAAAACTGAAACAAGGCATCAAGATACAATTGTGTTTGATTTCGTGCCAGCAGGGGAGTCCTCCTCTCAGGATGGGATGTGTGAGGCCACATTTTAGCAGTGGGGGAGATAACAAATTTTGAGGTAGCTCCAACAAGAGCAGCAAGAAATAATACCAGGGAGGTAGTCCATCGAAAAAACGCTTCAGCTTTTTAATGTTTATTTTTGTAGATGCATTCTCTGCAAACAAAGAAGTAGTTGTCTAATTTGTGTCAGAAGAGCATCATTTTGACATAGAGCTCCATTGTCGTCGGGTGTGCTTTGAACAGCATAGTTACTTCAGCAACTAAAAAGCAGAAAGGCATGAATGTTTTTAAATCAAGGTGACCATTCGTTTTTAGTTCCTTAAAATTACATGAAACCTCACTGTGCATGTTAAAATTATAAGGGAATCATGCTCAACTTGATTGCAGATGTAGAGTTAAGGCTTCCTGAAGTACTGGTCTGGGTATAGCAGCTGAACTGATTTGAACTAAAGCAGAATATTGCCTTAATTTCTGAATCAGAGAAGAAGTATTTCTTTAAAAAAAAAAAAAAAAAAACACCGGGAAAATTACTTCTGGTATTCTCAGTGGGTTTTTTTCCCCCTTTTTAAGCACAGCATTTGCTGAATAACATAGTCATAAATCTGCCGTCCACTTGTAATCTCAGTGGCTGTTGGGCACAGCCTGTGTATGTAGGAAAGTGGCAAAACTTAAGCTGCAGTGAAACTGCTGGAATTGGGGTTTTTAAAACGGCTTTTGTAGATTCTGAGGGTTTTTGAGCTACTTGACCTATATGAAAATAGGAAAGGTTAAATGTATAATCTGTTAATGCCACTTAACCATTAATTAGAGTAGAGCTTAATTGTCCCATTTTACATGTGCTCTGTGGCAAATACACACAAATGTGTTGTCATTCTGGTTCATTGTATGTTTGTGAACTTGGTTATGCCTGAGCTATCCAGTTTTCCAGGATGCAGTGTCCTGTGTCACTTAAACCTTCTTTAACATAAGTCTTCAGTATTTTCTTCCATGTTTTTTCCACTGGTTTGTATTTTAGTGTTGGTAGTAGAAGACATTGCAATTTAATATTAGGGTGCTAATGTAGCAGCGTTCGCACTCCTGTTGCAGCTTCTGTATTAGTATTTATATTTTTAATTGTATATAATTTTGCTTAAGCAATCATGCCAGATTCAGGGTCTGATTTAAAACACATGGTTCTAATTCTGTGTTGGTACTCTAGATATACTTGACTACAAAACAGCTTTCTTTGGCAAGAGGTTGGCTACCACTGAGAACTTTGTCAATTAAAGTGAAACTGAAATATTCTGATACATGACTTTGCCCACTAAATACACAGCATGTGCACGTGCTCAGTCTTTTGCTGAGCAATTCATAGGGAGGATGATTTGATCACAACATGCAAGAGAATTTTGGTACTATAATGCTTGGAAATCCTAATCTGGTAGCTCTTGCTGGATTTTTTGCAGGCTGTTCTGTGTCTTACTTGGAGAGAGTTTGAGGACAATAAAAGTGAAAATGGCTACCTTCTATATACAGGGGAAGACAGGGCACAGGGTACCAAAACTTAGCACTTTTTTTTTTTATTAGCTTATTCCTGTGTACCCTGAAAACCAGTTGTCCTGTGAAGCAGAAAATGGTAGATTGTTTCATTCCCATGTGAATTTTTTAAAATGAATTCTTCTATATCCGAGTTAAGACTAAGAAATAAACCTTCCCTATTTTGTTAGATTTTACTTGGATATTATTAGTGTTATTACCTCACTGTTTTAGTCAAGGCATCTTCTATGATAAATATTAGAAAAATACAAAAGAATGCACTTAAAACTGGTTAAAAATATGGCACATGGAATAGAGGATGTCCTGTTGAGGTTATATATGTGTAATTTTTAATCTAGCTCTGTTTTTCTTTGCGGATGTCATTACAAGTTCATGTGCATTGGTGGGAATGTAAATGTGGGCTAGGTTCAAATTGCCTCTAAAAATGCTTGGTTAACCTGAAGTAAAACCCCAAAAGCTTTTTTCAGCCTAGTGTAAAAGAAGGTTCCAGCTGGTGCTACAGAAGTCAGTTTTAACAATATTAGTGGGAATTGAAAATGAAATAGCCTTGTGTTACAGAGTCAAGATTTCTGTTCCTTTGCAGGTAATGCTCACATTACCTGCAAAGGAACCAAACCAGGCAATGCTGAGAGAAAGGTGGAGATGGGAGAATCCTAAGCCTTACATACAGATAATTTTTCAGCTGTTGGAACCAGTTTAGTCTTCTTGTGCAAAAGCTACCTGAATTTGCATTTAACCACCTCATCTTACATGGTAGCTGTTCTGGAATGGTGACTTCTTAAGTCCTTGAGTGACTGTTTTTATCTCAAAATAACACATTATTCTGCATCAAATTAACTCTGCTGTATTATTAATTAGGAGGTAGTTTTGCTCTACATTTGCCAGCTACTATAAATAAAATATATATCCTGACACAGAAAACTGTAGGAAGTGTGGTTTTACCAGATTTTAGGTATAACAAGATGAAAAGGGCAAAAGCAGACAAAAGCTGAACTTTGAGAGTCTAGAATTTACTTTTGCAGCTTAATGTACCCTAAAGCCTCAGTTGCAGCATTCTTTAAGCTAGCTTGCCATAGTTGGGTCGTTGAAAACCTAACAGGTTAATTTATGGAAAGTCAGCCTGTCTTGATAATGTTTTGGGGACAAGATAGTTTCTCAGATGTGAATTTAAAGGTGACTGTTTTAAAGGTCATGACCTGTATTTGAATGTTTCATGCTCAGAAAAAGCGGTGATGTTTTGCTTCAGTCCCAGAAATGAGAAGTGAAACTCTCCTGCCATGGACTTGCAAGTATAGGGTCAGTTTAAATTTATGTAACTTCCCTTGATCTTTTTGTTCGAAAAACTTACCTTTTAAATGATGCTTCAGCTAGTGTTAGATAACTTGGTTAAGCTTAAATGCTTCTTTCCCTTTGCATTCTTAGGCCATTCTTCTATTGTTTAGGTAATATTTAAAATATTAGTTGTGATAATTTTAGCTTGAGCATTGCTTGCTCTATTTGTTTCATGCTAAGCTGTTAAAAACTGGCTTCATCACTGGGTCAGTGCATTAAAAAGAACAAGGCTGCAGATAGCTCTTCATTGTAAGTTGAATTATAGCATGTAACTCAATTTCATTTTTTTAACTTGTTTGTTAAGAAACTTTGAAATAATTGTCTATTTTCCAGCCTACTCCATATTTTTCTGTTTGTGTGTGTTTGATATGGGTGTGTGTATGCATGTATGTAATAAGTGCATGTTGGCAGTTACTACAGTTAAAAACCACCAGGTATCAACTGACAGGGAGAGGCTTCTTGGCAGGGCACAAGTGGTCTGTACACCTATGAAATACACAATGAAAATGGCTCTCAGAGTCAGTTCGAGTTTTGTGTTTGGGAAAAGCCTGCACAAACCAAGCAAGTGCCTTTCTCTAAGGTAAGTGTACAGACGTTAGAGGAGCAGCAGAGAAATCCAGAGGCCACACAGAAAGTCAGAGGCAGAGCCAGACTTGAACTCAGAAGTTCCTGGCTTGTGGCCTGGGGCTGAAGCCAGTCATACACAGCTGTATTGAATTGTGAATAGAATGATGCCATTTTTTTTTTCCTTCTTGGGTTTAAGGGAACAAAGCTGATTTAACCAAAATCGTAATGTGGATAAAGAGATGGAATTGTGTAATTTGCCTTTCTCAAAATTTCAAGTGCTAAAACTTTGGCGTTGAAGTTGGTTCAGCACTTGTGGGTTTCCACTCGCCAAGGAGCATGATTAACATAGCTGGGTCACAAATTGTGACAAATCCTAGTGCAGTGCCTTGAGGTCAGACTAAGGGCTTTTTCTGAGTGTAGAGGAATTCAGACTTAAAAGCCACTGCTCTGCATGCTGCCTTGGGAAATACTAATGACAGAAAGAAAATGCCCTGAAATTTTATTTTCTTTGATGTTTTAAAATAGAAGTGAAAAGCTAGTCAGAGAAGGTCTGCCTGAAGTTGACTGTTTATTAAACTGAAATTCATATTCTGTACTTAACACTTGTGGAGTTTTTAATGGGGCTTTAAACATTGTTCTCCTTCAGTGCAGTATGAAAGAAGCGAGAACCTGCTGTAGGTTTGCTGCCTGGTATTTTCTTCCTTCCTGAAGGAAAAGCTTGGAGTAGCTTCTATTGAATGTATGGGCAGCTCTGGTTATTTTAGGAGCTCCCTTTAGGAAGAAGGCTTTGATCTAAAGTATTATTATAGAATGAACATCACCATTATGAATTATTTTTCTTTGCTGTTAAAAGTCTTGACAGGGATTTTAAAGTCCATTTCACAGTAAAAGGGACCTCTTTTTCCAGACAAAATGTCAGTAATAGCAAGCTCTAGTAGCAAAGTAGAGGTTTTCTTTTTTCACATGGGCTACCTTTATTAATCTGTGTGCTGTGTCTTGCTGGCTGAGGCTTTATGCAAATGTATGGTAAGGTTATTTTCCTAAATTATCAACGTTGAACTTAGCCAGAGAATACAAACTAAAAAAAACCCCAGAACCAAACAAAACACTGAGGTGTTTTTGTTTGCTTACCAGGAAGTAAGTTTCATTTTGTTTGTTGAAAGTAACAAAAACACTAAATAGTTTTAAAAAGAAGTCCAAGTATCAAAAGCTTAGCAGTAAAATATCTCACTCGTGAGGAATTGAAGCACTGATGTCTCCTGGTGTGTGCAGTGTGACTGTGCCTCATTATTTGGAGAGAATCGACTCTGAATGGTGTGCACTTTGAGGATGCACCTAAAAATGGCATTGGTGGTTAATGAAAATCAGAGTAATTAATTTGAGTATTACAGCGGTCTGCTTTTTTACTCACCCTCCTTTTTTATGCACTGTCGTCGTGTAAACCCAGCAAGCAACCGAGTGCCACACAACCAGTAGCTCCAAACCAAGCCCTGTGGAAAATCCTTTGAGTTTCCCTTTTGGTTTCAGCTGTTTGTGTGTTTTTACAAGTCTCACTTGCCTTCGGCTGTGGCTTCAGAAGACATTTAAACTGGGTTTGTCAGGTTTGTTGCATAAGCCTGGACCACTTCAGAGGTAGATTTTGTTGTGGCAGTTCTTGCTTTATTCACCTATTACAGCTGGTAATATATTGTAAGTAAACTGTATGGTTCTTCCCAGCAGGTCTTGAGAAATACTGTAGCCATGTAGTGATGAGTGGCTGAGTTTGGGATTGCTACCCAGTCATCACCACTAACAGTGTTAGGGGCTAGATTCTGCCGTGGCAAGACCCAGATGAGCTTGTTTCATTATGGGCTGTGTTGCCTCTTAAATTAAGTTGGTAGCATAGCATCAGTGGCTGAATAAAGTTTAACCCCCTCTCTTGTTAAAAGAAGATATTAGTTAAGGGTAAGCGTATAAAGGGCTGGTTTAACTAAGAATGTTTCCAGTGAAGCCAAGTGGTTTTTTTGTTGTTGTTGTTGGGTTTTTTTTCCTTTTATACTCTTTAGAAAGAGTATAAGAAAAAGTTGGGTGACTCTTGGTGCACTTCCCTATTTAGGTCAGTCAAGTGTAGGTCACATTTGCTGGTAACATTAAGTCCAGTTGTCACCTTCAGTTCAGCAGCTAGATTTGATTAAAGCTAAAGGTCTGGTCTTTCACCTAAAATTTGGAATTTACATGTGTGACTGAGTTCTGTATTGCTTCTACTATAAGGTCATGCTAATTTTCTGCTGGGTAGCATTAACCATTTATCCAAAACAGTGGCTTCACAGAAAGATGCTTTGCACTGGCAGTATGCATGGAAGTATCAATAAGCTGACAAATTAGATTTGAGGTTGTAGTGTTTAAAGGGCTTTTCTTTCAGCAGGAAATAGTCTCCCACATCAGCTTACGTATTTTAACCTTCAACTTTATATAGCAGCAAAGAGTTGACCTGTCTTTATGCAGAGCTACCTTTCTTAAAGAGGATCGAGAGAAGGTTTAACTGAATAGATTAGAAGTGCAGTGTTTTGTGGAACAGTGAATGTCATACATCCGTGTCATGATCACACACATGGTTTTATCTAGTGTCTAAAAAAAGGAAACTGCAGTGTTGTACACTCGTGACATTTATTGCTGGTAGACAGGAAAGGGTAGTTTGTTAATTAAAGGTAGGAGTCTTCAGATCTTGTGTCAGCAGAGGTCAGAATTATATTCATCACAGAAAAGATGCTGAACTTAGGTGGGTCTGCGTGCTGAATGCTTCTCTGGTTTAGCTGTTTCTGTTAGGAAAGTTTCTGATGCTGGAAAAGAGGGCACACTTGTAACCACTCAGAAGTAAAGAATGTCTGTTACTCTTTGAAGATATAGTCTGTGAGTTCTATGCATTTATTTCTTTGACATCACTGAACATGAAAAATGTGTGCTTTTGATTAAAAATAATCTTGCGTAAGGCAACAAGGCAAAAAGTAACCTAAAAGTAGCACACACTACTTGGATGGAGAATTTAACAGGACAAATCACCTTAATCTTAATACTTCAAAAATATGTTAAATGCTAAAATTTCTTTTATATCACTATAATTTTTACCTCACTTTTTCTCTTGCAACTTAACATTTTTATATTTTGTGCACCATTGTGGTCATGTTCTTCTGTAATCTCTGAGTTGGCTGTTCAGTGGTTTCCTCATTCTGGATTATTTTCTGGATTATGTCTTACTTTAGAATTTCCCTCTTCTGTAACAGAAAAAGAGAGTGGCCATGCCTGGAAGATTATCCATAGCCATGTTTATGTGGTCTGCAAGTTCCTGTCATCTCAGAATTTTTGTGAAGTAATTTTCTGGCGAGAATTTCATTGTTGTGAGGGAATGCAACCTTTCTGGAATAGAGATGTTCTAGAGCTGGCCTGGTTTACAAGAGGAATTTCTTCTTCAATAGTAATGTGTAGTTACTTATAAAATGTTTCCATCTTCTTGAGTATGAATGGACACTGATTTTTGTAAGCAAGATGTGTATTCAGTCCTTATTGATTATTTACTGTCTTAAAATACTGTATTCAAAAGCAGGACATACTTTCATAGGCTTGAAGTTAGAAATCAATATGATGCCCTCTCTGTAAATGACATAAGCAGCAAGTAAAATTCATCACTTAAGCTGTAAATTGTAATTCCTGGAAAGAGACAAGGAGTGAGAACCCTGAAGATTTCAGAAATCTTGTCTACTGCACTCAGTGCAAATGGGAAAAGCTCTCAAGTGACTGACTGCTGAGATTGGGCAGGCACCAATTCCATAGGAATTGCAGCCATGGTTAAAATAAATTCTTTCCTGGTGGGAGACTAGTCTTAGTTTAGACAAATGCCTGAGGATACAGTGAACACTTTTCACTTAAACTTTCCGATGTCTTTGCTTAAGAAATAAGGAAATGATTGTTTATTTAGCAATTAATAAGAGTTGCATGTCTAGACTAGGTGGTTTAATCTACGCTTTATTTCTAGAAGGCATGAAATCAAGTTAACTTTTTAAACAAAAAAATGCAGCTAGAGATTGGTGCATAGTACCAGGACTATAAGAATGGATAAATCAAAAATAGCTTAGCACATTAGTGACCATGAGAGGTGGCAATCATCTCAGCCTATTAATGGACTGTTTTCTAGAACTTACTTTGTTTCTGCCTCTCAGCTGTTGTGGCTAATTAATTTAAAATAAACTGTTAAACAGGTATGATTATGTGGCGTGCAGAATGATGTTCTCCTCCCTTTTACAGTCTTGTTGAAGTGAAGAAGAGACATTTCCGTGGTTTTCTAAGTTACCCTGTGTGAGTGTCTCAGGCCATCTGCTCAGGTAATGGGTAAGGTGGCACTACAGTGCTGAGCACAGGCCTGTGTTTTCCCAGCCCAGTCAGGAAGGTGTGCAATTTAGAGTGGCAGGACTTTATTGTAATGCACTGGCTGCTACTTGTGATAGTTTTGTTCCATGGATTCTAGTAACTTCCTGTTTTAGTTCTTTTAGAAAAAACATTTGGCTAAGCAGTGATATTTCTAGTGTTAACTGAGGTGTTAACCTGATTTATCCTTGGAGTGGTCTCTTTTCAAAAATGTATTTATCATCAGGTAGTTGCAGTTTTCTGTGGCCTTACAAAGCTCCTGAGTGAACTTGTAATATACTTCCTGATAATGCTTTCTATGGAGTACTGACAGCTGACTTACCTTTGCAAACACAGCTTGCCAAGAACATGAGGGAAAATTACAGCTTAAACACCTTCAAAGAGTGAGCCATTTCTACATTTCTGTACATTATATACACATAAGCTGTGCTTATATGCATGAGAAAGAGGTGGGATTTTTTTTCTTTATTAAGTGTGGAAACTGATATTTATATGCTTTCTGAATTATACTGTGAAAATTTTCCTAGGAGGTTGCTAAAATAGAAGGAATTTTCCTTGATACATACTCAGTCATATCGTAACATGTAGATATATGATACAATATGCTTAAGAATTTAATGTTGACCTTTAGAATTATTGTTAAAGAATTTGCTCATCACTGGGAAAGAAGGGCATAGCTAATGTCAAATCTGATGTTCTTTGAAAGCACAACAGCAATTTTGAGTCTTTGAAATTTAGGGAAGTGTATAGTAATGCCACTTGGACTCACCATTAAGTTTTGCTTGTCTGTGTCATTTCCACTGTTTTTTACAGTATGCTGTACAAATAGCAAACCTGTAGATTATGGAGAGCTTTGATGTGATGCTGTTAACTGGGAAGAGTGATCAGCATTGCATATGAGTGATGAATTTGTAGTTGAGGATAGACAAAAATAAGGTTATAGGTATTGAGAGTGCAAGTGGTATTTGTAGATGCTGCATGCCTTGGTGAGGGTGTTTGGTTCTTTTCGCTGTTCTGAGATCTCAGGTAATAATTTTCTTAGAATGCCAGATCAAAATGATCACATCTTTATCCTCAAAACTCAAGTGATTGTATGAGGATGTGAGTTTGGAAAGGCTTTGAATTTTTTGGCTGTTTAAGTAGCTTCACAGGGAAGGATTTTTAGTTTCTTACAGTTCAAAACAAGTCACATCTTGCACTTCTTCTGTGTTGTTTTAATTTTTCCCATTTCCTGCACAGAGTTTCTTTATAATTCGTTCGTTTTCATTCTGCATGCCAATGAATAATTTCAGATTACATCTTAATAAGGCACGAGTCATGACATGGAGTATTGAGTTGTGATGTTTTGAATAATTTATTGATCTCATTTTTGAATGAAAAATGACTAACGAAGAGGATGGGCCAGCTGGTTGCAGTAGGAAGGGTGAGAAGCAGCCTCTGGGGATGAAATGCTTCCACATCAGGCTCTGCAAAGAATCTCTGTGCTTACCATATAACCTAAACATCAAACACAGTCATTTTTCAGTGCCCCCAAGATCTTGATGCTTTAGAAGTAGATGTTAAATCTAGCATATCTCTTTATTTTGAGCTAACTCAGCAGAATGAAGTTCAGTTTTCTGCAGTGTTTGAGAATGTATCAAATTTCTTAGTAAGAGCCACACCTTCCATTTATTCACTTATGTTTTAGGAGTAAGTCTCATGCTTTGGTCTTCCGAAAGCCTGTAGCAATGCAGCAAAGAGAAGACTTTAATTCCCTTGTGATTTACCTAGTTTCTTGAGCAGGGTGTGCAGTCTGTCATCCTCATTGAGGACCTAATGAGATCTGATCCCTGCCTGTCAGCCTTTTAACAGCAGGTGCAAGCATCCAAACAAGAGAAGGGCATGGTGTGTTAGCAGAATGACTCACTTTGGTGTCCTGTGCATCTTAGAAATATTGCTCCATCCTGTGAACGGTGCTGTGCATCTGATTCTAAAAGCTATCTGAAGGACATGGTTTATGTGATTTATCGAGGTAGCTTTTATCAGTGTTTAAATCTTCATACAAAAGCAGGGAAGGAGGAAGTTTATATCTGTTTTTATATTGTAAAGAAACCTTGAAATGCATGCCAGAGTTGATGTATGACAGAACAGTATTTTAATTACACACCTAGAGTGGTAAATGTATTTAAGCTTTTTTTTTCCACTCTGAAACACCTGGCTTGCAATTTAACATTGTTGTTTCCCCAGATTTTACTTTATCACCTGTGGTTACCTATAGACAACAAATATTGAATAGTAGCTTTATAAAATAGAGTGATTTATTGATACAGTAAATACTGTATCTCTTTACTATTGGCACAGGGAATCCTGACCTTATTTAGTTTGCAGTGGAATCTTGATGACCTTACTACAACCATGGTCTGTAACAGTATAGTTGTAACTCCTTTCTTTGTATACATGCAGTCCTCCATGACTTAGAGTGACTCATAAAAGTCTGAAAATATGCTGCAACACAATTAGACATTTTGCACGGGATATCCATTATTAGATAAAAGCTAGGGATCAGCAGCTTTGGGAAGGTAATGAAACTCCACTGAGTACTGGCTAAGGTCACATATCTGTACTTTTCCAGACATAGAGAGCTACATGTAAAGGTTGTGTGTGTAGTATGTCTGTCTGTCTGGAGGGCACATGATACTATCACTGTCAGTAAAACTTCTGTAGCTGCAGACTGAGAGGCTGCTCCTCTTGGTTTCCAGATATGTTGGGATACATCTCAGCAGTATTTGATCTTGAACTTGGTCCTACTTCTAAGTGGCATTGAGTTGATTAGACTCTTCAAGACTTTTTTGTTGAGGATTGGGTGATCAGTTTAACTCAGGAAAACTCAGCAACTTTGGGTTCTTGGTTTTTGAAGAGTTAGTGGAGGTGGATCACCATTTGTTGAAGCCAAGTTGTTAAATTTCATCAGTCCTCTGTTGAAGGCATAATGCTTGAATGATAACATAAACTGTGTTAGGGAGCTGTTGTCCCATATAATGAGTAGGAAAAATTGCTTTATGTGATGAAAGCTGTGTACCAAAGATAATACTGAATTGCTGTCTGGTTTTGTGCTATAGGAGAACTTTATCTCAAGTTATAAAGGTGATACACACCTTTATTGCCCAGAGAGTTAAGTTTCTCCTGCCAGATTATGTCCTTTCAAAAGGGTGAAAAAAATCCAAAACACAATGCTCAGGCATTCATTCAGTAGCCAAATGAAAAACATACTTTGTTGTGGAAAACACAAACCTGTTTTCCATTTGGCCAACTAACTCTTTGTCAGCCTTCACTGAATCTTGTTATTTTGATGCAAAGTAAAATTGGTTGTTGAACCATTAAGAATATTTTTAAAAATAATAACCTGTGAAAAGCCGGAAGAGCTGTTGGAGTGACATCTGCATTACATCATTTTTCATTTAACTTCTTTGTTAACATTGCAACAACAGTCTCCTTTTCTCATAAAGAGTTCACTGCAAAGTGAATCTGCAGATATTTTTAGCACAACTTGTTCTGTCTTTCTCCAAAGCAAAAGTATTTTTTGTTGACAATGTCAGGTTATTCTTTTTTTGAGGGGAAAAATGAGTAATGAAAATTAAACTAAATTTAAAATTATTTTTTTACAGGAGTTCAGAGCTGGTCATCTTAGGGGTTTTTCAGTAGGTTAACAACAATTTTAAGAAATACAAAAATTAATTTCACTTCTGTCATTAAAGTCTGCAAATGTGGCAGTACATAGAAGCAAATAACTTGAGTATATATTGGAGTATGTATTTTATTATGGTCAGCTTTCACACTAAAACTATCAGTGTTGCAGATTGGTTTCTTGTAGTTAAAGTCATTGGAAAGACTGCAAAAGAGTCATGTTTGTTGCAGGTCAGATGTGGACATGTTATCTCAAGTTATAAGATCACTGGGCACTCATCAGTGATAACTCCATTATAATTTGTAAAACCAGTACTTTTGAACTTGTGGTTATTTCTTTAGAGAATGGATATTGAGTTCTTTTTTAAAAAAAAGCTATTTTGCTTCTTTAATTACTGGAATACATGACTGAATGTTAAGAAGTAGCTTACTTGCAGTTGTGAGGTCTGAATTCATATTTGAATTATGTCCGAGCTCGATATTACTGGGTAATTTTAATTTACCAAAGAACATCACATTCATCTTCACTAAGGAAAGTTGCCAAACAAAAAACACAGAATTTTTTAAAAATCTCCTGAGAATTGTTTGCTGTGTTTGGAGGAAGACAGAGTTAATGTCTTCCTGAGAATGCTGCCTGAAATTTAGTGTGGTCTTTGCAGGATTGCACATGACCAGGTTTTATAGTAATGTATTGGTGATCAAGGACTCTTCACATCACATTTGGAGTATTAATTATGTCCTTGTTTCTAATGGAGTGTTCCTTAATGGCAAGGGCCGTTTCTCTCCATACTGCTGACTTGTCCTGTGGCTTTGAACATAGTTATTTATTCTTTGCTTGGGTTTACTCATGTGCAGAATTAGGTTTTACATACTTCTTAGTGTTGTTGCAATGCTTAATTAATATTTATAAAGGCCTTTGACATCCTGTGATGAAAGGAACTCTGCAAGTGTTCAGTAGTGGTATTGTTTTATTAGTGAAAATGCAGGAGGAGTCAGAAGGATGCCAGTTTTGAATTCAGAGTGAGCAATGGAGTCATTCTGTAACCTTGAGCAGGTCATGCAGTCTCTTGTTTTGTAACATAGCCTGGGAAAGCTCTGTTTTGCAGCATGTGTTATTAGATGCCATCCTTCCCTCCCCCAAGTCCTTTCTAAGGAAAAAAAAAGGTAAAAAGTAAACAAATATACACAACTTTACTGAGCTGCTAAACATAGCAGATAGTTCTTAAGGAAGTAGATCATTAACGGGGGCGGAGGGTGAGAAGGGGAGTGGATGTAACAGTTGCATTTCAGAGTCAACATGAGAACTTGAGCTTGTGTTACCTGGTCACAGACCAGACTGGATTTTGCCTGTTACAGATCTCTCTCATTTGGGTTCAGTATGCACCGTGCTTAACTGAAATTTCACTGTGAGGGACTCCATTTAATCTTTATTGCATTCTGAGAGCTCGCTAATCTGTGGTACTCAGCTGGTAAACAAGTTCATTCTTCAGACTGAATATTGTCTATATTTGAGCTTTGTGATTGTCAAGATTGATAGTCAGCTCTTATAGCATCTTGTATTTGACTATTGCATAATAATATAAATCTCAGTCACTTGTGAGATTTTTTTTTCCTCAACTGACAGAGGAAGGTTATGATTACATACTGTCATTAAAATTACAAGATAGTGAGGAACTTTTGAAAAGTATACATCTGTTTTAAGACTGAGCCAGCTAGACATTTACCTAATTATATAAGGCACAATAACATTAAATAGTTATTTGCCATGCTTCACAGATGCAAATGCAGGGTTTAAGTTTTTATTTCCTACATGGTGCTGTATCTGCATTTTACTTGTTGGACAAAACACATAGGTGTGGTTTAGAACAGGGGGCATCAAAACTTTTATTTGAAGTACTTCAGCAAGGTGAACAGCTTGCCCAGTGAAGTGGGAGGCATAGCTGAATGTAAGTGCCAGTTTGTGCTTGGCCAGTAGGATGGATTCAGATTGAAAGCACCTGGATCTCTGTCCTGCTTTATTGCAGTCTGGCTGGACAGCTTGTTCCTGGGGGCTTTTTACTTCTCTTTAGTCCTGCTTCAGCTCTCAGCTTAGCTGGCCTAAGGATGAAGAGGAGCAGTGTTTGTCCCTGTGAGAATAAAAAATGGTTTGTAGTCTTCAAGAGCAGCAGTTATTAAAACCCCTGTGCTTTATATAACCCTAGTGATGAGCCTTAATTTATGGAGCATGCCTGGTAGTAATGGAATATCAAGAATTTACCTGCCTGGCTTCAGCTGAATATGCTGAACATATATTTAGGTAGATTTGTTTCAAGATACAGTAATTTGGTGAGATTTATACAGCATTTTTCAGACCTGCAAAATATGTTACTTTCTTTTGCCTTTAACTTAGACTTCCTGATATGGCTCATGACAGTCCTGAAAGTTTGTAACTGACTATTTGCAGCAAGTAACTGAATGAATTTTCTTACCTGTTAAAAATAAATATTGCCTCAGGTTAATGGAGTGGAAAATACAAACCTTAATACCTTTGCCAAGAAAATCTGAGCAAGCTGTACAGAGTTGTTTGAACTTCTAATACATTTAAAAACAACCTCAACTTGCTGGTTCTTCCACCTTGACCTACAACCAATGAATAATAACTTAGTGTGGAATGCCTTGTTCTTAACTTCACACTGATAAAATTAAATACATTCTGCCTTTAGTATTTTGATTTAGTATAATTAAAATAATGACTTACAGTTTGATAAATGTTATTTTCATTACTACAGTGCCCTGAGGCACTGCATGTGGAAAATTTTATAATATTACACAGATCTGGAGGTATGTAATGTGCTTGTCAGACTATTAACTTGCATAAAGTGTTTTG
This sequence comes from Passer domesticus, assembly GCF_036417665.1. Taxonomy (NCBI): domain Eukaryota; kingdom Metazoa; phylum Chordata; class Aves; order Passeriformes; family Passeridae; genus Passer; species Passer domesticus. Next base: position 47,978,837 of record NC_087478.1, on the reverse strand, counting down.
GTTTTTATAGCATATAAATTTAGAGTGTTTCTTTGGAAACTGAATAAAAGTAAACAATCAGATCCCTTCCAAAATGAAATGTAAATGATACCACTATGCAGCTGCAAGGGTATCCTTATAATATCCCCATGCAGGTAGAATTCGAGCATTTCCCCATTCAGTAGAAGCTGCCTGTAAGCAGTATGACTGTGTCTGGACTTGGTTTGTGAGGGATTTTTTTCCCAGTAATTTAACAGTCACTCAACAGAAACTGCTTTACTGATATTTATATTGTAATTTTTTTCTTGATCTGAAGTGCCATATCATGAAGATTAAGAAAGCCTCCAGTATTTTCAAGTGGGTTAAAATGTGCAGCAAGTAACACTGTAATAATGTTGTCTGATGTTTTCTTTGTTTTCACCTTCCCCTGTGGTTCTGTCCTGTATCTGTAGATAGTCTGGATCTTTACTGGGATGGCTTTTAGGTCCTGGGATTTTTTTGACTGAGAAACACAAATATATATAAATGTCAAAGTTTAAAATAAATATAACTACTTGTTAAAGATTCTGTATAATCCAGTTTTTTACTGTCTGTGCAGCTTCTGCTGGTGCCACAAATGATGCTCTGGTGGAAAGTGTTTCATTTGATTAAACTGTATTATACTTATTCAGTATTTCTTTCTGAAATGTCGCATTCTGACCTTAAGTGTCATAATTGTTGTGTGCACTGTGGCGTAGTTACCTTACCATGGGAAATAGATACATTTCCTGTGACTTTTTTAGTGTTGAAAAACAATTATTTTCTTGGCATTTAAGACAGAAGTTTGTAATCTAAGAAAGTACAGAGTTCTTTTGTTAAAATCAAATTTATGCTGTAGTCAGAAGTTAGCATTTCCTTTTTCACTGCAGTTATATTAATAGTAAGTATTCTTTTAATAGCACTTCTCATACATACCTGCAAGAATGCACTATTGAGGTTGCAGTAATACTTGTGTCCCAGTCTGTAACCTGTTCAAAGCCCCAGTAAGACATTGGCAAAGCTGCCAGTAGAGATTTGATATTCACTTATGGAATTGATCTGGGCTGCTGAATGCAGTGGTGTCCTGGTACAGACCTGGAGTGGGGGGTAGCTGATTTAGCAACCTGCTGCAGTCCTTCTGCAAGGAAGGTGTCAGTAATTAGTTTCCTGCTTACTGGACCACTAAGTACAGAACTATGGTTTTGTTCCACTGTAATACATTTTTTTGAGGAAGTATTCCTGCTGCATTTCCAGCCGGTGACACAGAGCTGGTTATGGTCAGCAGTGCAAGATGCACTGGCAGCCGGGCAGTCTGGTGCTGGTCATGTTCAACATCTGTATTAGTGACATGCTCTGTTGGGATGGAACAAACCCTCAGCACCTTGGCAGGTGATATCAAAGGAGGCTGAGTGGTTGACTTCTCTGGAGATTAAGGTTGCCATCCAGGGGGAATACAGTAGGCTGGAGAAAAGGGCTGGACAAACCTCTTGAAATTTAACAATTGTAAATGTTAAAATTGTAAAAGTACTACACCTGTGTCAGAAGAACCCTCTGCTAGATATCCACTGACTAGACAGTAGCTCTGCAGAAACAGCACCTGAAGGTCCTGAGGAAGAAAAAGTAGAAGATGAGTCAGCAGGGTGTCCTTGCCGTTAGAAGCCAGCCATGTACTGTGCTGTATTGGCAAGGATATAGCCAGTGGATCAGGAGAAGGGATTCAACACTTTAAAGTCCATCTTCAACATAGTATATCCAGTTCTGGCTCTCATAGAGGGAAGACACTGATCTTGAGGATTGCCAGCTTCTCTTTTCTCTCTGAAATAACTGACTTGTGTCCCTGTAGCAGGCACAGGTTCTTTCTTATTTTATTTTGGTAGTTGTTAACCTTTTACTGGCCCATGGTGTGTCTTGTGGCTGTCAGAATGACGCAGGTATTTTTCGTGGCAAGCACTTGCAGATAATGCAGCTTTTTGCATGTGTGAGTAGTTTTTAGAGGGAAGAAGGGCTTTTTGATAATCACATAAAACCTTAAAGTCCTGAATAGAACTGTGTCTTTGCAGAGGGATGTCTTGATAGGATACATTACAGGAGATCTTAATTCCAAGCAAATTTCTGACCTCATGTTTTGCCACTCTTGGACTAATTTTACCACATTTCACAGTTGTCTAAACACACTTTCCACGTGTCTTTGGTGTGCATGATTGTGCATGCTATGAAATAATAATTAGAGATCTGCAAGAGCTCCAAACTGTTTGAAGCCTGAAGTAGGGGAGAAAACTTGCTCAGTTCTTACATTTTAGAATTTTGGCTATAGCTCTCCATTTTCTTGAAGCTTTCCTTTTCATAAATTGGCTAAACGGTAGGAACTTTAGATTGTATCTAGAAGCTAGTTTTTTTAATATATCAATAGATAGAAATTGTACAGCTGGGAAGAGTAATTCTGCTTAAAGAAGTGCAAGCAAGAAATACAGAAATTTTTAAAAATTATTTTTATTTTTTAACATATTTCAAGGTTTTCTTATGAACAGGTGACTCTTAAAACTGAAATTGCCTGAGGAAAAAAAAAAATCTCAGTTTCTGTGAGCATTTGTTGTTTTACTGTAGGGCTTATATCATCCAGTTCTTTGAAGTAAAGAGCCCTTTATGCTCAATTGTTGTCTCTATAACTCATTCTGCATAGGTGTATAGAATATATATAGAATACACCACAAAGATCTAGATAGATAATTGTGTCTATAGATACACCACAAAATTCTATCTATAGAACACACCGCAAAGAATTAACTTGACTCAGTTAACAAGTGTAACAGCAGTCGGTAGGGAGCATTCCTTCAGGGAAGTGCTCTCAGCTCGGTCAGTTGGCTGCTGCTGTGAAGTGGGTGATTATCTGCAGCAGCCCCGCTTGCCGATGCTGCGCGGCGATAAAGGCGATCAAGGCGTATCGCTTGGGCCACACGCGCTATTTAAAGTACGCAGCTTTCTTGCTCTGACGCTGGCTTGGTTTTGGGCCAAAGACAGGAAAAAGCAGCTTACTCTTGAAGAGGAATAATCTTTTGAAAATGCTGCTTTAGAGCACTTCTAAAAAGCCCTTTCTAAAGTCTTTTTATTTAATACATGGTGAGTATGTGTTGTGTTTGTATGAAATCCACAGCTTTCCCTGGGAGAGAGAAGGACAGGGTTTTATCTTACATGTGGTGTATATACTGTTTACACATGTTGCAAATATGAAAGTTGTAATTTTATACTCTGAAGGGCTGAGTTCTGCTGTTGTGATTTCACTTACATTCAGAAAGTGTGGACATTAATCCTTTTACTAGATGGCCAGTTTTGAACTGCAGTTTATCCCTTGCATTAGTATTGCAGTTCTTCAGTGATGCTGTGAATTTCTGTCTCACTTCAAGGAAACAAATTTTTTTTCCCCCTCTCTGAATTTTTTATACTCTAGGTCTTCAGGAATGCTATTCTGAAGGTTTAGTTGTTTTTCCTTATAAACATCAGAAATCAATTGGCCTAAAGTAATTTCATATTCCATTTTTGACAGTTCAGCCTAAAGACTGAATTTTGAAATGGCTATCTCCCATGTAAGCATATTTTGTATGGCTGTCTAATCTATGCATGCAAACATTGCCTAATAAGAAAGAAGGCTGTGATGTTGAGTATTTTAACTTTTTAAAAATAAAATGTATTAATCCCATTTTGACTCTTTTGATCAGCAAGATCATAACTCTTTATTTACATGGCTTAGTCTAGTGGAAGTAATTTTACCTTTTAGGAATGTAGGGTCTGTAAGCCCTGGGATTTATTCCATGCTGTGTTACATCTTGCTTCTGTTTGATGTTCTCTTGAAATGCACTGGAGCACACTTGCATGTTTGTACATGCCATGCTCTTCTCATGCTGCTGAAATAATGGAGGATGCCTGTTAAATGGGATATGTTAAATGAAAGTGAAGTAAAATTGTAAGGATTTCTATGCTCTAGTTGTGGTGCATTTAATTTTGCTTCATTTTTAGTCTCTGACATCCAGCTTCCTGATGTGATTTAAAAGCTTTCATCCATCTTGAGCATTTCACGCTGTAGACTGCCAGTGTTCATTGCTGCAGGAAAAAGGGCTTGCACCTCAAAGACCTCACTTGGGAGTTGGTAGTGTGCCTTTTCTTCATTGCTTATGACCCTTAGTTCTAATCATCTTATGATTTTTAATGCATCACTGTGAGTTGAATTTGCTTCCCATACACTCAGCTAAGTTCCAGAGAGAGGCCAAACAAGTGAAGGTCAAAGACAGAGCTTGATGAAAAGAAATAAAGTGAAAGAAAATGAAAACCACTTGCCAATGGCAGCAGCAAGGTGTTTGTGAAATAGCACTGTTGAAGACATTTTACTTTGCTCTAAGAGATTTTGTCCCTGTATCAATTGAGGGGAGCTTGTGTCATGGAAGTTGCATCTGGACCTGAGCTTGTTAAAAGATGTTTTTCAACACATCTGAGACACCAGTCTGTGATGCCTAATTCTGCTGGTATTCAGGCTGTGTAACTTATCACAATACCGAGAAAACTTCCAGTAGTATTGAGAAGTTAGGTGCTTGTAGTTAGAGTTCACTTGTAATCCTTTTGCTTCAGTTCTTGACCAATATTGGATACCTTACTGTTGGATAAATTTCTAGTTTAATCAATTTTTGAGTTCCTTCCGTCTGTTTCCAAAAGACTTGAAATATTTGTGGTGTGATATTTTGAATCTCTAGAGGCTTGTCTGTTAGAGTTATTAATAGCTCAGGTTTTGCTTTTAAGTGACAGTGGTCAGCGCATGCAAGTAATTCTCTGCATATGGTGAAGGCCTTTAGCTCTGGCTAGTTGTGGCTGCTTCCTTGAGGGAAGATTTAGCAGTTGTTCAGGTAGCGTGGTAGTTATACAGATATTAAAATGGTCCTGGTCCTGCAAGTGTGGTTTCAGAATCCCAGTGTTCTGCAAGAAGATGCACAAGTTGGCTCACAGTTTGGATGCAGGTTTGTAAATTGCCCTGTGCTTATCACAACACAGAGAACAGGGTGCACCTGTAGAAGTTTACTGCCACTCTTGTGTCGTAGTGTAGCTAACTCAAGTTGACTGTACTGCAAGGAGGTAAAGTTGAGGTCAGGAGGAGAGAAGAGGACTCACAGTACTGGTAGTGCACATCTTCACCTGTGAGGAACTTCCAAACTCTCACACCATTGTCCTGTGGTGTTGCGAAAGGAGCTGGGAGTTGCATACACTAAAGTGCCATTCTAGGAATTTTCATTTCTTACATTTCACTTGCAATTTTTTGTGCAGTTTTAGTTTGAGGGTGACCTGACAGGATTATGGGGTTTGTGTAGACTAATCCTGTGTGACGCTTTATCTCTGCCTGTCCAAGTGTGTTGGCAGCAGATAGTGTGCAATATGTTGCACGTCATCTCGTCTCACGGTTCAGTTCGTGACAGCAAGAGCTTTGAAGGCCACTTCTGTCCTCTACCTGTGCCTTAAGCCCATAATGTTGTCAGAACAACTCTATAAAATAGAATTTTCTGGAAAAATTAGTATTAGAACTTTACAGGAAATTAACAGTTTCCAAAACAGGTAATTGTTTTGAGGGAGAACACATTTCTTGAATGTCTAGTTTTGCCTTTTTTTTTTCCCCTGAAAGAGATGTTTTAATTACATGGACTTCATAACTGTGTTCTGTTATGTCTCTAGTTAACTAGTGTAAAAAAAAATTCTCTAAAATAATTTCTTTTCACTTAGAAGAGGTTGTTTTAAGAACATATATAAGGTGTAATGCATCATAGGTACTGGATTGGTTTGGATTTGGATTTTTTTACAATGAAGATAACATTTTGGATTACAATTTACAGTTTCTCATATGCCTTACTTTAAATACTTGGAATTAAAATTTGTAATCTACTTCTTAAATACTTTTCAATAATGTTGATTCTAAGATTTTTGTGAGAGATCTTAAAGTGCAATTGGGTAATATTTTTAGATCAACACATGCTTTCTTGAAAAAAAAAAAAAAAACTAGATGAAAAAGCTGGCTGCTGATTGCTATTTAGCAGACTTCCTCTTCAGGGTTGTGGTGTGTCCGTGTTCCCATTACAGTGTGCTCATAACAAAACCCGGAACCACACCCCATTGTATTGCTCTAAATTCACTCTGCTTGGAGTTGATGGGTTTTCTCCCCCTGTTGATCTCCTCAGTGTGAGCAGTTGTTTACTGGAAAGCACATGATGGACCCCTGAGTTTTCAACAGGCCAGGAAGAGCTGTCTTTTGGCTAATGAGATGCTAATGGGCAGCATTATCTCTGGAATAAATCGAGGAGGTGATTGAAAGCTTTGTTGATGTTGAATTTCTCAGAACATGTAACACTGCAAGTTAAACTTGTATTCAGCTTGCATCTTGCACTTGTATTCAACAAGCATCTTGCATCCAGCTGAAGAGGAAAATCATT